>NC_053162.1:98563842-99163842 GCF_016835505.1 Polypterus senegalus
GAAAAACAAAGATTTTATTAAAAAGTAAAGTGAGGTAAAATATTTTCATTTATTTCATCTAATTGCTTTTGTATTTATGTATTTTAGTATTAAGCAGTGTTTAAATTATTTTATACAACCCCATCAATCTATACTACTAATAAAGGTAAAGCCCTCACTCACTCACTCACTCACTCACTCACTCATCACTAATTCTCCAACTTCCCGTGTGGGTGGAAGGCTGAAATTTGGCAGGTTCATTCCTTACAGCTTCCTTACAAAAGTTGGGCAGGTTTGAAATTCTACGCGTAATGGTCATAACTGGAAGCAGTTTTCTCCATTTACTGTAATGGAGATGAGCTTCAACGCCTGGGGGGGGAGTTTAGTGTGACATCATCACGCCTCCCACGTAATCACGCGAGTACATAGAAAACCAGGAAGACCTCAAAAAGCTCTGAAGAAAACATGCATTATATAATTGAGAAGGCAGCTAAACAATAAGAAGCGAGCAAGTGACATATACAACCATATTCATGAGTTCTGCTACTTCGGAAACAAAGCACGATGTAAACCTACACTTTAAATTAAGTTCATAGACAGGCTGCGCTGGCGCTTGTAATTTAGTGCCTGCCCATATAAGGTCCGTCCGTCAGCGGCAATCCAATAGCAAACTGCCGGGTAAATATTCACGGGTGAAGGACTGTGCTTATGGAGAGGAAGATGAGATGGTCAGGGTGGTGTTTGACACAAACTCAGCGAAACTGCGAGAGAAAGTTTTAAGTGCCAGGACTAAGGTAACATTAAATACAGCCATGGACATACGCGAGATGGCACCAGCACAGCTGGGAACCTTCGATGCATGTACACCGAAAGTGGCTCCGCGTGAACTGGACGCAGTGCACAGATAAAAGCAACAGTTCCAAAGAGCGCTGAACAAAAACCGAATTACACACAATTGAAAAGGCAGCAAAAAATATGAAGCGTCTGATAAGCATATTCATAAATCCAACTACTGCGGAAACAAAGCACACGTGGAAAAAGGTCAATGTCCCGCTAAAGGAAGACAGTGTAAAAAAAACCCGTGCATGCAGTGCGTCAGGTCTCAGATAAAGAAGAAGACGAGCTGTTTATTGATGCAGTAAGCGACGAATCGATGAATGAAACCTGTCATCTTTACAGCGATTGACAAACACGGAATGTAACTTGAACACAACACATCCTACAAATCACGAACCTGATTGAAAGAAATAATGATAATCAAATCCTTGATGACAGCAACACTCAGTAACACTCACAAAACAAATACTGTATATTGACAGTCATGTTACGCTATTTTTAAATGTTCCCTTTTCTTTTTCTACCTTTTTAACACACTACTTCTACTGCGACGCTGGGTATATATATATGTATATATATCCCGCTCTACATATACTCGAATAATGGATACTTTATTCAAGCCATCAATGATTGTTTTGGTAAAGCCATACTCAGTGTATTCATTAGATGAACGGTAAAAAGTAAGAGCAAGGGAGGATGACTCATTGAGGCATGCAGGCTGTAGTGCGCGTCAACTCTATCTGAATTGCACCCGATCACATTTGAAAAAATATATCTTTTCAAGTTCTATTTAGTCCATATGTGTCAAACTCAAGGGGTCAAGGGCCACATCCGCCCGGGCGTGTAATTATATCCGCCCATGAGATCATTTTATATACTGTATTATTGTTATTAAAGCCGGGTATATAGCGCTGGTAACACAATAAACTACAGATCCCATAATGCAGCTTCAGCTGCCTTGCACGACACACCGCTTACTAGAGTTATTATGCACTGAGTTTGCACAGCTTTGCGACTTTGAAGAACAAAAAAAGTCCGTCTACATGCGGCTCGAACCTTGTGTGCATGCTTGGTAGCACATATCTGTGAGAGAAGCTCTTTCTCAGTGATAAAGACTAACAAAACAGCACACAGGAGTCACCTCACTGATGAGCACCTGCAATCCATCCTGAGAATCTCCACAACACAGAACCTCACACCAAACATAAAACGAACTTGTTGCCAAAAAGATGCCAGGCTGGTCCAGCTCTAAAATGACATATGAGCAAAGACAACTGAATGATTTGATTTGTTATTGCACGTAAGAGCGGAGTCAACCGCTTTTAACAAAACAGCGTATTGCACTGATCTGAAATAGCTGTGTGTGTATATATGTAGATATGTATGTATATGTATATATATGTTTATATATGTGTGTGTATGTATGTATATTTATATATATATGTTTATGTGTGTGTGTAAAATATATATATATATATATATATATATATATATATATATATATATATATATATATGACAACAACACTCAACACTCACAACAGTGACAAACCAAAGCCTTTCTCTCTTAACACTGCAGAGGACACAAAACTAATTTTCTTTAAATGCCGGTAAGGCACATTACCAGAGGCACAAATTTGAATGTTCACATAGAAAATGTAATTTCAATGTACCTGTACTTCTTAAAAGCGTTAATGTTTTACTGTTTAATAACTTATAGACTATAATTTATTATTTTCCCTTGCACTCAGTGATTAAACCTATACACACACATATAGACACATACAAACATATACACAAGTATATGTAGGTGTATATATATACACACACACACATACATACATACACACATGTATATAATTTGTGTGTGTGTATGTATGTATAATATGTATGTATGTGTGTGTGTGTGTTGTATATATATATGACAGCAGCAATCCAAGCTGTGAGAAAACAGTAAAAAGAATGCGTGTCAGGACGGCGTGGTACATTTTCTGATGCAGCTACGAAAACAACCATTGTGACGCTGCGCCAAATACACAAAACAATTACTTTGACAATCATGTTACATTATTTTTAAAATGTTTCCCTTTTCTTTCTCTTTCCTTTTAACACTACTTCTCCGCTGCCAAGCGGGTATATATATATATATATATATATATATATATATATATATATAGATAGATAGAGAAATATATATAGATAGATATGAGAACAACACTCATATCAATGACAAAACAATTACATTAACAATCATGTTAGGTTAGTTTTAAAATTTTCCTTTTCTTTTTAGTACCTTCTTTAACACACTATCTTCGGCTAAGCCTTGGTATTCTCGATAGATAGATAGATAGATAGATAGATAGATAGATAGATAGATAGATATGAGAACAACACTCATATCAATGACAAAACAATTACATTAACAATCATGTTCGTTAGTTTTAAAATTTTTCCTTTTTCTTTTTAGTACCTTCTATAACACATTACTTCTCCTGCGCAAGCCGCCGAGTATTCTACTAGTATATGTATATATGTGTATATATACACACATATATGTATACACATATATGTATATATATACACACACACACAAGCAAAATTCCCGCACTTCACAGCGGAGAAGTAGTGTTTTAAAAAGTTATGAAAAAAAGAAAGAAAGATTTAAAAAACATGATTGTCAATGTATACGGTGTGAAAAACTATTTGCCCCCTTCCTGATTTCTTATTTTTTTGCATGTGTGTCACACAAAATGTTTCTGATCATCAAACACATTTAACCATTAGTCAAATATAACACAAGTAAACACAAAATGCAGTTTTTAAATGATGGTTTTATTATTTAGGGAGAAAAAAATCCAAACCTACATGGCCCTGTGTGAAAAAGTAATTGCCCCCTTGTTAAAAATAACCTAACTGTGGTGTATCACACCTGAGTTCAATTTCGTAGCCACCCCTGGCCTGATTACTGCCACACCTGTTTCAATCAAGAAATCACTTAAATAGGAGCTGCCTGACACATGGAAGTAGACCAAAAGCACCTCAAAAGCTAGACATCATGCCAAGATCCAAAGAAATTCAGGAACAAATGAGAACAGAAGTCATTGAGATCTATTAGTCTGGTAAAGGTTATAAAGCCATTTCTAAAGCTTTGGGACTCCAGCGAACCACAGTGAGAGCCATTATCCACAAATGGCAAAAACATGGAACAGTGGTGAACCTTCCCAGGAGTGGCCGGCCAACCAAAATTACCCCAAGAGTGCAGAGACAACTCATCCGAGAGGTCACAAAAGACCCCAGGACAACGTCTAAAGAACTGCAGGCCTTGCTTGCCTCAATTAAGGTCAGTGTACACAACTCCACCATAAGAAAGAGACTGGGCAAAAACGGCCTGCATGGCAGATTTCCAAGACGCAAACCACTGTTAAGCAAAAAGAATATTAGGGCCGTCACAATTTTGCTAAGAAACATCTGAATGATTGCCAAGACTTTTGGGAAAATACCTTGTGGACTGATGAGACAAAAGTTGAACTTTTTGGAAGGCAAATGTCCCGTTACATCTGGCGTAAAAGGAACACAGCATTTCAGAAAAAGAACATCATACAAACAGTAAAATATGGTGGTGGTAGTGTGATGGTCTGGGGTTGTTTTGCTGCTTCAGGACCTGGAAGGCTTGCTGTGATAGATGGAACCATGAATTCTACTGTCTACCAAAAAATCCTGAAGGAGAATGTCCGGCCATTTGTTCGTCAACTCAAGCTAAAGCGATCTTGGGTGCTGCAACAGGACAATGACTCAAAACACACCAGCAAATCCACCTCTGAATGGCTGAAGAAAAAAAAAAATGAAGACTTTGGAGTGGCCTAGTCAAAGTCCTGACCTGAATCCAATTGAGATGCTATGGCATGACCTTAAAAAGGCGGTTCATGCTAGAAAATCCTCAAATAAAGCTGAATTACAACAATTCTGCAAAGATGAGTGGGCCAAAATTCCTCCAGAGCTCTGTAAAAGACTCATTGCAAGTTATCGCAAACGCTTGATTGCAGTTATTGCTGCTAAGGGTGGCCCAACCAGTTATTAGGTTCAGGGGGCAATTACTTTTTCACACAGGGCCATGTAGGTTTGGATTTTTTCTCCCTAAATAATAAAACCATCATTTAAAAACTGCATTTTGTGTTTACTTGTGTTATATTTGACTAATGGATTTTGTGTGACAAACATGCAAAAGAATAAGAAATCAGGAAGGGGGAAATAGTTTTTCACACCACTGTATGTATGTATGTATATAAACTGCTCAAAAAAATTAAAGGAACACAGATCTCAATGGGAAAAAGAAATCCTCCTGGATATCTATACTGATATAGACTGGGTAATGTGTTAGGAACGAAAGGATGCCACATCGTTTGATGGAAATGAAAATGATCAACCTACAGAGCCCTGAATTCAAAGACGCCCCAAAAATCAGAGTGAAAAAATTATGTGGCAGGCTAGTCCATTTTGCCAAAATTTAATTGCAGCAACTCAAAATTGTACGCAGCACTTTGTATGGCCCCTGTGTTCTTGTATACATACCTGACAACATCGGTGCATGCTTCTAATGAGATGACAGATGGTGTTGTGGGGGATCTCCTCCCAGATTTGGACCAGGGCATCACTGAGCTCCTGGACAGTCTGAGGTGCAACCTGGTGGCATCGGATGGACCAAAACATAATGTCCCAGAGGTGTTCTATTGCATTTAGGTCAGGAAAGTGTGGTGGCCAGTCAATGGTATCAATTCCTTCATCCTCCAGGAACTGCCTGCATACTCACATGAGGCCAGGAATTGTCGTGCACCAGGAGCCACTGTACCAGCATAGGGTCTGACAATGGGTCCAAGGATTTCATCCTGATACCTAATGGCAGCCAAGGTGCCTTTGTCAAGCCTGTAGCGGTCTGTGTGACCCTCCATGGATATGCCTCCCCAGACAATCATTAACCCACCACCAAACTGCTCATGCTAAATGATGTTACAGGCAGCATAATGTTCTCCATGGCTTCTCCAGACCCTTTTACTTCTGTCACGTGCTCAGGGTGAACCTGCTCTCATCTGTAAAAAGCACAGGGCACCAGTGGTGCATCTGCCAATTCTGGTATTCTATGGCGAATGCCAATCGAGCTGCATGCTGCTGGCAGTGAGCTCAGGGCCCATTAGAGGACATGGGGCCCTGGGGTCACACTCATGAAGTCTTTCTGGTTGTTTGGTCAGAGACATTCACACCAGTGGCCTGCTGGAGGTCATTTTGTAGGGCTCTGGCAGTGCTCATCCTGTTCCTCCTGCCCAAAGGAGCAGATACTGGTCCTGCTGATGGATTATGGACCTTCTATGGCCCTCTCCAGCTCTCCTAGAGTAACTGCTTGTCTCCTAGAATCTCCTCCATGCCCTTGAGACTGTGCAGGAGTCACAGCAAACCTTCTGGCAATGACACGTATTGATGTGCCATCCTGGAGAAGTTGGACTACCTGTGCAACCTCTGTAGGGTCCAGGTATCGCCTCATGCTACCAGTAGTGACACTGACTGTAGCCAAATGCAAAACTAGTGAAGAAACAGTCAGAAAAGATGAGGAGGGAAAAATGTCAGTGGCCTCCACCTGTTAAACCATTCCTGTTTTGGGGTCATCTCATTGTTGCCTCTCTAGTGCATCTGTTGTTAATTTCATTAACACCACAGCAGCTGAAACTGATTAACAACCCCTCTGCTACTTAACTGACCAGATTAATATCCCATAAGTTTCATTGACTTTATGCTATACTCTGATTAAAAAGTGTTCCTTTAATTCTTTTGAGCAGTATATATACATATACATACATATATACATATATATATATATATACATACATACACATACATATATACATACATATATACACACACACTCATATACAGTAGACCTCCGCAAAGTTGCGGTTCAGGGTTCGCGGACTCAGCCGTTCGCTGATTTTTCCTTAGAACCAAACTATTAATTGTTAGCGGAAAGCGCAAATATCCTCCGCAATTTATGACTTTTTTCGTGGCAATTCTGTGCTGTAGAGAAAACCGAATAGCCGAACCGGCCAATAGAATTTGAAACTGCAACTACCAGCAGTCCCTGCAGTGGAACTGACTGGTCTTCTGCTGAGAACAGGAAGCAACCGCTGAGGGAAACGCGGTTTGGGATGGTGAAAGTAGCCAATCCAAGAGCAGTATTCATTTCTCCTTGCTGCTGGATTGATTGCTGCCCTGCAACGCGACTCCAGCGGAGTGTCCTCATGTTTTTCATTTTGTTATTGTATTCATTTTGTTATTCTTAAATGCACAAGATATCGCTGAGTCACCCTGCACCTTCTAAGGCTTCTGGCATTGAGCCTAAGCACCAGAAGAAGTTTAAAACACTCCAGGAGAAGGTGGAACTACTGGATTTGCTTCAGGAAGTAAAAACATATGCTGCAGTAGCGTGCCACTATGGCATTAATAAAAGCACCACAAGCTACATAAAGAAGAATGAAGCAGTGATCTGGAGTACTGTATCTGTAAGTTTCTGTGATAGTGCCAAAAAGGTAACGACTATAAGGAATAAAAGTATCATTAGAATGGAATCTGCCTTGGCATTGTGGATCACCGAATGCAGGAAGAACATCCCCTTGGACAGTAACATCATCCGTGAGAAAGCACGGAAACTGTACCAGCAGTTCGCTACAGGAGACAACGTAGCAACTTCCCATCACAATGTTCCTGAAACCTATAAAGAAAAGACAGCAGGAAACCCCACCAGAAGAAGACCCCGTCCAAAGATACGACTCCTCCTGAAGAAGAGGTGCTACCCGAGGAGTTTTAAATCCTCTCCATCATACTGCACAGCTACATCATCATCAATATCATTCATCATTGATGAGTACCTGTACATTTTACTGTATTTTAATTAAATGAAATTATTATGTATTTACTCTACTTATAACAAAGAAAAGGACAACGCATACCAAAGAAAATGCGCTTGCATGAATTACAGTATGTATAGCGTTAACATCGGTATTTTACATCCTAGCACCGTGGGAGACATAGCAGTAAAGTACTGCACAGTAGACGGGTTTACCTTTACATTCTGTTTTTAGGTAATATATTAATGTATTAAGCTGAGTTTGCAACAAAATTAAAGTGCTTTGGGGGCATATTGTATTTAAGGTTTAAACTAAAAAAATTGGCATTTTAAAGGCATTTTTAACCACATCCAAAAGTCCCGTTTTTTCACAATTCGCGGGTGCTCTAGGAACGTAACCCCAGCGAATTTTGGGGGTGTAGTGTATATAAAAAACAGGATTTGAGACCGATTAATACTTTTTTCGAAAAACCTGGGGAATGTATTTACTAAATAAATGTTTTTTTAATGTACAGTGCTATGTAAAAGTTTGGGCACCCTTGATAAAAATCACTGTATCAATTTATAACATGCTAGGCTTTTGAGGCAGCAACTTCATTTTAACATATTTTATACCTTATGGAAACAGCAACATTTTAACAGTGAAATATTTTTATTGGACCAACAGAACCAATTTAATGGGCATTTAAACAAAAATAGGCTGGTGCATAAATTTGGGTGCCCCAAAGGAATAATCCCATTGATATTTAGTAGAGCCTCCTTTAGCCACTGACAAGTCCTTGAATTCAGGCTGACGGTATTTTGGACCATTCTTCCATACAAAATGCCTCCTGTTCAGTCAGGTTTAATGGCGTCTGGGCATGGACAGCCTGCTTCAAATCAATTCATACATTTGCAATGATGTTCAGGTCTGGGGACTGGGATGCCCATTCTAGACCACTGTACTTGTGCCTCTGCATGAACTCCTTGGTAAATTTTGAATGGTGCTTTGGATCATTGTCGTGTTGAAACATCCAACCCCAGCAAAACTTCAAGTTTGTGACTGACTCATGAACAGTCTTGTCATGAATCTGCTGATACTGGGAGGAATTCATGTGGCCCTCAACTTTAACAAGGTTTCCAGTACCTGTGCTAGCCACACAGCCCCATAACATGATGGACCCTACACCAAATTTTACAATAGGCAGCAAGCTTTTCTCCAGGAAGTTGTACATTTTTTCACCATGCATAGTGCCTCTGGTTGTGGCAAAATAACTCAACTGTCCACAGTATTTTTTCCCAAAATGTTTCTGGCTTGTCCAGAAGCGCTTTTGCATTCCTCATGCGACTCTTCTTGTGGTGAGTACTCAGAAAAGGCTTTCTATGCATCACCCTTCCACCGAGCTGTCCCCGGTACAAAGTGCTCTGGACTGTAGAACGATGTACAATGACACCCATCAGCAGTCAGACATTCTTGTAGCTCTCTGGAGATGGTCTGTGGTTTGTCTGTGACCATTCTAACCACCCTTTGGCTGTGCCTTTCAGATATTTTTCTTGGCCTACTACATCTTTCCTTCACAAGGACTGTTCCTGTGGCCTTACATTTCCTAACTACATTTCTGACTGTGGAGACACAGTCCAAAACTTTGTGATAATTTCTTGTACCCTTCTCCTAATTTATAACAAATTATTTTAGTTTTTAGGTCAGTAGAGAGTTTTTTTTAGAGGTTCCCACATTGCCACTTTCTAAGAGAGAACCAAATACAAGCACAACTAGCAATTACCAATGTTAAATAACCTTTTTCATGATTGGTTTCATCTGTCTTTGTAGTTTAAGATCTAATGAGGTAATCAAAGCAATTGTGTGCTGCAACCTGTCAGCATTAAATGACTACAGGTCTTCAAATTAATGCAATTAAAAGTGTGCCCAAATTTTGTACGTTCCAATTCTACATTTTATTTTATTTCATACAACTCAATAAAGCTACACAGAGAATTTTGGTCTAATAAACATCCCCTTGTCTACATTTCTGTAGTAAGAAAATGGCGAATTGCTGTGATCTTCTCTTATGCAGACAGGGCAAATTATCATGCAACCTCAGAGGGGTGCCCAAACTTTTACATAGCACTGTATGTATTTACTAAATGAAGCAGTTCTCTCAACTAATTTAAAGGAAAAGTTTGGGGGTTTTGAAATTAGTCACATTTTCACAACTGTGCTCTAGACACTTTGTTAAATGAAACTATATTTAGTAGCTAGAGGTAATTAACTTATAAACAGGCTAGATAAGAGAAGGTGATGGGTCTAATTTCTTGAAGGACATTGTTAATTTAGCCAATTTAAATAAAAGAAGATACTATACCAAACCATACCATTTTCCCAACCCAAAGAATCCTAACACAGGGTCAAGGGGGGTCTGCCGGAGCTAATCCCAGCCAACAAAAGGCGCAAGGCAGGGCACCAGCTCACCGCAGGGCACACACACACACCAAGCACAACCACCAATACACCTAACCTGCATGTCTTTGGACTGTGGGAGGAAACCAGAGCACCCAGATGAAACCCACACAGACATGGAGAGAACATGCAAACTCCACGCAGGGAGGACCCAGGAAGCGAACACAGGTCTCCTTACAGCGAGGCAGCAGCACTACCACCGCACCACCAATAATAGAAGATGGCAGTTATAAATTCAAAGGAAATCAAAAAAGGTTACTTTGCTTCCAGACAGTAAAATAAAATAAATGCATCTTAACACAACATCTTAACAATAAAAAAAAAACAGAAGACTGAAGTGTGTGAATATCTTAAACTTTTTAGAACTATTTGGAGAGATATTTTTCTATGATAATAGATACAAGGTTAAATCAAAATGTAAAGGTAATTTGAAAATTATGCAGGAACTGCAATGGAAAGAAACTGATGTAATATATATTACATTTGCAATAGCTTATGCGTAGTTTGAACAAACACAGCACAGCAGTCTGTCGTTAGTCTAGTTGAAGCCAAGGTCAAATAAACATGGACACTCCATTGTGGGATTCCACCACTGTTCAAAAACGTGCCATAGGAAAGTGAAAACGGCATTACTCAACGAAATGTTTATGAATGGTTAGAAAGGCTTAAAGCAGGAAGAACAAGTGTAACCAATGAAGCTCAATCTGGTCAACCATCAACATCATGTTCAGAAGCCCATATCAAAATGGCAAATGCTTTCTTTATAGAAGACCGATGGATTTTGCTGTCGACTGTTCCTGCACCTTTACATGCAAGAGACAAAGCATAAAGTAGAAACACCTGTCTTCTTTTTAAAGAAGAAGTTCAAACAATAACCCTCCGCCAAGAAAATCCAGACGACTTTCTTTTGAGACATAAAGGCTCCTATTCTGGTGTATTTTCAGGAACACGATCTGTGACCAAAGTAATGTACTGTACTATGCTTAGAAAGAAACTTGAACCTGCAATTCACAAAAAAAAAAAAAAGATGAATACTGTCCAAAACAGTCATGTTGTTTTATGATAACACATATACCCACACAGCGGCCATGATAGTGGAGGAAGTTACAACAGTTGCAGTTTGAATGTCTTCCACATTCCATCTTACAGCCCTGATCTAGCACCATGTGACAATCACATCTTCATTTTACTCTAAGCTGAGATGTTAAAGTGGTGCAGACCTGAATTCAGGACCAGCCAAAAAGCTTCTTCTCCCAACTAAAGAAGGTGGTAATGGAACAATACAAGAAATGCATCGACCTGCAGGGAGACTATGTGGAGAAGTGATACAACTGCTATGTTCATCTGCTCACAGTTACAGGTATTAAAGGGTTGGTTGCTTTTATCCTTTGATTCTTCCTTGTAATTTTATTGTAAAAACAATTATAGATTTTTTTTTTTAATAGATCACTTACATATTGCTGATAATTGTTTTTCAGCATATACTTTAGTATAAGAAATGTAAATAAAATAAAGATAAAAAAAGGAAGACAGACGTGACCATCACCATGACTACCCTTTTGGACAATTAAATGTGAAACATGATCGTAGTGTTGTCTGTTTTTTAATCATTACATTAATTCTCTCTTTAGGCTGGATTTTTTCTGAGCCACAAGGCCACTGGTTCATTAATAGGATCAGTGTTTCCATAGGCTGTCTGCAAATAGACAAGAATTTCCTGACAGTCAATGAGTGAAGTAATCCTAAACATGTAGTTTGTATGAACTATAAGGGTGATTCCATGTCAAATCAACGATTTTCCAGAATTCCCACAAACTTTGGTCTGACAAAATTCTAAAAAAATACCAGGTATACCCATGTTATCCAGGTGACACCCTGTAAAATTATTTTGAAGTATGATTAATACTTTCCAAGGTATAGCCAATTTTGCAAGAGGACTGGGGTGTCAAATTTGACACAGCGTTATTTTTGCATCTATTTCACAAGACCATCTCTCAAGAACTAAACCACCTAGCATGCTCAAATGTTGCATACTGGTAATTTTATTGGTATAGTACATAACAAAATCAAAATGCTTGGTCCAGATGACACCACTTGGTAAGAACAGACTTCAAAAATGGAAAAAAAATGTTTTTATGTCTTTGGCTTTGCTATGTTTAGGCTTTCAGAAAGGATAAGTCTAACTGATACAGCCTGATGACATTTTTTCCATGTTTGGATACTTACACAGATCTTTTAAAAAGGTTTTAAACAAAGAAGAAACTGCATCAGGGTTTGACCAGCAGACCTCTCAAATGTGAAAAACTCTTTTTGGGTCTAATTTTAAGACCAGCTTGATGAATTGTGGGTATGTTCAGACATTGTTAATATTTTTCCTGTATCAAACACAAGCCCTTCTTTCTCAAAAAACAAGTCTTATTTTTCTTATGTGAATCTTTCATTATTATTTTCCATTCTTAACATGGGATAAATTCACCACTTGTCAGTAATGATAATTATCAAGTTCTTCATCACTAACTTGGGTATAAAATTAATAGGAAACAAAATCACTAAAGGCACATTAAGCACAACACATGGACAAGCAGCAACTTTATTTATCATTAAATAAAACACTAGTTAAAATGAAATGTTAATATCTTGGTACTGCAGCTGCAGGACTGTGACTCATTTCATTCGAAGTGCAGAGTGCAAGGCATCTTTGTCTTCAAGATCAAAATGGTACTACCTCCTACTGACTGTTGTAGGTGCACTAAGTAGTACAATGACACCCTGTAAAGGCACCCCACAAACATCATCTCTAGGTGGCCAATTGAAAGCCATATTCTGCAGGGATGTAACAGTGGTATTCTTGAGTACCAGGTACTCATTTGCCAATGAAGAGTTGTATTCTTTGTTCAGCGAGATGAGACAGGATCATCATTTGATAAGAAAAAAAGTTTAACATTTTTGATCACTTACTGATTGAAAACTCAATGATTACCATAATTGACACAAGGCACATTTAGAATGTGTTTAGGATGGAGAAAAACACGAAAGACTTGCAGAAGAAATGCAAGGTTTTTGTTTTGAGAATGAAGGGACAATGTAGAATAAATGAAAAATATTTAAAAATTATCTACACATTCCCACATGCCATTAGGTTGCCCTGAAAATGAAATCCAAAATTATTTTTTGGATTTGAGATGTCTGCTGTTTATTTTATGTTTACTGCCGTTTCAGAAAGCATATATAATTATCTGAATAAGGAAAACAAATCGAAAGTCTTGTGTTGCCTACAAATATGTGTTTATAGGTAAGCCAATAACTCAAATAAAATTTTGGTCAATTTCAAGGGGCAACTTTGACCTTCATGGTGATCTGGACCAAATGTTTTAATTTTATCACATACTATACCAATTAATGTACCAGTATGCAAAGTCTGAACCTACTCGGTAGTTTAGTTCTTGAGCAACGGACTTGTGAAATTTGATGAAAAATTAGGCCAGATAAAATCAACACCCCACTCCCCTTAGTAAACTGGATATATCTTGGAAAGTACTGGTCTTACATTTAAAAAAAAAAAGTACAGGGTGTGTCCTGACTAACTTGGGTATATCTTATAATTTTTCTAGAATTTTTTGAATCCAAAGTGCATGGGCCATTGATGTTTTTGTCATGGAATGACCCATATTAGTGCAGTCCATAAGTACTTGGGTAGTGACACAATTGTTTTTAGTGTGGGTTTATACTCAAGCATACTGGTATGAAATTAAACAAAGGATGTGAGTTTTAAATGTAGAACTTCCAAATTAAAAGAAGATTAACACTTGGTTTCAAATCCTTTTTAGTGAATGACTGCATAAAGTCTGGAAACCATAGACACCGTTAGGGTCTGGGTTTCTTCCCTTGTGATGATCTGCTAAGCATGTACTGAAGCCATCTTAAGATCCTGTTTATTTTGTTGGCTTGCTGCGTTTACTTTTGCTTTCGTCAAGTGAAACGCATGCTCAGTCAGATTTAGAATAAGTGACTGACTCAGTCATTCAAGAACATTCCACATTTTGACTTTAAAGAAAGCTATAACTGATTTAGCAGTATGCTTTGGGTCATTATCCTGCTGTAGTGTAAAGCACCACCCAGTGGTTTTTGACCCATTCTGTTTACTCTGATAGGAATGCTCTGGTCAGGTTTTTTTTTTTTTAAGACTGATACCAATCACAGATTTCATGTTATTTGATCGTCTGATTCAGATTTCTTTATCTTGTTAAAACAATTTTCAAACTAATCTCATAACCAAAGAAACAGAAGTCTAATGTCCCATACTAAAATGTATTTTTATAATTATACTATAGACTACAGGTATTAACTGTTCATATTTTTTTATTATTAACAGAATGAAATTCCGTAGGCTTACTGTTCAGTGACCATAAAATACTAAAATAAATAATATTTCCTTAAAATACATATTTTAACTAATATATATGTACAGAAATATTTATCCATAATACATATGGCATAAAATAAAATGCTTCTCATAATTACAATCTATCACATTGTTTAGTTTTTTTTCTGTAATATACGTAGCTGAAACAAGACTTAATTTAAAAAAATATATATATATAGATATATATATATACACAGTAGAGTCTCGCTTATCCTACCTTTGCTTATCCGACATTCCATATTATCCGACGTCCCACCGCAAAAAAAAAACGCATCAATCAGCAACAAGAACTGCAAGTTGCGAGTGTGAGCGTAGTCTATTTTTTGTTGCTCCCGACTCTACTGCAGCTAATCGCAGTGGAACCTTGGGTTGCGAGCATAATTCGTTCCGGAAATGTGCTCGCAGTCCAAAACACTCGAAGAGTATATCAAAGCGAATTTCCCCATAAGAAATAATGGAATCTCAGATGATTTGTTCCACAACCCGAAACTATTCATATAAAAATGATTAATCTATACTAATAAAAGACAAAGCCCTCACTGACTGACTGATTGACTCACTCACTCACTCACTGACTCATCACTAATTCTCCAACTTCCCTTGTAGGTGGAAGGCTGAAATTTGACAGGCTCATTCCTTACAGCTTACTTACAAAAGTTAGACAGGTTTCATTTCGAAATTCTACGCATAACAGTCATAACTGGAACCTACTTTTGTCCATATACACGGCCATAGCCCGATGCTTTGTCGCCGTGTGAGGCAGAGTTGCGTCTAGCATCATCACGCCTCTCATGTAATTGAGTGCCTGCCCATATAATGTAAATATTCGCGGGTGAAGGACTGGGCTTATGCAAACGAAGATGAGATGGTCAAGGAGACACGCTGCCGCTAAATATTCGCGGGTGAAGGACTGTGCTTAGCATATTCATAAGTGCAGCTACTGCAGAAACCCTCTGACGCTGAACAAGCCTTTGTACATATATCAATAGGAAAGCAAGGTGTAAAGCTTAAGTTTAAATTACGTTCATAGACACGCTGCCGCTAAATATTCTCAGGCAAATCCACAACTTAATACAAGGAATGCCTGTTAAACATCTTAGATTCAAGAGTACCGATTTGGGTAGTGATCACTTCGATGAATGAAGCCTGTTGAAAAAACGCATTACACAATTGAGAAGGCAGCAAAAAAATATGAAGCGAGTGATGCATACAAGCATATTCATAAATGCAGCTACTGCGGAAACAAAGCACAGTGTAAACCTAAAGTTTAAATTAAGTTCATAGACACGCTGCCGCTGGCGTTTGCCATGCCTACGACGAATACGATATTCGCGAGATACAAGTTTAATGAGAAGATACAGGGTATAAACAAGACTTTTGATCACTTTGTAACAGAGTTACAATTACTGTAACGGAGTTAAAATTGCTGGTGAAGGACTGTGCTTATGCTAACGAATAGGAAAGCAGGGTGTAAAGCTTAACTTTAAATTAGGTTCATAGACACACTGCTGCTGGCGCTTGTCATGCCTAAGACAAATACGATATTCGCAAGATACAAGTTTAATGAGAGGACGCAGGGTATAAACGAGATTTTTCAGCACTTTGTAGCGGAGTTAAAATTGCTGGTGAAGGACTGTGCTTATGCAAAAGAAAATTAGATGGTCAGGGATAGAAGAGTGTTTGGAGCAAACTCAGCAAAGGTACGAGAGAAACTTAAGTGCCGGGTCTGAGCTAACATTAAATAAAGCCGTGGACATTGCAAGATCGCACGAGATAGCACAAGCACAGCTGAGAAGCTTCGATGCATGTACTCCGAGCAGCCCATGAGAACTGACTTTGCAGGACTGGGAAAGGTTAAATTAAGTTCATAGACACGCTACCGCTAAATATTCGCAGGCAAATCCACAACTTAATACCGGGAATGCCTGTTAAACATCTTAGATTCACGAGTACCGATTTAGGTAGTGAACACTTCGATGAATGAAACCTGTTATCTTTACAACAGTTGACAAACACGGAATATAACTTGAACACAACACCTCCTCCAAATATGACCTGATTGAAAGAAACAATGATAATCAAATCCTTGATGACAGCCACACTCATAACACTGACAACACAATTACATTGACAATCATGTTACGTTATTTTAAAAATGTTTCCATTTCTTTTTCATAACTTCTTTAACACACTACTTCTCCGCTGCAAAGCGCGGGTATTTTGCTAGTACAAAATATAAAGTAAAAATACATAAAACAAATTAACCTGCACTTTACCTTTGAAAAGAATCATGGCTGGTGTGAGTGAGTTTCTAAACTATTGTGGGATTCCACCCAATGGGACGACACGCAGAAGAGTGTCCCAAAGCAATCATAGTCTCCCAGTGCTATAGCAGTTCGCCATAAAAGCGGATCCAAAAAGATCGTGGACATGCTGTGTGCCTGCCATCGATGGGTGATACAAGGAACATTATAAATGCGCAGGGCACAGGATTACTTGGCCCCTAACCTGGCCATGACCCTGCCTGACTGCTGTGTCTGTGTATAGGAGACCGGCAGATCCTGCTACAATAAATAATTGTGATGTTGCTGTTTCAAGCTGAATAAAGCTGGTGTTGCTAAAGAACTGAGACTTAGCTTCGTGTTTTCAGGTGCAAGACGGGGACTCGCACGTCACCGCACAAACACACACACGCAGTCACAATGCTGTAGTAAACAGTATACGCTCGTACGGATGTTGACTATATTAGTGACGGAGTTAAGACTCTAGAAACTGCAATTAAATTGAGCAACAAGAAGCAGCTACAGAAATCGACATAATGATGCTGCAAATATGGTGAAACTTGGCAGCGAAGAAATGGCATTCATCAGGAAAGCAGACTACGATCACAAATTTCTTTAATCATCACAGGACTGAACTTTTTAAGTACAGTACATACTGTATTCAACATCAGACAATTCTGTAACTGTACGTTCATTTTTTCAGTTTTTTTTTCTGTTTTAATGTAAAACATGATTATTAGGTTCGTAATGTGTAAAATTATAACATAGTTTGACATTTAATAGGCTTTTTCTTAACACCTCCCATTATCCAACACTTTTGCTTATCCGATGTTCTGCCGGCCCACTTATGTCGGATAAGTGAGACTTTACTGTATGTATGTATGTGTGTTTGTGTGTGTGTGTGTGTGTATATATATATATATATATATATATGTCCTATTCAAAGGAGTGACATGTCATAGAAGTGACATAACGAAGGAGTGAAACCTCAGATATAAATTTCAAAGGAGTGACAACCATCCATCCAACCAACCATCCAAGTGGTAGGTGAGGCGACAACGATTTTTTTGGCGAGCATACTTTCAGTTGTATGTGGTAGGTGACTAGTTATGTCACTCCAATAAAATGTCACTCCATTAATATGGTATTTATGTCACTCCTATTAAGTGCCATTCCTTCAATACAGACCCAGATATACAATTGATATTAGAATTTGTATACTGCTTAAATGTAAAAATACAACGACTTTTACTTTTTAATCATTTTATATCATTAACTGCACTACAGTTTTTTGCTGTTAAAATATACATTTACTATATTTGTACAGATGTATTTTTTTCTTCGGTGTATCAACTAGACATTCGCAATTCTTGAGGTGTAATTATAAAATATGGATCACCATTTTAATTATGTAGTACTTATTTCTTACCAAAACTTATACTGACACAAAGCACCAAATAATAAACACAACACAAATCTTTAAAAAAGGCTATTGTTTACTAAACAACAATTTTAAATTTGTCTTTATCCTTTTTTTTTCCGCCAATTAAAAGTGTAAGCTGCTGCATGCATTTCAAACAAGCTCACTGTCCAAAAGGAAATGATGCCTGTTTTCATTCAAAGAACAAAATAAAGGTCTGAATTCCTTAAAGTAGCTTTTCTTGCCGTTTGTCTATTTGCACAGAACAACTTCTCTGATTTACGTTTTTTTCAGTTTATTACTCTACTTTCTTTAACATAAAAAGTTAATATACCAATCGTCTCTCATTCACTAATAAAACAAGCCTCTACTCGCTGCTTTGTTTACAATACAGGACATTTGATGCAAAAGAAAAAAAAAAAGATATGTGCTGGCTCGACTACTGTAACACCTTGCGTAAAGGAGCACTGCAACTAAATTATCATAAATCTTAGAAAAGCAAGGGCTGAAAATATCCATTTTTGTGATCAGCCTTTTTACTGATTACAATCAAGTCTTTTTGTAGTGTCAACTGGCCAGATTCAATTGGCAGATGATCAATTAGAGCATCCCTAGCATCTTAGCAGACAAGAAGTCTCTGTACACCTCATAATATATCCTGTTGCTTTAACTGAACATACCTGCCCTTCTGACTTTGTGACAGTTAAAACTGACCCACAGAAGTGTATCTCCTCTAGGAATGCTGCTGACTGAAGATTCCTATTTTATTCCTCCATTGTCAACTGGCTATATCTTAAGATGTTATTAATATGATACTGTCAACATTATATGTTTATCTTAATTAAACTGAAATTGTTCTTTTTAACTATAGGTTTAACCTAAGCTTTTGTGTTCATTTAAGTAAATTACATATGGTTTAATTATCTTTGTTTTTGTATTAACTTAAGTCACAAACTTACTTTAAATATGTATAGTGTAGCCAAAGTGTAAAGATCTGTATTAAACAAGTAATTATATTTTTTACTTTCCAAGCATTTAGAGAAACAAACTGTCTCTTACAGTATATATCAGTGATATAGGACTGTGAAAGGAAAAATGAGCTTTATACTTATGAGTCAGAATATCAAGATGAGGAATCAGAACCAGCAAATTTAAAAGAAAAACAAACCTGGAGAGACAACTAGAGGAATATGAACAGCCTGCAGCTGCTGTGAAGCTCAGAAAAATTGTTTTGTAAACATGCTGGAAAAAAACAATAAGGAGAAATAGCATCCATGTTGCAGACAGTGGGACTTCTTACTACCCACCTTCCTACTATTACTATGAAAAATACAGATACGTCCAGACATAATACCATCTTCTCCCTCGACTCCATAATTTCGTGTTACTGACAAATCTCCAGCCTTCACTAAATATGTAGTACTGGAGAATTTTCTCAGGTTCCAAAATTAAACAACAGCAAACAATTAAGGCTATAAGGATCAAATATACAGCTTTCATTAGAGTAAATATGATAATTAACCTTGTTTAGATGCAACTTTATAATCCGGAGAGCTACTTGATACAATGTGGTGTTATTGATGTGGTAATGCTTTTGTTTCACAATGTGAAATTCTAAAATGCACATATACACATTTTTAGTTCATTTTGTTCTTTAAATACTGGTTAAGAGAATATGTTTATGATTTACTTCCATGAAATGCTTTTAAGTGAAAACAATAATACGATATCATAATATCTCAATATTACAAAACATTACCATCTTTGAAATTACATCATCAACATTGTAAACAATATTATATTACTTGCCCCACAAATTAGAGATATTTGGTAAGATAAAGACCAGTATACTACATATGTTTGGACTTGAGTCATACTAGATGCAATTGTAAGCAGTTTGAGAATACTAAATAAAACTACTAAATATGGCTTCTCCTAATAAACCAAGACTCTGCAGCAAATAATAGCATGATGTGACTGTGAAAAAATAACTTCAGAAACACCATGCTTAACCTTTAGTGTATAAAGGAACTGGGTCCATTTGTTTACGGAGTGGGAATGTCATGAGACATGTAACTGCATGGCTTTAACTCTACAGTCTCCTAAAAATCAAGTCATAAACTACCATAGTGATAGTTTGACAGGTATTTTCAGGGGTACGTTAAAATTTTATTATTATTTTCCTTTCTCAGGATGATATATATACAATTGTACTAATCTTTACTATATATATTTTTGGACACTATTCCTTTTTTTCTTGTATGAACCTTTTAAGTATTTCCTTTACTTATGGACTACCTCAGACAGGAACTGCCAGTAATGACGAATAGAAAGTCCAAAGCAAAGAGAAATACACGTTTTTAGAACTTTTTCTTTTATTTTTTAAAGAAAAATGGGGAGCAAATTATTGTTAAAATTAAGAATTATATACTCCAAAAATAACAGAAATGAGGCAGGCAGTAAATATTCCAAATGTCAAATGTCCATAAACGAGAATTAAATGACAACTTCCAACTCATATAAAAGGTTCCGTTCACACAATTGGAGGAAAGAAATAGTGGGAAGAAGTATGAAAACCTAAAGTACAAAAAATAACTAAAGCACCACAAAAAGATTAAACCAGACTGCTTGACCTTCCACCTTCAAAACCAAAACAGAACAGCCCAGCATATGTTCAAACAACTGAGTTTCACACATCAAAAAGATTTTCAAAAACAGGGATCAGATCAGAATAGGAAGAAAAGGACAAAAAAATAAAATGGGCTAGATGGATTAAACAATTTTTCTCATTCTCTAGTTACAAAAAACTTCAATACTTGCTAAAAAATGTTATTTTATCAGTTTTTTTTTTTTTTTTTAAGGTTGGGAGAATGTGCTGATAGAGCATTGCTGGAACCACCACACAACGAACCACCTGGATTGGGACTCAAGCACAGGGGATGAGCTTTTTTTTTTACATATTACTGCAGCAGGGGAAATTATTGCACAGGTCATCTCAGTTTGGCATCAACACTCTGACCTACTGGCTTCGGTTGTATGCATGTGTGATAGACAAGGACACAGACTGCAGTGCTAGATGTTCAGAAAGGCAAAAACATGGTATGGATAATGGTCTTGGCCAGAAACAGTGTAGCAAATTTACTTTTTACGAAGGAAGCTTTTAAAAATGTAATGGATGTATTATTCTGGATCACAAGTCTGATATATCCACCTGACTGGCTATAAGCTTAACAGACGATAATTTGGTGCTGTGTAAAGCACGCAAGCACATAATGTGCTGTATTACAGTAGTACATGCACAGTATATACAAAAGAATATCAGAGCATGTACTGTTCTTCTGAATTATAATATGCAGCAAAACAAGTGAAATTCAACAGATAACCAACGAATATAAATTTCCACAGTTGTCTAACAATAACAAAATTACACAGCACTACTCTTCTGGAATACAGTGTATTGTTAACAGTAGGAAATTTTAGGGCCTACTCACACTAGGCATGTTTGTTCTGTACTATGCCCAAGCACACCTGTTGCCCCTTCCTACTCCCCTGCTGGCCCGCACTCACACTGGGCTTAACGTTCTGGGCCTGGGGTATGTTTTGTCAGGAGCATGGAAAGTCAAAACAAGATCTGAACATGGAGTGACAGTATGCATGTTAAAATAATTTAACTTATTTGGTGGTTATTTTGGAGTTGTGTAGGACAGGATAAAGTTCTAACCTCTTACAGATTTATTCAGTGTGCAGCGCACGGTTAATTGTGCTGCACATACGAGAAGATTTTTACAGTGACAAATGATGTTAAGGGAGGAATTTGCAGCTTTTCTTGCCAACTACAATTCAAGTTCATGTGTAAAGTGAAAATAAAAACCTATTTTTAACTCAAAAAATATTGAATGAAATGAGAATTTCACTATCTGACTTGTTGCATCATTGACGTCACATCTTTTTCCTGTGTACGGGCACATTTACTGATCACACTATTTCCGAATACTACTGAACTGTCCTTAGGCCCACCTCTTCCAAGCAGACCAAGGCATGGTATGGCTGGCCAAGCACTGAGCGATCACACTAGTCAAATGAACTAGACTTTGTGGGGTTACATGTGGACAAACGTGCTCAGGCACGGAATGAATTGCCAGTGTAAGTACACCCTTAATTACTAAAACAATAAAAGAAATACCAAACTGCATTCTGTAAAATAATATAGCACAGGATTTTAACATGATGTTAAAAAAAATGGTATCATGCTAAATGAATTAGATTCAACAAACCACAGCAGAGCGTGAAAAACAAAAAGTTTTACATAAATATCACACTCAAAGTACAAGCCAAGACTCATTAAAAAAGAAAAAAAAAAAACAACAGTTAAGATAAGTAAATGTTCAATAGATAGTATGCTTAAATGTAATTTTAATATACAGTGATCGCACTTCGACTTTTGCGGCTTCACTCCATCGCGGATTTTAAATGTAAGCATATCTAAATATATATCACGGATTTTTCGCTGGCCTGTGGATTTCTGTGGACAATGGGTCTTTCAATTTATGTTACATGCTTCCTCAGTTTGTTTGCCCAGTTGATTTCATACAAGGGACGCTATTGGCAGATGGCTGAGAAGCTACCCAATCAGAGCACGTATTACATATTAAATAAAACTCCTCAATGATATACGATATGCTTCCCGCGCGCTGCTTCGCACACTTAAAAGCTCTAACAGCCCGTATTGATTTTTCATTGTTTGCTTTTCTCTGTCTCTCACTCTCTCTGAGAAATACAGGCAGATACTTATCCATCATGCAATACCATCAGGGAGGTGTATGATTAGCCCCATTATCTGCTCCCGACGGAGGGTGTGAGCAGAGGGGCTGTTTGCACAGTGGCTGTTTGCTTAGAAGATACGGACGGGCCTGTAAAAAAATTCTGAAAGGCTACCTTCACATTGATCCCTTCATTGCGCCGCTTTATCGCTGTGCTTGACAACTTAAAAGCGTAACAGCCCTATTGATTTTTGATTGTTTACTTTTCTCTCTCTCTCTCTGACATTCTCTGCTCCTGACGCGCACCTTGAAGAGGAAGATATGTTTGCATTCTTTTAATTGTGAGAAAGAACTGTCATCTCTGTCTTGTCATGGAGCACAGTTTAAACTTTTGACTAAAGGGTGTTATTTCATGTCTAGAGGGCTCTAATAATGTTAAAAAACATATTTAGAAGGTCATAAACAGGTTTTCAATGCTCTAACTGCGAAAATATTAGATTTATAAATAAAGAATCGTACTTCTTGGAAATTCATTTATCTGTCTGGAGTGGATCAACCGCTATAAACGAGGGTTAGGGTTAACTGTGTGGAGAATATTTATAAACAGTGTGGGAGAGTTTCTAAGAGCTTAAAATATATAAAAATAACCATACAAACATATGGTTTCTACTTCGCGGATTTTCACCTATCGCGGGGGGTTCTGGAACGCAACCCCTGCGATCGAGGAGGGATTACTGTATAAGGCTTAACATTCACTTTAAAAATGTAATGCAATTAAGTAAATAAGATATACATACATCAATTTCACCATCATCTATTTCTCCATCATCATCATCTTTCTTCTTCTCTCGAATAGAATCTCTACGAATTCTCTCTGGAACTCTCTGCTCCTCTAATTTTTTTTCTGTTTCCTCTACCACCTCCTCTTGTTTTGGTTGACTTTTGTCTTGCTTCTGTTTGGCATCAGCTTTCTCCTCCTCCTCCTCTTCATCATCTTCCTCCTCCTCCTCTTCGTCCTCTCCATCCTCTCCAACAGCTTTCCTTAGTTCCTCTTCAGGAGCCACAGTGCTCTGTTCTTCTGGCACCTCCTCATCATAATCAAGTTCATGTTCATCCAAGTCCCGGGTGACAGAAGATGATTCATCCTTTAGATCATTTAATTTTTCATGTTCCTCAACTGTGTCTCTCTCCTCCTCCACTTCCTCCTCCTCCTCTTCCTCATCTTCATCATCCTCCTCATTTTTATTTACTGCTGTAACAGTTTTCCCTTGCCTCTCATCATTATCAGAGTCCTGATATTTGGCCTCATTATGCATTTCTTCTTCACTACAAGCATCATCATCAGCGTCTGAATTGTCAATTTCTCCTTCAGGATCTGAACACCTCTCCAGTTGTTCTTCTTGGTCTGAGACTCTTTCGACCTCATCATCTTCTAAATCTGAATCTCTTCCTTCTTCAATATTCTGAGAAAAAATGTCATCTTTTAAGAGTTCACTGTCTGAATTATGTTCTTCTTCTGGAGATTTTGGATTATGATTTGGACTTTCAGACACATCCATTGGTAGATTAACAGAAACTGGAATAAATATTAAATACAAGTTATTAAAATATGCATTTAATTAAAAAAATATTCTTAAATGCAGACTTATACAGTAAATTGAATCCAGGCATCTCATTATTACTACTATTCACTGCACTAAAAAGGTCAAATTTGCAGCAAATTTGTAAAAGACTTCAAAATACACAAGCTTCCTACTTATGTTATGTTATGTGAATGTGTTATTGACTGGGCAGAAAGTAATTGTGGGCTCACAGATCAAAATCTTCATTGTCATGGAGTAGTATAGATCTGGAATTAGTCTGAAGCAATAAAATTTTATCCAGTTTAGCTGGCAGTATACATTTTCAAGCAGATCAGGTACGATCATGCCATGCTAACTTCAGATCTTCTTTGCTTTCCCCTCAAACTAGGAAAAAATGATACCACATTGTAGGAGGAGAACAGGCATTCCTGCTGGGAAGGAGGATGTGTTATTACCTAGATGGGAGGGCAAAATGGAATGACAGATGGGATGGACGAGGAAATAACTTTATGCCCGGCCGGGCTAATATGTATGACGAACTAGCGGAAGCTAAGATTTGGGAGAGGTACCATTCCCCATATGCCAGGTGGCAGTGATCCTCACATCTTCTCACCAGCTGGGACACCTACAGGGGAACTTGGGAATTCGAATCTTGAAGTGCAGCTCTGTCGGACGTCGACCTCCCTACTTACTTTATGGCCTGGAGGTCCACCCCAGAAGACAAGACATGACCCCAGAAGCATTCCCAGTTACGGCAAAGAAGGAAGCCCGCTACCACACATGTATGAGTCAGAGTTGGGAGGTCAGCTGGCGAAGATCAACACAGGTAGAGAAGGAAGAACTACTGTTGGTTAGCTGTGATTTTTTTGTACAATTGTGACTTGTCATTGGGAGGATTATGAAGAGGTGCCTAGGAAAGTAATAAAAATCCTTTCATTTATCCTATGAACGTGTTGTGCTTCACTGTGTCTGTGGTTTTTGGGCTCTCCAGCGCCCTCTTGTGGTTACAACATACAGAAGTTCCAAAAACGTGATGGAATTTTTCAGAATGCGCATGCAAAATCAAACTAATGTGTTTAGGGAAAACTAGGAATTATTTACCAAATGACTGATGTGATTTAATTTTTAATTTTAATTAAACTTTGAATTTTCACTCTTATCAAAAGCCTAAATAATAATAATTTTTAAAAAATAAAGCTTCATGAAAGAATAGCTGAAAAAAGGGAGACTTGTGACAGAAATGTCAAATGTGCAAAATACTGTAAGGCATTTATGTACTATTTGGAAGCTGGATAAAGATTTTTTTTCATTAATAATAAAGAAACTGAAATTTCCATCTCTTGTCGATCATGATATCAAACCTGGCATAAAATATGTTTTGCTGCTCAAATACACTACTAGTCAAAAGTTTTATAACACCTTAGTTTTTCTTCAAATTTAATCAGCTAACATGTAATGAATGACCTAAAATAGAGAAAAGGTAAGCAATAAACTGCCAGAGGTTTAAATTTAAAGTTTAAGTTAGCAAAACTGAAAAAAAGGAAATTTAGGAATATTATAAATGGGCCTGTGGGGCACCTGTGCAAATTGTTTGCTTCAGCTTAATTTACTTTAATTGCTGCAGAACATCTATAGGTTGTAACCTATTAATTATTCACTGAAGAAGGCCAGTTTGTAATATTCTGATATTTCCATTTTTCAGTTTTTGCTCACCTAAACCTTAAATGTGAACCTCTAGCAGTTTACTGCTTACCTTTTCAATATCTCAGGTCATTCATTGCATTTCAACAGATTACACGTGAAGAAAAACTGAGATGTTGTAAAAATTTTCATCGGTAGTGTAAGATTTTATATTATTGTAGTGATCGGTACTAGATTTTCAATTCTCCTCAACACCAAAAAAACTGCAACAATGTGAACACAAACCAATTGGGTTTGTGCAGGGTGAATATAGATCAAGTTTACTGTATGTGTAACTCTGCTCACTCAGTACCATTTGGCCTGAATTCAGCACTGTATGAAGTGCCTGTTGGTGGAGGTGTAATATAAACGTTCGTGATCAGATTATGTGAAATAAATAAAATTTAAAACAATAACTGGCCCATGATCTGAATCCAATATGGTGTAAACATGTAAAACAAAACTGAGTGCCATCTGTGACACACTAACACAAAGGACTTTTAGCCAAAGAATGATTCAGTAGAAATGTGTCAAGAAACACGAATGGGGTTCCTCCAGCCCAACAGCGATACACCTATATTATGCCTCACTGTGACTATAACTGCCAAGTCAGAAGCTTCTTTCTTTTTAATTTTTTCCTAATTAATCATTTTAGTTTGTGTGTGTGTGTGTGTGTATGTATCTGTATATATATATATATATATATATATATATATATATTATTCTTCTTGCTTAAATTATAAAATATTAAATCAAAATAACTGAACACATTTCTTTAGAAACTGTACATCAGTAAAATGGCTAAAAACAGAATTTTTAGTAATTATATTTTATTTTATATATATACCTTGTCAAACTACAAATAAATAAATAAAAGCCACTTAACTAGTGTCTAGTCAGTGATTAGACAGCTCAGTGAGATTTGGACATTTGAATTATATAAAGGAGTTGCTCTCTCTCTTTGCATACAGCAATGAAAAGCTCTTGTCCAGCAAACAATAATAAGCTACACATTAATATTATAAATAGGAAATTAACTTTTAGATTGTTGAACAATGTAGTATACATTTCTCAAATTACTTTGGACAATTTATGTAATATCAAAATGATGAATTTTAGAAAGCATATTAATGATATTGCCATCATTTTCTATTTAATTTACTAAAACAACATTGTAATCAGGATAAATCAAAAAAGTATGGTATTTGAATATAAAACTAAAAATTAAAGCCTGACCACACTCTCAAGATGATTTAATCTACTACACAGTCATGCATGTCTGTATGTGTCTCATCTGTTGCCCACACTCAGCCGATGTAGTATGGTTGAGGTTTAACAAAATTATAACATGGTATAATCATATTTTTTGCCATCCATGAGTTAATCAAAAAAAAAAAAGGAGAATAGGGCATTAGTCACAGAAAAACTTAAATATGACAGAAAATATGTTAACAAAAACTGTTTGACACATTCAAAACAGCATCTTTCACCAAAATTGTTCTTATAATTTTGTTAAAAAATAAAAATGTTTGTAAAAAAATTGACCGTACTTTTTATTTTTAAATTTTCATTATAAAAATATTACCTTATCACTCTGACTTAAGGGTTGTTTGAGAAACATTTTCAAATACGTTTACAAAAACATAGGCACAATGAAAACAAACAGAGCTAGAATAAGCACACCAAGATGTTTTTTTTGGAATTTCGTGTTACTCCTCTGCAAATTATTGATTGAATACCCTCTATAACTAACAACATCTTAATTTGCAATACACTTAAATGTGCATTTTTAAGGATAAGAAATTCTACATAAAAACATTTACTCCAATCAAAAGTATCAAAATAATTATACATAACAAACAATTTATCTATCACTGACCTGTGAGGATACTTGTACAAACTGAGCCCCTTACTGAGTGTTTTAATGAGATCCAACCCTGGCAGGCAGAAGAGCTTTCTTCAGCTTAATGAAAATGAAAGTCAGCTAATTGGTTTTGACAAAACTGATAATGCCAAAAAGTTGAAATTAGGTTTTGGAGCACAATTTTGCCAGTGGTGTAAATTACTTTTAGATTCTGTATGTTACTGTGATGTGCAGCACTTTGGTTTAAATCTTGTTATTTAAAGGTGCTATAAAATAAACTGATAATGACTTACCTGCAAGTCTTTACTGTAAAGGGAACCCTCTCCCTCCAGTAGCACTGATTAAGGCTATAACCCCTAAGAAAATGATAAATCAATATAAAGTTAAGTTGCAATTAGATAATCAACACAACCTCATCAATGAAATATATGATTTGGAGTTAAAAAAGAAAATAAAATTGTAAGTTTTCCTACACAAAACATGTGCCTGCTGGCAAGCATCAAACTTTAAAATACACACATAGTGCAGTGCCTCCTTCAAATTAACCTAAATAAATGTATAAACATAAAAATACTAGCATTCCCTCAAACACAACTTTTAACATTGTTGGTTTTACCAAAATAAATTTGTTTCACAAGTAACCTTTCTCTATCTACCTAACTTGCATATGTAAAAGGTAACGCTTTATACTGAAATAAGTCAAATTTTTCACTCCAGGCTATTCTTAACAGTATAATATAGCTTTAAATACATTCCGCGGTCGCACAAGTCGAAACATCTTTTTCTTCGTAAAAATGTAGCAACAATGTATTCATTAAGAATGTTAATAAATAAAGTAACATTACTACTGCTTTATATCTATTAATTCAAATGTCAAACTCAACTGTAAGTTACACGATACGGTACGTTTCGATGCGCTCCGGTTCGACACCAGTTGAAATCAGTTACTAAGAACCTCGAGATAGTCCAAAAGCGCAACATCCAAACATGATTCCAACCACTTTGCTGTCCCATTAAAGTGCCTCGCAGCCTTCAGCAGGTCGTACGATCACCGCATCCCTGGGCGCCAGAGTGTAAATAGCGGCGATCACAGATTTGTTTCACAAATAACAAATAAGGACGGACTTCAGAGTTTACACATTTTAAATGATTTTTAGAAGAAACACATTCAGTTAAGACAAGGTATCTGTCTTAGAACATAGCAGGCCATGTTGGCAAAACCAATCCTTGGCATTCGATTTTTACGTCTTATTTAAGTGCATGCACAATCTTTTCAACTTACCTTTCAAGGGCCCTAGATTTTTGTTTTGCAATCGAAAACCCTACAACTTTCTTTCACATTCTATTTGTTGTGCAACAATAATAGCAGCCATGCTTCCCTCCATCAACAATACAGACCTCCCCCATAAACAACATGAACTTTATGAGAAATGTGCGTTTTTTTTTTGTTTCTTATTTTTTACCGTTTCCCACCTGTACTTCTATTGGGACAGGATTAATGAGCTTTATTGCTATCTCGTCTCACAGCTTCCCGAGTTTGAAAAAAAATATACTTTCGGCTACTTAATTATTATTTTTTTTTACAAGAGAGAATTAGAAACCCTACACTACACAGTGAGAGCGGCCATTGCCGTGACGTCATCAAGGGACGACGGTGTCGGCCTCAAGTACTCAAGACGCCAGACAGGAAGCGTTAAAGCGGCATTTGCAGCGCTTGTGTAGTGATGGTTAAAGTCCAGCCGCTCCTTTTTTTCCTGTCTATACTGCGAAGAAATGTGCCTTTCTCTGGGAAGACAGCCCGTAGTTGAGGAAACTAAATTGAGGTTGTTTTTACAAAGGATTAAATTCTAAACGGTAACTTCAGGGACCGTTTTCTGAAAATCGATTTTTGAATCCCTATCAGTACTACAAGCTGGAAATCTATATATTTAAAAGTAGATATTTTTCCATCGATTTTTTTAAAATCAGCCAACCTACCCATTTTAACCGCTCGTAAAAGAAGTGTCGAGGAGCATAGAAAATACCATCTGAATATCAGATGAATTATATTTTTTATTTAAACGGAAATAAATGACCGCTGTTATTGTTGCTTTAGATAAATATATAAATGAGATGAAACCTGACAGAGCCGTTATCCAACAGAAAATATTTATGATAGAAGTGATCGTTTTTGGAATTAACAGCATCCGGCTTGTATTTGAATAATATAATTGAGACGTTTTTGTGGATTCCTGCTCATAAAGGAGTGAGTGGCAATGAAAGACCACATACGTGCTAAAAAAATGTTTAGAACAGAAATAGACTGTACGATTCAGTAACGTACATGTACATTTAAAGGTATAATTAAAAAAGGCAGTTTTTAGAAAATGGCAAAACATTTCAGAGAGTAGTGATAAAGGAAGGCACTTGTTTCACTTAAAATCCACACCAAGGGGTAGGAGTAAATGGTGACCTTGAGTGAGAAAGGAAGAAATTATTTTTCAATAGATTAAGGCTTTGACATGTTGGTCTGAATCAATACTCTTATTATACTGCCAAGCATAAAACAGGAAAATGTGAGCAATGTGTTGTTAAAGAAACATTAGAACTCTACATGGTCTGGTGTTTGAAATACAGTAGGATAAGACAGAAGCTAATTGATAAATTTAAACAAAAAGAAATTTAAAGTAATTTAAAAGAAATAGTAACTATTATTATTGTGACTTGAAGTCTATTTAATGTCTTGACTAGGTATCTAAAAGATACAAAAATGTACTGTACCATGGCATCAGTCGGTGTATTACCCAACCTCTCAAAGGTTACTTTTTTTCTATAATTGAATTGAACTGAACTGGATTGAATTGTGAAATCAGAATTGGGTTTAAGTCTGTCAATGACAATTGTATAATTGATATTGAGGATTTTGCTATTAGTAATATTAATGGGTATGTGTTTACTAAATTGAGTAAATTTTAAAGCTGTTAGTTCTTTAAAGATAGTGCAACTTTTTGTGTTCATAAGAATTATGTACAAACACTTTGAAATTACTTCAGTATTTTTGCCTTGGGTCTCCTGACTCAACTGTACAAGAAAAGTCGCACATATGTTATAATATTTGACTCCTTATAATGTCTAGCTATGCAAGATGTCAAGCTTTTTGCAATTTCCCCCTATTTTTGGCCCTCAAATATAGACTCAAATAACCCTACTCTTTAGGCAATTTATGGACCATATTTTGTACAGGAAACAACTCCCTGACAATAAAGAATAAACCAATAGGTGTCATAGCAAAAATGATCAGAACTTCAAGTTGTGCATGGGTTCATCCCCTAATGGGAGACAAGGGGTCAAAGTTACTGTTTTTCACAAAACTTTGAAAAAATGGTCATCAGTAAATACAGGCATGAGATGTGTCTTTTTATGCTATTTTAAGGCAGCTGATCATGATAATAACATTTTTGATATTTGATTCTTTACCAGTGGTCTTAACCCTTTAAGTGCCACTACCAGAATGTTTAAAATAACAAATTTCAAACATAAGCATGTGAAGAATGGTTTTAGACTATTTCAAGGTTAGTGGTTAAGAATATGATATTTTTGATTTTTGATCTTTTATTAGGAATCTAGACCTCTGTGGACCTCAATTAGAAGGTGAACAATAACACATTTTTATTACAGCTGAGAATATTAGGACTTTAAAACACTTACATTGAAGCACGCACTTTAATTTTTCAAATATTCGAGGCAACTGATCTTGTTTATTATGTACTTTTACCTAATTAAGAAAATCTTTACATTTCCTATGAACACCCCAAATTAAGGCAGCTTATGCTAATTCTAACTTTGTACTGTTACACTCAATTTAGATGAATATGTTTTATTGCAGCAAGTAACATGCATGAAGTGGCTATATTATTATTAGATTTTTGATTTTTTTTATCTGATACTTAATTTTCATACAGCATATTAAACACCAAAAATGTATTCAGCTGATCTGCAAATTGCATTTTCTTACATACACATTTGCATACCTTTGCTGAATACACTTCTTGATAATGTATTGTGAACCACCAGGACGCGTACAGCTTCCATAAACCCAACACAGACAGACTGAGACACAAGTTTGCTACACAGCGGACATTTTATTTACATGTGGGGAGCACTTCCTTCACTCCCCACAGCAACACAGTAGCCACAGCAAAGTAAGCACAGTTCCTTCTCTTTGCTAGTCCACTCCTTTTCCCAGTACTTATGCCTCCACTCCTCTTCAGCAAGCTTCATCCACTTCCTCCCGACTCCGGCCTCTGAATAGAGTGAGGCAGTTCCTTTTATTCAGGTCATGGGAGTGTTCCAGGTGGCGCATCAGTATTACCTGGAATCACTCCCAGTTGTGGTAAAAGTTCACTATAAAGCTCTGCAGCTGCACCTGGCGGTCTCCACAGAACCCAACAGGGCTGTTCAAAACTCCAGCTTCCAGCATGCCCTCCGGGAGTCCATGGTGCCACAGCCAGGTAATGGCCGTGGCCACCAGTCACTGTATATTGTGAAGGACAGCCGGGTCCCATGCCCAGCAGGGACGGCCCTGCTGCTTATGTTCCGGGGGAGCCGCCATGGGCAGTCCAATACCTCCCCCGGGACGCTTGGTGGCAGCCTCCCTGGCCGACGGTGATTCCCCAACCGCCCGCAGGGCTCCATGGAAGATGGAGTCCTCCACAGCTTGGTTGGGGCCCGGGGTGGCCGCTAGGGGGGGCTGTCTGCTTCCCACAGCCTGGCTGGACGAGTCCTTAGCCCCACCTGGAAGTGCAATTAGGACCAGGTGGTTTATCACCTGGAACGCTTCCGGGTGGGCTATAAAAGGGCCCAGCCACCACCACCCGAGGAGCCAGAGTTGGGAGGAAGGAGACGAAGCTTGTCTGGGAGGAGTGGTGGAGCGAGGTGGAGAATTGTTTGTGCTTGGTGCTTTTTGGACTGTGTTTGGGCTGTGTGGCACGGGGAAGACGTGTCCCACAGCCGAAGAAAACTAATAAAGTCTTAGTGCTTTTTATACGTGCCTCCGTGTCCATCTGTGTCGGGTCAGGCGCCTATATAGCACCTTTGTTACAATATATAAACCTCCCACACTGTGTTGTCATTTCAGTTTCCTAAATAATTACACTACTGGTCAAATGTTTTAGTATACCTTAGTGTTTCTTCAAATTTAATCAGTTGAAATGAAATGAATGACCTTAAATGGTGAAAAGGTAAACACTAAACTGCCAGAGGTTTAAATTTAGATTTTAGGTTAGCAAAAGCCGAAAAAGGAAATACCTGAATATTACACATTTGCCTTCTTCAGGGAACATCTAATAGGTTACAACCTACAGATGTTCTGCAGCAGTTAAAGTAAATTAAGCCTTGCAAGTTGAAGCAAACAATTTGCATAGGTGTCCCAACTTCTGTTGATTACTTAAAAACCCTCTGTCTTTCTTAAATGAGAGTTAGGACAGACTATGTTATAACACCATCTGAAGAACTACTTGGAAAATATTACAGTGTGTGGCAGACAGCCAGGGATCTTGCCCCACCACGACACCTGGAACCCAGAATGACTGGGAGAGGGGCAATACCTACCCCTGGACGTAACAGGGCAGCCCCCCTGGATTCCGTCAGGACCACGGAGCTGGGAAGCTCAGACCTGTGAGGGTTCGTGGTCGCCACCAGGGGGCAACTGGATGGTCTCTGAGCCAAAGACAACAGCACTTCCACCACAACAGAAAGAGCTGCCGAATCAGGAACCATGTACTCCCGGAGTGCTTCCAGGTGCAAGGGCAGCACTTCCGCCACTCTAGGAAGTGCTGCCGGAAGACCATCACAGAGCACCTGGAACACATCCGGGGCAGGATAAAAGGGGCTGCCTCACTCTATTTGAAGAGCCGGAGTCGGGAGGGAGAAGACGTGCATGGTATTGTGTGTACTTGATAAATCAAAATAAATAGTGCATATTTTTGGAACATCTTGAGTCTGTGTCTGTCTGTCTGTTGCCAGGCTGATCTTTCACAAATGACAATGGCAAGAAAAGGCAATTAACAAATGAACTGAAAAAATTAATTTGTACCCTTAGAAGTGTCAGTGAGTACAGTGTCCTACACAATCTAAAGTCAATATGAAACTGGAAGAAACTCTGATAGGAAGAGATCTGGCAGACCCAACATCACAACCCAATCAGAAGACAAGTTTCTGGGGGTCACCAGCTTACCTGATAGGTGCCTCACAGCACATTAGGTTCAAGCCCAGTTTAACAGTGGTCGAAAAAAGCAAGTCTCAGTTTCTACTGTGAAGAGGAGACTTTGTCCAGTATGCAGTAGTCCAGTGCTGGTATTTCAAGGCTATATGTTGTCCTTTAAGGAATGGCTTTCTTACTGCCACTTCCCCTGTCACACCTGCAGCACAAAGTCCTTATTATTCATCCTTAGCCGAAGCCAGGAATTGTCTTTCTCTGCCTCCCCTGCCATTTCTTTTAGTGCCTTCTTTTCAGTTCACCTCCTAACAGTCCAACATCCCTCAGGAAGCATCTGGTTGAAAGACAAACAAAGTCCTGGCAGCCAACCTCCACTGGGTAGGTTGACACATTCCATCTACTCTCCCTGCATTCATTCACCAGATCCTGGTGAATGCACCATCTAAATCGTCCTTGTATCAAGGAAGTTTTACATCCAGAGAAGTTTTGCTGGTGTGCTCCCATCGCACCATAAACTCTCACCAATCCTCCATATCATAAAAATAGGTAAAGTAGGCTGGACTTTGAAGTATGTGCCCTCATAAGTGCCCTCCATTAGGAAACTAATCCATGCTTGAGGCATCTCCCAAAGGTCCAGCCATCCATTTGGTCTGACAAGAAAACTCTCCTGCATGACCCACTGGCCCTGCACCTGACACTTGTATTCTTCATGCTAAACTGTAGTCTTCAATAATCCTGGCTGGGATTATGAAACTATGGACTTTCTTTCTTACATTTTAATTGTGAATTTCCCTTTGGGATTAATAAAGTATCTATCTATCTATCTATCTATCTATCTATCTATCTATCTATCTATCTATCTATCTATCTATCTATCTATCTATCTATCTATCTATCTATCTATCTATCATTTTGACTTATTGCTGAGACTATTATCTGTCAGTCAGCCTTAATTTTTTTAAAGTGCTTATCTCAGTGCAAAGTAAAAGTACAAAATAAAAAGGTAACGTACAAGATGAATCAGAATTGAAATCATAATCATACTTCACTCTATTGGCCATGTACACTAATGTGTACTAGGAATTTGTCTTGATACCATTGGTTCAACATACAAGGACAACTCAGAATACAAGAGATAAATATAACAAGATAAATATAAAATATGATGCAGGGTGTCACACACGAGCGCTTAGGAGGCAGCCAACAACTCCTAAGGTGAGTGAATTCTCGCGAGATAAAGGGTTATTATCAAGCATTAATGCCTCTCTCCTTCTTTCTCCAGGCCTACAGAAATAAAATAATGAAATACCTCACTTACCACCTTCATTTCCAGATCCACAAAATGGCGCTCTAGCCAAGGCATCACTTCTGCTTCTGACTCCCAAAGATGACGTCTCTTCCGGTCCCAGCACGATGATGTAATTTCTGACTCATCCTTATGACATCACTTCCACCTTTCCGTTATGACGTCTCTTCCAGCCATATTTCCTTCCGGTCGCCATTTTGTATAAAAACCACCACCTTACTGCTATATGTTGTCAAATGTTTCTTATTTGGTCCAGTTTTGCATCCTTTTTTTTTGCTAGTCCACTGGACATTATACGGGGCAATTCCCCAACTCTTTTCAAGGTGTCTCTACATTTTACCACATTTGGCGTAGTCGGCAGGATTTTTGTTTAAAGATGACAGAAGAACAAGACCTGAATACCATTTTGACTATAATCATGGTTGAGCTTCAGATCATAAAGATTAAGGGAAACCAGGACCCAACTGGCAGAGTCGGAAGCTTTGGCTGCAGCGGCGGTATGATCGGTCGGTTGCTCAACCTCCCCTTCCTCAATTAGCTCCTTTAACTGAGGAGGATGATGTGGAATCATATTTTCTCATTTTTGAACGCATGGCTAAACACAAAGTATGGCCGAGGTTGGAATGGGCGAACATCCTAGCACCCTTCCTGAAAGGGGAAGCGCAGAGGGCTAATTACAACCTGACTGAGGAGCAGGCCGCCGATTATGACTCCTTGAAGGCAGAAGTCTTTAAGCACTATGGTGTCTCTGCGGCCCAGCAGGTGAGGGAATGGAGGGAGTGGAAATTCGATACCGAATGACCCATTCACACCAAAGCTTTTGAAATCTGTGGCAAATTAGGATGCTGGTTAAGGCCAGATATCAATAATGCCCAATAAATAGTTGAACAACTGGCTTGTGAAACTTTTGAGGGTGCCCTCCTTGAACATCTGAATTTATAAAATCATGGATGCCTTAATTGAGGTGGTTGTGTGGCACTGGGCGGTCTGTAAATTAGAAAGGTAGGAACGGACCACTCGCCAATGGATTGTTCTCACTATAAGGCAGAGAGGTATTGTGCTTTGATTAATCCTTTGTCTCTTCCTTATACAGGAGTAGTAATAATAAAACGTTCTAAAGTAATACTGTAGTTATGTTCGATTTCGTAATATTTCCATTGTTGCTCACCATTGTGTATTACTGTAACAATGGCTTAAGACTAAGACCAGTCTCAGATGTATACATGGTGAAACTTGCTATTATAAACCCACCTCATGTATTATATCAACTGATGACTCGATGAAGAGTTTAGTAGTAGTGGTTTTGCCTGATCCACCTTATCCAATAATACCGGGCAGGACTGGTCTGATAGTAAAAGCTGTATTAACATAACTACTCCTGCTAAAAAGATGGGCTTGTTAATGAATGGGGATAATACTATTCTGTCTGCTTCCATGTCGTGTACGACAGCCACTAAGACCCATTTTTCAACTCAGTGTGACAGGGTAGATGGTCTTTCAGGTACAGTAATCCAGAAGTTGTTCCGACGACCAGAGAACCTGAACAGACTGAAACTCTGCCCATTGATATCTGAAGGGATCCCATACAGGAAATAAATTTGCAATTTATACTAACACCATCCTCCCTCAAAAGGGAGCAATGGAACAATGACTGTTAAAATTTGCTAGGAATGGGGTGATTTCAGTTAACGGACAGATGTCCCAGGATCTCTCACCACAAGTGCCTTACTTTGTTGTTGAAAACGATCTTTTGTATCATGTGGCGGAACATGAGGGGGGGGTACGGAAGTTGTTGTTAGTCCCACATACCTATCAGCGGAAGGTATACAAATTAGTACACTCCCACCCCCTAGGTGCCCATTTGGGAACCAAATAAACTTTACAACGAATGAAGTTTTAATTTTATTGGCCATGAACAAATGAGGAGGTCAGATGATTATGTACTTCACGCCCTGAATGACAACTTCGTCAGATTCCTAGGAAGGGTCGCATTCCTCTTATTCCTTTACCCCTGATTGATATCCCTTTTGAATGAGTCAGTATTGACCCTGTGGGACCATTAAAGCCCTCATTACGTGGTCATAAATACATATTGGTCATCGTAGATAATGCCACCCGTTTTCCAGAGGCCTTTCCTTTGCTCTCAGCTACTTCAAAATTTATTGCACGGGAACTAGTAGGGATTTTTGTGCTTGTCGGGATCCCAAAGGAGGTATTAACTGACCAAAGGACTCCTTTCACTTCGGAGACATTCAGGGTAGTAGCCAAGTTACTACAAATTAAACATCTTAAAAACTCAGTCTATCACCTTAAAACTAATGGGTTGATACAACGATTTAATCCAATACTTAAAGAGATGTTATGCAAGGTAGTTAGTGAGGATGGAAGAAACCGGGATCAGTTACTTCCCCTTGTACTTTTTGCCTATCGGGAAGTCCCTCAGACCTCAACATTATATTTATTATTATATGGATGACAACCCCAAGGACTATTGGATATGCTATAAGAAGGATGGGAAGAAGAGGTCCTTCCCTCCTCTAACATTTTAGAGTATATCGCACAGTTACGCAATAGATTTGCTAAAATCCGACCCATATTAAAAAAACATGTAGAGAAAGCTCAAACAGCATAGGTGCAATATTATAATAGAAACACCACTCTCTGGGAGTTTCTTCTGGGAGACCATGTTATAGATCTCATACCTACTTCCCATTCTAAATTGCTGACACATTGGCAAGGCCCATACGAAATTAAGGAACGAAAAGCACTCTTCGATTATTTGATTAAATAACCAAATTGTCGACCAAGTAAGTGAGTATATCATGTGAACCTGCTGAAACCATGGAAGGACAGGAACAGCGATCCCTCCTCCAGCCAGCCTCGTTCCCTTTTTGTGAAACATCTTCACCTTAATTTCGGTCCTGATTTGACCTGGAAACAAAGATTGGTGCTGGAAACAGCCATCCAGGCTATACCGAAAGTAGTAGTGAACAACCTGGTCACACTGGCCTTGATTGAACAAGATATAATTACTGACCCAGGGGTAATCATCAGGGAACGCCCATATTGGCTTCCTGAGGCAAAGAAAACAGAAGTGGAGTTGGAAATCAGGAACTGGGTGTAATTGAAGAAAGCCACCGTCCCTGGTCCAGTCCTATTGTCTTCCTAAACCTGATAGGACGTGGAGGTTCTGTAATGACTTCCAATGTCTCAATCAGGTCTCCAAGATTGACACTTATCTGATGCCCAGAGTGGATGATCTTCTCGAAAGGCTAGGTAATGCTCAGTATCTAGCTACTCTTGACATGACTAAGGGGTACTGGCAAATTCCCTTAACGGCCTTCTCTAAAGAAAAAACAGCATTTAGTACACCTAGCAGACACTGGCAAAATACGGTCCTTCCATTCAGTTTGCACTGGGCACCAGCAACCTTCCAACGCCTAGTAGATAGACTGTTAAAGCCCCACAATTCCCACAGTGCCGCCTATCTGGATGACTTGGAAGGAACATGTAATGCAGGTGAGAACTGTTTTCCGGACACTTGCACAAGATAGGCTTCGGATTAATTGAAAAAAAAAGCTTTTTTGATTTAAAAGTGGCCAAGTATTTAGGCTATCTGATGGGAGGGGGAACAGTAAAATCACAGTGTTCTAAAGCTGATGCCATCTTAAATTGGCCTCCTCCGATTACTAATAAGCAAGTACAAGCTTTTCTGGGTTTAGCAAGCTACTTCCACCAATTTGTACCTTCTTTTTCAGAAATTCCTTCGCCATTAACTGATCTAACAAAGAAAAGAGACCCCCTGAAAGTGGTGTGGAATGATAAAGCTGAAACTGAATTTTATGACTTAAAGATGGTCCTAACGTCAGCACCTGTGCTGAAAACTCCTAACTTTTCCTTTTATTCGCTAGACCGATGCATCGGACATAGACCTGGGAGCCATGTTGGGCCAATGCATTGAAGGTGCTGAACACCCCATATTCTGTCTGACTTGGAAATTGCTAGATTGAGGGACCAGGGGCCTTATGTATAAACGGTGCGTACGCACAGAAATGTTGCGTAAGAACTTTTCCACGTTCAAATCGCGATGTATAAAACCTACACTTGGCGTAAAGCCACGCACTTTTCCACGGTACCTCATGCCTTGTCGTACGCAAGTTCTCTGCTCGGTTTTGCAAACTGGCGGCACCCAGCGTCAAAGCAATGGTACTGTTCTTGTGTGATTACTCATTATTTTCATGACGCGGCTTTATAAATACACAGAAACTAACCGCATATCGTTTATTAGTGTAATGCATCTGATTGTAATTAACTCGTAACAATATAATGGTCCAGGGAACAGCCATAGTATTCCAAATACCATAACTGCTTTAGCATTGTTACTCTCACTTCTTCTTCTTCTTCTTCTTCTTCTTTCAGCTCCTCCCGTTAGGAGTTGCCACAGCGGATCATCTTTTTCCATATTACTCTCACTGCACGACTCGGAGTATTTATATCACTGTATCTGAGTGTGAATCACAGCAGCAGCTGATCGGAAAGAGAATTATCGGTATACAGCTTTAAGGACACGCTGTCTCAGCCACTGCAAAATGTTTTAAAGCCTTTCCTGTACGGACCTCGCGGTTCAGAAACAGTTTAATCCCAAGAACTTTAAATGCACTCAATCAATTGCTCCTTGTAGAACGGTTTGTACTTATAAGTACAATCACCCCACTGTAAACTTGCACTACAGTTATAATATCTCACAACCTGGGCCACTTTATAAAGCGCGATTTACATATGATGACATATCATTTTTAAGGTGAAATGCAGCAAAATATGTTTGTTAAATTATACACATAAAACTTTAACTTCATTTAAATAATCTATATTCTTCACTGGGAGTGTCGTGAAGGATAGAATAATTAAACATGTACTACGAAGATATTTCAATGTTCTTTAAACGTTTTGAAGAATCGGCGCTAAGCTTACAGATGGCTTAACGTCTATTACAGAGCTGATTGTGTGGCGATCGGTTACTTGGGGAAAGAAAAGCAAGGACTCTTGGGCGGCCACGCCAATATACTGTATATTGAATATAAAACAGAAAGAGAAAATAACAACACAGCTAAAAATGCAGCGACAAATTTCGACAAAAGATAAATGCTTGTCATGAGCACGAGGCTCATGAAACACATGTTTAATAATGTGCTTTAGCTCCTATCATCATGAAAATGACATCACGTATACATCTCAGTATTTTAGTTATTCAGAGAGCTGTAATATCACAAATGTAATGGACTCTGTGTCCAGTTGGAGGAAGAGAGCCAGTTTAAGAAGCAAGTAGTGATTCACACACATAGATCACATACGAGTAGAAGATCAAATACAAAACAAAGCATTTAACGTGCTACTTTAATTACGATGTAATTTTGAGAAACTGGTTAATTAAACGATTTTAAGATGAAGTTTATAATGTTCTACTAAATGACAAAATAAACTACGTGATTAAAGTGGAAAATTCGAGATTAAAGTTGACATTTCGTGCTTTTTCCCCACCGTGTGCCTTTTTTTTCTGAAATTCTTATATTTTCCCCGTGCTTTTCCCATTGTCTTTTCACAGAAGGCTGCGCTTAAGGGAGATTTATATTGATTTGCATATTCAAATAGGCGTAATTCTGGGAGGATTTGGGGCGTTACAAAATGCGCGTGCACGCGCGTTAGTTTTCACGCTGATCGGGATTTATGTAACGGAAGAACGTGGAAGTTGGAGTACGCACAGATTCCTGCATCTGGATTTTTCTGTGCGTAAGCACATTTCAGCTTACGCCATGTTATAGTGCGAGTTCTAAGCACGGCATTATACATGAGGCCCCAGGAATGCAATGGTAAAACGGGAAGCCTTGGCGATTAAATGGGCTGTGACTCAATTGAGGTACTACCTGCTGGGCCATGAATTTACCTTGATCATGGATCATGCTGTCCTACAGTGGATGGTCATGTATCGAGAGTCTAATCTTTGTGTCACCTGGTTGTTTTGTAGATCGTCAACTTTATTGATCCAGAGTCATTTATCGTAAAGGTTCTCTACAGGCTAACGCTGATGGGTCTGGCCTGAGGTCATGTCACACACGAGCACTTAGGAGACAGCCACCAAGTCTTAAGGTGAGTGAATTCTTGTGAGATAAAGGGTTATTATTCAGCAGTAATGCCTCTCTCCTTCTTTCACCAGACCTACAGAAATAAAATAATGAGATACCTCACTTACCACCTTCATTTCCAGATCCACAAAATGGCATTCTAGCCAAGGCATCACTTCTGCTTCTGACTCCCAAAGATGATGTCATTTTCCGGTCCCAGCATGATGAAGTCACTTTTCAGCTCATCCTGATGACGTCACTTCTGCCTTTCCATTATGATGTCACTTCTAGCCATACCTCCTTCTGGTTGCCATTTTGTATGAAAACCACCACCTTATTGCTATCTGTTGTCAAATGTTTCTTATTTGATCCAATTTTGCATCAGTTTTTTTCACTAGTCCACTGGACATTATACAGGGCAATTCCCCAACTCTTTTCAAGTTGTCAAGTCTCTTCATTTTTACCACAAGGGCAATGCAAAAAATAAAGCAATAAAGTACAATTAAAATGTCTGGGTATTCTAGTGTGTAGGAATACATAGATACTGAGGAGAAGCTCAGACTTGATAAATCAGAATAACTGCACATGGAAAAAAAATTGTTTAGATGATGTGTTGTTTTAGTGTTCACTGCACATAGACTTTTGCCAGAGGGAAGTCTTTGGAATACAGTAGGTGATGTCCTGTGTGAGTTGGATCAGCAATGATCTTTGCAGCCCGTTTCCTTACCCTGAACTCATATAGGACTTGAGTGTGTAGTAAGTTAGAGGATCTGATGATGCACTGCAGATTGCCCTTACCCTGATCAGAGGCAGCACCAAACCAGACAGTTATAGATGATGTCAGAATGGACTCGATGATGGCTGTGCAGAATTGGACCAATATTGCTTGAGTGTGATTGAATGACCTGAGCTGAGGCAAATAGTAAGAATTATCATAATTCGTGTCCTATGATAACTAAACACATGTTTGATTTTGTTTATATGAACTTTGCCCCAATGTGTAAAATAATTCCTCCTCCCAACTTCAGCCAGTTACTGTATATCATGCCTTTGTGTTCTTATTCCATGGTAATCAACATCTTTTGAAAACAGTGGAAGAGGTATTGATGGAAAAGAAAATCATTTTTCCAAGATAGTCTTGTGATTACAGTAGAATGTTGTTAAACACTCGGCTACTCTGAACTACTTTATTAATACTGCATATTAAGTATCAGATACTGGTTTTATCTGGAAATATACTGATGATATGGAGCCCACCATTACAACTCATACATATCCTTCTGAAAGCTTTGATTAATGGAAGGATTTATAAGATTTGTTAATGGCCCATACTGCAATATTTACCTCAAGGGATATGCATGTATATAAAATATCCATTTACAAACTATGTAAAAGTAGTATAGAATCAAAAAGGTAAAACAATTTCTTAATAAGGCAGATGCCCATAATGACCTGCAGATATTTGTGGACTATGTTCTCCATTCTAGAGGGTGTGAGTCTTCAATCTATTTTTGATCTAGCCTTAAATGACCACTTACTTCAAGATGGCTATCATCATTACACTCCCTAAGAAAACTGTTTTGTCTGAATTATCGTTAACTATGACCAACATTAATTCTATTACAACAGTAAATAATAGTAGATCTTGTAAAAATAATGCAAGTTGTCAATAGCAAGTGCTAATAGACCAGTACAGGAACATACAACACTTAACAGGCACTGATATATGCCAAAGTCATTAGAAGGCAGAAAAGTGTCACACTGTATTGCATTTAGGCTTATAAGAGCTATTAGGGAAGATAGCCGAGCTTAACTTCATCTGACCCAAAATATTTTTCCTAAAGTAAAATGCAGGCCTTAAGTTACAAGAGCAAAATCTCATTGATTAAATCAATCATCTTACTAAAACTTTAATATTTAACAACAATTTCTTTACCCACAGTAAAGACTCTTAAAGAAATTGAAAAATTATATGAGAAGCTTGGTTGAAAAAAATGTAAAGAAGGCAAAAAAAAAGGAGGTAAAGGATTTCCAGGTATAAGACTGTTAAAATTAAAATATATAGCAGAAATGGTAAGCTTAATACAACAAGGAAAAGCGAAAGTAACAGATAAATTACAATATTAATTAGGGCATGTTTTGAGGAAATATAAAAAATATAATGCTCTGGAAAATAAACCCTATGGCCTTTGTAACTCCTAAACATTTAAAGAAAGTAGAGGAAGTTTTAGAACAAACATCGCTAACAGAAGAACATAAAGTTTTCAGAAATTGGAAATTTTTAAAGAAAAGTATCGAAAAAAATGAAGAAACCATATGTATAAAAGAACTCCCCAAGCAGAGGCAGGACAAGTGTGGGAACTGATTGCCTCAAAAGACCTACCAGGCAACCTGAGAGATTTGGCATGGAAAATGGCACACAATATACTAAAAACAAATCAAAACTTATTCAAAAGAAAAAGTGTGAAAAGTAAATATTGCCCAAAGAAAAGGTGATATAAAATAAAGACTGTAGTACAAGTAATGTGGGGATGTTCTTATGCCCAAAAGGTATGGGAAAAGGCAAAAAAGGGATTTTAAAAAACATTACATTATATGATAAATTTGGTGAAAGTGTGGGTGAAAGAGAAAAAAGAAAGTTTTGGGTAAAAATAAACTTTATAAAAAGCACAATATCAAAAGTAAGAAACAGACTCACATAGAAAAAGAAACAAAAACTCAATTGCTAGTGTTTTACAGATGGCCAAAAAGAAGACTGAAGAATACAAAAGAGAATCCCTAAAATAAGAAAAAATAAATAAGATCTGGAAGGTAAGCAATTGCTTTTTTTATAAAATCTCCCCTTTGTGTTTTTATTGTTTTTTCAATAGGTAAATTTCAGTTCTCCATGTAACCATGTATGAGTGAAGGGAAAGAGCCAAAAGATTAATTCTGATAAGATTTTAAATTAATATTTTAAATTCAATAAGATATGAAATAAAGTAAGATTAGAACAAAAAAAGTAAGGAAAATCAGAAGTCACTGGTGTTACTAGCAAGAGCTCTGACTTTACAAACCCAGGACTTCTACACAGTATCTAGATTTACCAGAAGTACTTCCCAGTCACTGGTCTAAGCTTAAAAGCCTTTCTGGTCATATGGTAAGTAAGCTTGGAGTCAGTAGGATTGTTAGAAACAACTGTTACTAACAGGAGAGCTAAGAGGAGAAGTATAGTAAGTGCAGAAAAGAAGTGCTTGGTGTGGCACCTTTGAGTGAGAAAGTGTATAAGGCACCACAGTAGTTAAACAGGGGAGCAGATTGTGTCTGTAGAACCTAAGAGGGGCACCAGGTTATTTATTCTCTTTTGCTTTGATCTCTATTTTTGTTTATCCTCTTATATGTGGTTTATTTTTATAATAAACACATCTTTATTTTTTGACGTTTTTTAACTGCCTTGGCATTATTTGAGTTTAGGAATAGTTTGAGAATAATCACCCCACCTCTCTTTACTGGCCAAAATCTACTTTGTTTCATTTTGGCAACTCTTTTAATATATCTAATTTTTGCTGCAATACACACAACCCTTTCAGGCCTGGCTGAGGTCCAGGTATATAAGAATGGTGTTTGTTGATTAATGTTCAGAATGGGTAAAGTCAATGGATTCAAACTAACCTTAAGCTTTGAACTTACTGTACATATCTCTCTGTGTAACTGGATTGTGGACTTTTGAACAAGCAGACCAAAGGTCATAAGGACTGGCAGTGGCACTTCCTCTACTGTAATCTCAGTTTGGAAATTCTAGAAAGATATGTGCTCAGCTCCTTGTAGTACTCCTTGTTTACAGTGATATCACTGTTTTAGGCCTAATCACTAGTAACCATGATTCAGACTTAAAGAAGGAAATAGAAAAATAACAGTATGGTACTTTAACACCTGCCATTCCCTGTTTGTCAGTAAAACAAAGGAAATGACTGGTGGGTTTAGGAATTCAGGTGGTGAACATACCCTGATCTGTGATGGTGAGACAGCAATGGAGAGAATCAGTTGCTTCCATTTTTCTGTATATAGAATAGTATTGGAATGGTTCCATAAAACTGTCACTCTGTTCAAGAAGGCACATTAGCACTATAACTTCATAGGAAACTGAGCATAATATGGCGTAGGTCCTCTAAGACAGTCTATATCAGGGGTCTCCAACCTTTTTTTCCTGAGAGCTACTTTTACAAAAAGAAAATGGCAGAGAGCTACTCATGTTTGTTGGTGTCCACAACTCACATTTTGCATTAAAACATCACAAAAAGTATTTAGTTCACCTGCAAGTGCATTTTTTATGTCTGTAAGCATTTTCTAGTGTATCTCACACTTTTTTTAAAACATGAATGCTGTCAAAACAAAACAATGTAATTACAAATACACCAGTATTACTTATTAATTTGTAATTTTGTTACATGTTACTGTTTCACTTCACAAGAGTATCCACATGTCCAGTTGCATGTGTGATGTGTTTTTTAGTTAGTCAGATGACTGGCACTGCATGGAGTCAACAAGAGAGGTGTATAGTGAAGTATAGCCACTTAGGTTCACTCTTCTGGAGTCATTTAAATGTTCATCTGCCAGTCTTATTTTGAACTTTGATTTCATGACATTCATGCCAGAAAAGGCAGACTCAGAGAGGTATGTAGACCCAAACAAGCAGAAATTTTCAGAGCTGCTTGGTGAAGATTCTTATAGTTATCTGGTTCTACTAAGCTCCAGAAATTCTGAGAATGCTGTTGAGACTTTAACTGCACATTATTTTTAAGGTTTACTAATATATAATATATCCTTCTATATAAAAGCAGTCGGGAATTGTCCTTCCGTCCCATGATTGCTACGCAGGCGCGGAGTTTCACACACGCCCCGTCCATTTTGCAATGCACAATGGGATTTGTAGTTTCATTTTTCCAGGTAAAAGATGATTTTCTACTCCAGACTGTGCGATATCTTCTTCTTCTTTCTTACTATATAAAAGCGGTCGGGATTGTCATTCCATCCCGTGAGTGGAAAACGTAGCGGTATTCCATTTATCACAGACTTACTACTTGCAGCTTGCGGTACAAAGCGACATGATGTAAGCAGAGTTCTGGTGCTCCCATTGTTCCCTTGCTTTTGTGCGCAATGCGCTGGAAAAATAGACAAAAATTATGTCTCTGGAAATAATTAATGTTGATGGAGTACAAATGCCTCACCGCGTAGTAAATATCAGTGGGGTTCAAAAGGGGGACCACAATACAGAAAAAAAGTTTAAATCAAAAAAATAACAGAAACTACGAGTATTAAAGTAATACCGCTCAAATGCAATATAACCAAATTAATGAGTTTGTATAAAATATCAAATTGATCTACAATTGAATTGCCTTAAGAAGTGGTCAACTTAAAAGTCGGTCGCCTTAAAAGGCGGGTCAGCCTAGTCCTCTTTAATAAAACCCTTGTGTGCGTCCATGTGTCCGTGCGTGTGTCTTCTGGTGAAGTGCGCATGCGCGGAGCCACACAGCACGTGTTCAGTCTCTTCCTGTGCATTCCCTGTGCAGAGAGAGAGAGACAGATACACACACAGGCACGCGTCACACACACACACGAGTCACACACACACGCGAGACACACACAGGCGCGAGCGAGTTACGCACACACACACACAGGCGCGTGCGAGACACGCACACACACACTGGCGCGTCACACGGCACACGCGACAGACAGACACACACACACACAGGCGAGAGACAGACAGACAGACACACACACACACAGGCGAGAGACAGACAGACACAGAGGTGCGCGCTTAAGAGACACACACGCAGGCCCGCGAGAGAGACACACACACACAGGCGCGCGTGTGCATTGTTACAATGTTACTTTTCTTGGTTGTTTATTAAATTACAGATTTTTTAAATGTTAATTTTTTTCCCCTGTGCTTAAAACTCATTAAAAAAAGAATTTTTAGCGAGCAGGTCATAAGGCTATAACTCAAATTCTTGCAGTGTTAGTTTTCTCTGTTGTTCAAGGTTTTCTTAGTGTTATTCAATTTTTTTACATTTATTTTACTATTACGCTGTGCTTTCTATGGTATAGTTAACTATATTTGTGCTTAAAAACTTAAAAAAATATATATTTACATACAGTTCATACGGTCTGGAACGGATTAATTGTATTTACATACAATCCTATGGGGGAAATTACTTCGGTTCATGACCAAATCGGGTTACAACCAGAGTTTTGGAACGAATTATGGTGGTGAACCGAGTTTCCACTGTATTACTGTCAGACAAAATTACAGGCATTTCACGGAAATACAAACCAGCATTACTGAGAGAGAAAATTAAAGGCACACAATACAGTGACACATATTACAGCCACATACAAGGTCCCTTGCCATTTAATATAGACTGTTCATACAAATGTTTATGCACTACTGTTCTAGCGCCCGTTATTTTAACGGGCTTAATGTCTAGTAATATATAAAATCCAATGTCTCTCTGTCTGTATGCCAGTCTACTTTTCACGAGAGAACTACTACTTTGTATTAGATCAGGTTTTTTTCTGTAATTTGCTTGAACAATCCAATTAATTTTGCAACTTCTCTTGTTTCGCTGTGTATCATAGTTCGCTTGTTACCGATTTATTTGCGTGAGTCCAAGACCCACAGAACAGGCCAAGGGGAGGGGCCTTCCTCAGTCACTCACCACCTTCTGGCCATGTTCCTTAACTCTGCTTAGCTAGCGAACGAGAGAACAATTAAATTCAACTTTGTTTGATATTATAATAAAGTGTTACTTAGGTCTTGATGAGTTTGAGTTCGGATATTCTCTTAAGTGTATGCCACATTGAAAAGACAGATTGCAGTTCAGACTGTAGATTGTGATTTTGTGTTAAAAGGATCATGATATGATTTTTTGGAATGATCACCCACCCCTAATTTGACTAATCAAGTTTTCAAATTTATTTAGGATTCATTAACCCTTTGGTGAGCTACTTGGAAAGGGGTTGCCCGCAAGCGACATCTGTATACATTGCATTGTTTCCTCCTTTCCCATAAAGCCCTTTCAATATGAGGTAATGATGGCTCTGTTTATGGTCTGTCATCCTTCTTGTATAGGACACATAATCTGATGAGCCAAAACATTTTGGCCACTCTCAAATAAAGCAAATGATATCAACTATCTCATGACAGTGGCACATATCAAGGTCAGAGATATATTAGCCGTTAAGCAGACATTATGTAGTTCTAGTTCACATGTTGAATGCAGAAGATATACTTTAATCCAATGTAAAAATCTGAGTGACTTTGATAAGGACTACTTCGTTACGGCCAGACGACTTGGTCAGAGCATTTCCCAAGCCGCAAACTGCCAACAGGAGAAAACCACAAACTGCCAACAGGATATTGGGCAGCCAAGACTCATGCGAGGGGTCACTGAACACTATCTGGTCTGGTACAAACCAAAAGGCTACTTTGGCACAACTTGCAGTTAATTTTAATGATGGTTATGGGAGGAATGTGTCATAACACAGAATACATTGAACATTAACATTGGCCATCACTGAAAGCACCTAAACTGGGCTCACAAGAATCAGAACTAGACATTGGATCAACAGAAGATGGTCACCTGGTCTGATGAATTCTGTTTTCTGCTGTGTCATGTGGGTAGCAGGGTGCATGTATGTTGTTAATCAGGAAGAAGAGAATACATTGCAATGCTCTGTGGGAAAAAGGTGAGACGATGGACTGAGTGTGGTGCTTTGAGCAATGTTCTGCTGGGAAACCTTGGAACTGGAAATTCATGTGTATGGTAATTTGACCTGTACCATCTATCTACACATTGTTGAGGACTAGGTACACCCCTTTATGGTAATTGTATTCGTTGATGAAAGTTTCATTTTTCAGCAGGATAATACTCCCTGCCACACTGAAACAAATTCCTTAGGAATGACTTGAGGAACATGATGAAGAGTTCATGGTGTTCCTTTAGTCTCTAAATTCCCCCAGATATCAATACAGTTGTGCATTTGAGTGGTCTGTTGGAACAAGTCTGATCCACAGCAGCTCCAACTTGCAACTTATAGGATTTTGAGAATCTGCTGATAATGTCCTGGAGCCACATTCCATGGGCCACCTTCAGAGGTCTTGTAGAATTCATGACTTGGTGGGTCAGAGCTGTTATTGTGGCACATGGAGAAGCAAGGCAGGTGGTCATACTGTTTTTAGATCATAAGTGTATATCAGAAGATGCTAAGATCATTGGTGATTCAAGACACTTTAGCAAGGGGCTGTTTATTCAGTTTCCGTCTGACAGGTAGTTTCAGTGTGTGGGGTTTCTGACTCTCTGATAAAAGAAGTCTTGTTGCCTATGAGCCTTAAGAATGTTAAATCTTTGTGGCATTATTCTTTCTTTTAAAATGTTCATTTTAAATGTATATATGAATGTAATACTTTGTTCTTTTCTTCGTGTTTAATGTTTTGTTGTATAGTGGAGAGATTTCCTGCAAATACATGCTGTGCATACCTTATAATAAACAAACTCAAATAAAGCCTCCAAATACTATCCATAAGTTTATTTTTAAAAATAGTTTTTGTTTTTTCTGGTTTTCTATGAATAATTTTATTTTGCCACTAGATGGGGATTGCACTACAGTGTTGTGGATCACCAATAATTCAAGTAAGCAAGCAGCTAAGATAAAACTTCATTTCCTACTTTTTCCACCAGATGGCCACTGTGTCTTTGATGAAAATATGCAGCATTTCTCATTCTAAGACATTGTAGTTTCTTTTGCTTTATTTTTCTTGTTTTACTGTGGTTGAAATTAGAATCAAATAAAACTTGTCTGTGTAATATTGAAATATTGGACAAGAATTTGCCTTATTAAATACATTATATAATTATGTTGCATTAATTAAGCTGAAAACCTGCTGTCATATTATATTGTATGTATTATGAAACTCACCTGTTACATCAACTTTATTTGCTGCCTTGTTGAGTTATGTTGATACATTTAAAATGACAGAATATGATCATTTGTTTAGAAGCAGGCCCGAAAATTCATGTGACTTTTGTAGATGAAAACAACTATGGTGAGTAGTCTATGAGTAATTTATATTTAGAGTATTCCTTGAGAAGACTTCTTTAAAGTTTTATCCCCCAGTTATGCAGTTCTGGGTTTCAGAAAGTCTGTGTTGCTCTCAGCAGCACTATTCATAAAGAGCGAGTCAGCCATAGAAGGTTTATGTGTCAATCACAAGATTTCTTAAAATTATATCCTGTAATTCAGCTACTGAGCAGCAGGTAGAAATACAATAAAAATCTAATTACACATTTCTGTTTATCTGAAGAATTAAAAAGAACACTTATGCCTGAACCCCTAAAACTTTTATTCACTCATGTATATAGCTCAAAATATATTTTCACACCATCCATCCATTTTGTGAACCAACTTAGTAAAACCTACGTCCATGGCAGGCGGCTATTCCAATAGAACAAGGAACAAGGTGGAGAGCACACTCAATCACATATTCATCAAGACACTGTCTGAGCTGGGAATGAAACTCAGATCTGTAGAATTGGGAAGTAGAAGGGCTAATCACTGTGGCACAATTCTCCCTTTATTCTTACACCAAAGCAACCAGATGAAATTTGAAAGAGTTTCTAAAATTATTTTCTAGCGTAACCACTAGGGGGCTTCACAGAGCCCCAAACACCAGACACAAGTCCCGCCGACACAGTTCTGAGTTAAAATATTGTACAAACCTAAATTAACAGGTTAATTTAAGTCATTCCAATATAGAACAATACAATCTTAATTCTTTAGCCATCTCCTTCCATTCCACATCGAGCATTGTCCCCTTCATCCCGATTCTGACTCCGCTAGTGAGGGTAGATGATGGCTGTTTTTATGGTTAACCCAGGAGTACTTCCAGTGCCATAGTACTGTATGACAGAAGTACTTCCGGGCCATATGGATGCTGCACAAAATAGGGAGGTCTCCAGATAGCTTCCTCTGGCGGCACCCAAGGGCCCTGTCAGGGTTGCCCTTCCAAACTACAAACCCCAGAGAACTTTGCAGATGTCGAAAATAGGATCAATCAAGAGAAGCACTGCCACTGGGGATTGAATTGCTCTTGATAGCATCCCCCCAAGTACATCCATTATCTTTTCACCCTGATTAGGATAACAACTGAGCAAATATTCTATCTCCATCACAGTTGGGATGCCAGACCATCTATTATGGCATTTACAATAACCTGGTAAAAATACCTGTTAAAATGGACAAAAAACAAAATAAAATGTCATTTTTTTGTGTTTTAATTTAATGAATCTGTCTTTGGCAAGCAACTAGTCTCAGCGATAACTTGCGGAGCTGACTTTGATGAGAATATTTTGTGTCCTTCCTACAGTAATGTCTTTGGGTGTATGACCCGTTGTGACTGGCCACTCTTTCAGCATATTGTAAGCATTTTTCACCTTCTAATTTTTAAATTCATTCTTCTTAGTTAATGCATTACTCTCATAGTCAGCATTTTGGACCTTCAAGATGACAGCCTAGGGTTCCCATCCATGCACATTTTGATTGAACCTATATTCATGCTTACAAAAAAACAAAACAAAATTAAAATTAAATTTATAAATAGTGGTAAGGATCACACAGACAGACACTGCCTAATGTGTTCTAGTGAACCTTTCTTAGAATCCCTTTGTCATGTTAATAGTCAACTTTGTGACATCTGCCCCTATGTTCCAACAAAAGTCAGTCTAGAAAAGGTTTGCAGAAAAGGAGAAACATCTTTTATCTTCTGCTTTCACTAATCCTTGAGTACAATTAGATATTCCTTTGACGTCAGTATTATTTCTTTTAAACTTCCTCTTTATAAAGATCCTTTTATTTTTTGCCTTTCAACAACAGCCCCTGCTTAAAATAATAATGACCAATAATGACCAGTGTAATGCACTGACAGACATAACAACAAAATTATATATGTGGTTAACTTCCACTTGTCCTTACTTTCAAATTCTTTTTAGATTAACTTTTAACATCCTACCATATAAGTTTGTACTGTGTAGTTGAGCATTAATGGGATGTTAGTTTAAGCATTAAATTAAATCTGAATCAGTTAGGGTCCAGTAATTTGGAAAATTGGCCTTTGTAGCTTGTCTGTTTCACTCAAGCTCCAGCTCTTTTTTGACTCTGGAATTAGATGTTATTGTAAAAATCAATTTCTGATGTACATTTTAAATAACAGCCTTTCATGAAAATTTTCCATAACCCCATTATTTCCATGGAAATCAATGCCATTTTCTTTAGTTTTTACTTACTGGTCTGATCTACGATTTCCATACCAGAATTTACAATTGCATTACTTTCTAAATCCTTCAACATCTTTTTATAAGGATTTAAACTAAAAAGAAATAGCATTATAAATTAGAGGGCAGTTTTCCATACCTGTCTATGGACCTGCTCTGGTGTATTTTAGAATAACTGCATTGGGTAATGTTTTAACTTTAACTTTTAAAAATAAATATTCATGAGGTATGCTACCATCTGAGGACTCAAGAAGACACAGTGCTAGGTTGAAGCCTTTAATATTACCAGCTTATGAAGAACTATGTTATGTTACATATTTAGTTTGCCAGTATTCACTATCATTGTGCAGCTTACTATTTTTAAAAATTCCAATTGTATATTAAAGTAAAACATATTGATCTTCATTTTGCTTCTCTAGTAGGAATAAAAAAACCTGAATATCAGGGACTACCAGAGCCATAATCTTTTATTACAACCAAATTCCTAATTATCTCTTAAATTAGATTTTTTTTTTTGTATATATTTTCTTGCATTTAAAAATAAATGGCATTTACAAGAAGAATCAATCACTGCCATACTCAGTTTACACCCCTACTTCTGTAAGAAGTTATTTGAATTATGAATCTTCATTTATATAACACCATTCATATAATACACCATCACAAGGTGCTGTAAATAGCAAACAAAAACATATTTCAAAATAATCAGGAAATGCAACACTTTCAAAGTTTATGAAGTTTTCTCTGACCCATAGTCAAAGGATCTTATTCTTTTATGTTCTGTATATGATCATTTATTCCTTCCTTTGATATACTTTGAAATAAATAAAACATAGTTTTAAATATATGCCTAGCTAAAATTAGTGTGCATTGTGAGTTGTGAAGTGCTTTTTTACCAGAGGATGTAGCCTTTGAATTTGTCCTTATAGTGCTACATTTTTATGTAGTTACTGTAGTTAGATCCACACTGAAAGGAAAGAAAGTTAAAGGCACAGCCTTCATCAGGCGTACAACTAAAGAGCAAAAAGCAGGTAACATATATAGGCAGAATGTTGAACAAAGCTTGGGCAGATAAAAGGACAAAAGCTGAGAGTAGGTGCCTTTAAAGAGGATGAAGAGACTAGCTAAAAGGTAGTCAGTCATTGAGACCTGGAGCAATATGTGATCCCATCTGAGAATGAGCATAGCTTCTTCAGATGTTTCTTGAAAAGTGTCTCTGAAGCACTGTGAAAGAACACTAACAGAGAGATCAGTGTGGCTGTGAAGTGTTCTATAATAGGCCTTGTAAGTTCTTTGATCTTAATGGCTGCAACATGCTTCCAGAAATGTTGGACACTTACTACAAGATATGCAGTAAATAAGATTTTTATACACACAAGATGCCAGTTGTTTAATATTGAGTTTACAAGAGGGGCCTGATACAAGGGTGTTGTTGGCGATATATTTGTAAGTGAATCAGTGTTACAGCTCAGAGGAATGTGGCTGTCCTCTGTGAAGTGAGCTGGAATGAGGAGAAAAGACTCCAGTGAAAGAATCAGTCTATAAAATGGGTAATTTTTTTTTGATGACCTGAGGAAGAAATAGAGTGTTAGGGTGGAATGGGTGGACCAGGGGGATTTGAGTTCCTCTTAGAATGGATGTAATGAAGATCTGCTCCTGGCTTGACAGAGGGCCCTGTCCACAATATGAAAAGGATATCCTCTATGAATAAAGAAACTCCTCATTGTGAACACTTCGTCATTACAGGAGTCACCTTCATTGCTGTAGAGATGGCAGAGTGTAATGAACTGAGAGGCAGAGATATTTTAGTATGCCGGTGATGGAAAGAGCTGTAGAGCAGGTAACTGTGAGTCAATTGGTTTGTAAGAGACAGAAGTTTTAAGTTCTGGAAAGATTGATGGAAATTAGGAAAATCATTAATGAATTCCTGTAGCTATGTTCTGGAGCAAAAGGCAGCACCAACACAATTATTGAGATCTTTTGGGCCATGCCAGTGCCATCGGTGGGGTTCATCAAATGCTTCACCTGCTGATTTTTATGCCAAGACTCCTTTATTTTTTAGGTAATGTACAAGAATAATATTGGTAAGCCTCTGATCTGTTTGTCAATCTTATGTAATTCAGCCCCTGACACTCCCTCTTCCATTTTTTTTATTCAAGTAATCCAAATAAGACTACATGAATAAATCAAAAGAAAGACTAAAGCCCTGATCTCTGCATTTCTTAACGACATTTCTGAATGGCTGAATTAACCATTAAGCAAAATAAGCAATTGCTTAGGAAATCAAGGGAAGATGGATACTACAGAAATTTTCCACTGTCGGATTTACCATGGACAATATGGTGCAAAACCACAAATGGTGCAGATGAACCAGGTTCCACAAAAATGGCCTCCCACTGAAATGAAAACATTACATATATATAATAAATAATAAAAATAATAATAAATAGCAATAATAGAGGTTAATGATATATATTAATCTTGGCAATACAACAAAATTAGAATCGTAACTGTCACATGCTCCACCAAGGCTCACGTGATAATTTTGTCTTGATCATGTTGGCTGTCCCTTTCAGTCATCCACTGAGAGTGAGTGCAGCTCATATACATGGGGGGCACCAAACCCTTGCAAATGTTTAGGGCCTCTGAAGGTCTTAATCTGGCTCTACATACCTAGGCTAAAATCATTATCAGCCTGGGATCACATATTTCACCAGGTCTCAATGACCAACTAACTTTTTAATTTCTCCCTTTGTTCTCTTCTTTGTTGTCAGCATTTTCACAACTACTCTCAGCTTTTGTCCTTTCTTCAGTTTAGTTCCCTCTTTCCCCTTATACATTTTACCTGCTCTTCCATTTCAGTTGTACACCTGATGTAGGCTATAAAGTCGAAACGTTGGTTCTTTAAATTTCCTAACTGCTGTATTAACTTCAAAACAATGAAAACTTGAATCAATGTTACCCAATATATACACCTATTTAGTAATACATTATTCATCAGTTAAGAAATTTATGTCAAGAATGATACACTGGCAGCTCAGAGAGTTCTTTACAGCTGTTTGAATGCCAATGTAATCCAAGGCAGCTGTTCAATAGAATAGGTGTTAATACTGCTGAAATGATGTCTATGGATGTATCGGTTGGTCTTACATTGTAGTAAGCAGGTGCATAAAATATGGTGCAACAGAATTAATGGTATATTCTTAAAAGAACCTTAGATGTCAAGCAGCACGTTGCTTTCCACGGATAATTATTGAGAATCTCTACATAGGGAGGTATGGCACCATCCAGAGCTGAGGTGTGTAGAGCTGCCAAGATGCTCAGTGGCCCGCGAGCCCGAGCGTCTCTCACCGTGTGCGCAAGGGCGCAGCGCCGAGTGCTATAGGACACGGAGGAGTGGAAGCGGGATCAGCTGATTGAGAATTCCTTTATATGTGACAGCAGGGAAGCTCCACCAACGAGATGCGAGAGAGGGTTACAAAGGAGATTTTTACTTAGAAAAAGGGAACTGACGCTCGATGCATTCAATAGGCTACTTGGAAAGCAGAGCCAGTAAAAACCTAGGCATCCCTGTCTGTTCAGAGGTTTACGCATAAAATAAAAGAAGACCAACATTCACCTTCCTACATTTCAGACTAGCCCATGATGGGGATTTAAGGTGAGTTTTATTCTCTTTTCCATGCAAATACTATGCGTCAGTTGCATGCATCACTGTGTCCCGTGAATGTGCTGTCTTTTTTAATTAATGCAGTACGTTTAGCCCCCTCCAAGAATGCAGAAAGAAATTAATTCAAATAAATGGAATTCAGAAGCGTTAACTAGAGAAATAGTTATGCCAAGAGTAAACGTGTGCATGTTGTGCCTCGTTAAACACATTTTTACCAAAAAAGTTATTTCTGTCTAGATTGATTAAAATTGGTAAATGTGAAAATCAGAACGCCGCGGGTTTTGTTTTCTTTCTTTCTTTCTTTCTTTCTTTCTTTCTTTCTTTCTTTCTTTCTTTCTTTCTTTCTTTCTTTCTTTGGAATCCGTAAAGGTAGCTCTCATTCGTCTCTAATATAACACTATAAATATAAACTGCAGCACCATTAACTTTTCCGAAAGCAGGGAAGACCTGTAAAGAATAATCGCAAGATTGCTTGTATTACCGTAACTGCATGGAACTCAACAAGTGGTGATCACTACAGTTTAACATTGATGAATTCCCGCCACCGGAGGACACCCATTAGTCATTATAAAACATGCTATTTTAATATATATTTCAGTTTTACTTAGATGAAAATAACTAACCCTTCGGAATATATTACTGGGATGAGCAGCAGGTACCTTGAATTGAATTGAGCGGGCTCGAAAATGAATACCAAAAGCGGGATAGGCTGTTTTATTTGGAGTATAGGACTGACATCTAGCGGTTAATAATGGTAATGCGCGGAACGAGTTGCGAAGTCTTTTTTAGCAGTCTCGAGAAGATAGTAATTTTTTTCTCAACAGAGTAACACACCATTGATATTGAAATTGGAATGCACGCATTTATATTTAAAATAAAATGCAACCTAATCTAATATTGACAGTCACTTGCCCAACGATACGACAAAAATCAGGTTATTCTATTTTAATAAGATATTTTAATAAACGTGGAGTTTGCATGTTCTCCCGTGTATGCGTGGGTTTCCCCCGGGCGCTCCGGTTTCCTCCCACAGTCCAAAGACATGCTGGTTAGGTGGATTGGCGATTCTAAATTGGCCCTAGTGTGTGCTTGGTGTGTGGGTGTGTTTGTGTGTGTCCTGTGGTGGGCTGGCACCCAGCCCAGGATAGGTTCGTGCCCTGTGTTGGCTGGGATTGGCTCCAGCAGACCCCCGTGACCCAGTGTTTGGATTCAGCGGGTTGGAAAATGGATAGATGATATAGTAATATTAGTTAAAGTATATGAATTGCTATGTTTTGGTTGTTAGGGGAGAAACACATATTTATTACACCAAAGTAAATGCATAATCACATTTATTGTTCATTGTGCGTCTACCTCACCTTCAACACCTACAGCAAAAAGAAATGTTATTAAAACCCTTATAGGTCTTACTGACCACAAGCAAGGGGACATTTTGTTAATATTCATCTTATTAAGAATGTGTAACACTTAACCTGTTCTGCTTTATTAACTTAAACTGTTTTGCTTTATTGTGGTTTTTTTAAAAATACTTTATGACATGCTATGAGTACTGTGTATTTCTTCGTATATACATTAATATAATGACCAAAAGGGAAACCAACAGACAGACTTTTGGTCAAATTCTAGCCATATAGTATTTAATATCAACGATTAGAAACAAAGGTTTCCATAGTTGTTAATCAGGAGTATATGTTTCTTCCTTGGGATGAATGTAATACTAATAATAATAATACATTTTATTTATATACCGATTCTCTGATGCTCAAGTAGCAGCCTCTTTGGCAAAATTCCTACTATTTTCTCATCTTGTGTCCCTTTATACTCTTCATAATAAACAAAGCCATAAGAGATAGGTACCCCCATCTCTTCTGGGATGTTCAAGGGTGTGCTGGATTTTCTCCACTTTTGGTTTCCTCTCTATATCAAATCTTGGCTAAAACATGTCTTGTACCATGATGAGAAAAAATAGGCATCTGAGATATGTGGAGCTTCTTAAACTCATTTTTAGTGGATTCCTGTGTCTTTCCTGAGTATTCAGCATTAGTTTTTGTCACCAAATGAACTAATGAATGATTTTCAAATGGCTGTGTACCTATGAGTATATATACGTACATATATATGTACACATATTCACTGAGAAAATTATTAGGAACACCTATACACCTGCTTATCCATGCAATTATCTAATCAGCCCATTATGTGGCAGCAGCACAACACAAAAAATAAAATAATATGGATGTAGATCAGGAGCTTAAAATAATGTTCATATCAAACACCAGAATTAGGAAAAAACTTGATCTCAGTTATTTTGACTGTGGCATGATTGTTGGTGCTGGACAGGCTGGTTTGAGTATTTTTGAAACTGCTGATCTCCTTGGAGTTTCATGTACAACAATCTCTAGATTTTACTCAGCATGGTCAAAACCATTCTGTGGATGGTAATGCCATGTTGATGCCAGAGGTCAGAGGAGAATGCCCGGACTGGTTTACGTCGACAAATAGTGACTCAGACAGCCACTCCTTTTAGCCAAGAACAGAAAGCTGAGGCTGTAATGGGTAGAGGCTCACCAAAACTGGACAGTAGAAGACTAGCATGAATCCTTGAACCCAATCTGTCTTGTGTCAACAGTCCAGGCTGATGATGTTAGTATAATGGTGTGTGGAATGTTTTCCTGGTACACTTGGGGCCAATTAACACCAATCAATAACCATTTGAATGCCATGGACTATTGTTGCTGGACATGCGTATCACTTCATGGTCACAATTTACCCATCTTCTAATGGCTACATCCAGCATGATACTTCACCGTGTCACAAAGCAGTAACCATCTTAAACTCAGTTCATGAACATGACAATAAGTTTGGTGTTCTTCAGTGGCCTTCCCAGTAGAACAGGAGATTCGCAGCATGAATGTGCAACTGAGAAATCTTTAGAAATTATGTGATGCTGTTATGTGGGCATGGACCAGAATCTCAAAGGAATATTTCCAACATTTTAAGGCTGAATTAAAGCTGTTTTGGAAAGGTTCTGCACAGTACTAATATAGTGTTCCAAATAATAGAGACCATACACACACACACACACACACACACACACATACACACACACACATATATATATATATATATATATATATATATATATATATATATATATATATATATATATATATATATATAAACAGAAACAGTGATCAAATGGGGGGCCAAGCCCCAAACATATCAGAAAAGACCAATTTCAGGCATAAAATAACCTGATTTTTTGGCATAGAATTACTCTTTTCTCCTCTCCCAGTTTAGTGCATCCCACACTACATTAGCCCATAAATGATGTAAATATTACTGTATTGATATGTATTGCACTGTAAAATGTTTTAAACAACAAAAGTAGGCTTGATGTGTATAGTCATTTATTTAAGTGACATTTTGGAATTTGTAAAGAAAAATGTTAATGCTGCATTTGGATGTGACGTAGCTTTGGAATATTTTTAAAGTGCTGCCAAACTGGAAAAAAAATGCATTGTCTTTATTTCTTTTGTAAGGGAACTATTTCATAAATACTGGAATTTTCTTTTAAAAATGAAACTTAGTTCAGAGTCCTTCAAAGAAAATGAACTTTGTGAAACTCAGAAGGCTTAGAATCCTGGGCATACTTAAGTAACAATTGGTTTTACTCTTACATGGCCCATGGTGCTGTAATAAATTGGATTAAGACTCAAGTTTTTTGTTCTTGTCATTAAAAAGTTTGTTCACAGCTCCCTTTTTTATTGAGGTCAATGAAATCAACAATCACACGGGGCTGATAATCAAGAAATGTTAAAATGCTGAAGGTTTTTAACTAGAAACACAAAGACATTAACAGATGATTAAGCTTACTTTCGCCAAACACTGATTTTCATTTAATTTATCTCAACTACATTTAGTAAAAATATGATATTTTGTTTCTCCTCAAAAATTATTATTGAGTATTATAAAAAGAGTATTTATGAAGAATATGTTTACAAACATTTTATGACAAAATCTGCCTGTGCTTAAAGACAGACTCTGGTTTGCTGTGACTTAGAATTAGATCATATATATTGTAGAATATTATACGTGCATTTAAATCTGTTCAACATTTGCATAGTTATTTAAAAAAACAACGTTAATTTTAAAATTATGATTATTCATTTTGGCATAATAATAATAAAGCACAACAAAATAAATCATAATTCCTGAGATTTAGTTTAAGAATACATGCCTTTGATTTACAAACCAACTTCATCCTATTTAGATCTCTACAGGTTTCAGAGCCAAACCAGTTTGCAGTGGGCACTTGTGATATTCTGAAGGGCATGTGCCTGCAATTCTGTGCTCCTGCTGGAGCAAGGTGGCATACCAATGAAATTAACATCATGGAGTTTGTGATGAAATGATCATGAGCCTTAAGGAACATAAGGAGACTTCCCTGTCTAATATAAGTCTTGTTAAACAGCTGCATGTTGTACTGTCATGTTTTTTGTTATCAGATTTCTATACATGGAATCTCAGGTAAAGAACTTTATTAGGCATCCAAGGCAAGCACTCCTGATTAGGAAAGTATGATCTGATTTGGTGTTTTCATTTCTTATTATTGCTTTGATTTTATTACAAAGTTAGGCAGAAAAAGACTATGTGAAAATATAGTTTGTGAAATTAATGACAAAAGTGTGAATGATTCATGTCATAAGTTGTGTTAGGTGAGTCACTTGTAATGCATTCAAAAATGTTATACAGTAATGTATTCATAAACTGTTTGCACTAACAAACTGAAATTCAACTGATATGTCACACTTTTGATGTCTGTGCAAGAACCTGAATATGAAACTGTTGTCACTGCCATTTTCAAAATAGTCCAAATATGACCAATCTCCTACTGGAACTACAGATGCAGATATTGCTTTCAGGTAGCTCTGTATATGTTATGTTTTATAGGACTGTACTTTTGAATTATTGAGACATATAAGTGCATGAAAGACCATGCAATATCCTTGATTAGATCACAAGGACAAGCTGATTAGTCCAGGTGTGGACTTGGTCGCTTCTTATTATTAGTGCTGGTATGTCTTTTTTGGTAGCGCTGTGATCAGAACTACACATTATAATCTAGATGCTGTCTCACTAGTGCATTATAGAGTCTGAATTAGTTAACATAGCTTGACTTGTTAACATTGCACCCAAGGCCTCTTTCTTTGACTTGACTGTATTTTTGCCACCAGTGTTGGTTCTGGGTTTATGTCATGGTGAGCACAAACATATTTTTGGCCACAGCTCCTTGCAGCTGCTTGCACTGTTGTGGTCTTGATTGGGGTTGATTAATTCTCTGTGTTCTTTACCTCTTCTGAGGTACAGTAGACACTCTTCTGGAGTGAGAGTTGATTTCATCCTAAAGAGAGAAATCCTAAAACAAGCTGCAAGAATTAAATTAGTCTTTGAAATGGCAGCATCTGGAAGTTCCCAATGAGGAGTGGGATGCAATTGGTGAGACTTGGCCTATCCAGGTTTTCTTGTTGTCACTGTGATCCTTTCAAGTATAATAACAGTGAAAGTAAAGTGTTTTCATCAGAGAGGCCAATGCAGCAAGATACTTTCTTGGCCAAACAAGAGGCTCCATTTAAAACTAAAAGAAATATTTGAGCTCTTTTATATTGGAATACTGGTGTACATATTAAATCATACACACATACACACACACACACAGTCACATGTATTTAAACCCATACATGGCAGATGCATATGCAAGCAAAGAAAACTGACTGGTTATTATTGTATTTGCCTTCACTATTATTTGTACTGTGCCTGCGAAAATATTGTGAATGAGTTACCTTCCTCTTCTTTGTTCTTCATATGCAGCTTGTTCTGTCCACAATTGCTATCTTGTGTGCTCTTCTTTTCCCTTGTCAAATTGATACCAACTGCGTACTTCATACACTGATATATTTGCTGCTATATTAGACATTTGGCATATTTCATGAAGAATTGCATCAGAGCAGAACATACCCAGTTATTCACAATAAATTTTCTAACTGTTCAAGATAATGCATAGAAAAAAATGGTGCCATGCTGCTTTTCAAGTTACAGAAGCTGGTTACCAATTCTTGCCTAGATTTTTCTGACTTATAAATTTCGTTCAGTGTTTTTTTGACAGATAGCACCAATCTCATGAAAATGAACCTTACCTTGTTTATGACTACATCTTATCTCCTGGCCTCTTTCAATATTTCCTGCCTCCCATTTTACAAATATTTAATATCAGATATCAACATACAGTATGTAACACACAGAACAAGTAACAATAAACCAGTAAAACTGAATTGCCAGTGGTGTCATGGTCACAGGGCAGACAACTGCATGGAAGTTTCAGCATAACTCCTGACAGTCTGGTGGTAGAGCATTATATGGTATGGTGTCAGTTGTTGGGTAGAGTTTATTGTGAATGTGTTTAGAGTGTGTCATACTTTAAAAAAAAAGGAATAAATAGCAATGAAGTTAATAGCAGTCTAGAAACTAATTGGGTATGAGTAATAATGGTGATGGACTCTACAAAAGCAAGTTTAATGAAGGACAAGAAAACTGTTTACAGTACATATATTTCATTGACAGTCATGAGGCAGATAAAATATTTTGTGTCCTATTTAGTTTGATTGCCCCCAGAACTTTCCACTTACTCTATAATTTAACACCTCAGTCCTCAAGTAAGAAGTTTTCAGAATCTACAACATTTCTGCAAAATTATCAGTTCCTCAAACAGGTGGTGATTACAAAATATTTTTACTTTCACAAAATGGATCAGAATAGAGAATCAGTTATTGTTTATGTGGTAGAAATAAAAAAGGGGCTGCAAGATTGGAGGTAATCTTAATGTTTTATTGAAGAAAGTGAGTAGTTATGGCCTGAACCATGGAACATAGTTTTAATTGAAATTGCCATCCAAGAGAGAGAGAGGTTAGGAGCATGTTCTGATCCAGTGCGTTGCCTCTCCCCCCACATGGCAAACCACCTCAGGATCCCAGGACCCGAGTGCAGTCATGCAATGGGTGACACCTCAGCATCACACTAGTTCAGATAAAAATCTATCATAAAATCAGATTCCGACTTACGCGCCCGTTCAAAAATGCAACACTTACATTTTTGTTTTACATCTTCTTGCCTCCTCCAATCTCACATCAGTTTCTCAGACACATTGAATTTTGTTGCAGCAGCGCAGTTACCAAATTTTTTTGCCACTTTAATGACTTTTAATTTAAAAACAGCTTAATATTTTCCTCTGATTGAACGCTCCATCGTTGATAAGGGATGCTCTTACGATAAAGGTGTATGAGGGGTGCAAGATAGAAAAAACACAAAACAATGCAAACATCGCTTCAGAATAGTTCGGGTATTACCGTATGGTCACATAGACACAATACCTACAATACAGGCTCCATGGTTAATCTCTCAGGTGGGAGTTAGGATATTATAATCTTTCGGACCAATAGCGTAAGTTTTCCGCATTTGACTTATAGGACCAACATTATAAAATACAAGAAGTTATACGGTAAAATCAAGCCCTGACTTATCCGCGGGAGAACTTAAACGTGAGTATATACAGTATGTAATCTGTTACAAATAACAAACTCACATACAGTAAACTACTACAAAAAGAACGTTTTATTGAAAGTGTTAACAATAAAACAAAAATAGTTATTTGGATTATGGTATATGTCTTTTCTGGTTTTCTAGAAAAGTTGAATGATCTCACCTGAAAAGGGGATCAAGAGGAAGGATAAGTTGTGTCTATTATTCCCACGCCTGTATACAAAATGTACATGGACTATATGTCCTTAAGATGAACTCATTTCTTTTATAAAACCTAATTCAGAGAGTCTTCAAGCCCTGTAGGAATATTGCATTTGTGTGCATGTTGTGGTTAACAAATGAATTAGTAACAACTGGAAGCCCTACCTGGAACAGGGCTACCATTGTTTGTTAAAGACATGCTGTTGAATACAGAGCTAGGCAAGAATGGTAAAAAAATATTGTAGACAAAAGAAACAGACTCTTGCAAAAGCAATAAAACAGTTACTCAAAAATTATATTGAAGTCTTCAAAAACACAAGGGAATGATACTATTTATTTTATAGCCAAGCAATTCCACCAAGTGGGAACAACCCCAAAGGTCTATAAAACCAGACTTAGCGTTACTAGCCATAGGTAGGCTACCCTGAGTGACCACTGTCAAGAAGAATGACTTGGTAAGGATATGTGAGGATTTTATGCTAACTGTGAACTTCTAAGTTGTTCTACATCAGTTTTCTTTGGCTCATCTTGATGATTGTTTCCCAGCACAATGGAACTCAAACAAGTTTAACAGTTGAGAAAAGGTCCAAATTGGAGCCAACAATAAAAACCATCCAAAGTTTATACAGATTTTGTATAATAGGTGTGCTTTTCAGTGTGGTATGGTGGTTAAAACTGATCCATCATTGATCCAGCATCAAGTTACTGCAGAATTTGCACATTCTCTACATGCCTGTGCAGTTTTCCTCCCATGTGCCCAAAGACATCCAGTTTAGTATAATTTATGAATTTCAATTGTCTTTTTGTGGGTATGTGTATGAGGGGGCCCAGAGATGGACTGGTGCCGATCCAGGGTTAATTCCTACCTTGCAGTTGATCCTGCCAGAATTAGTTGTGGCCTACTGCAAACCTGAATTGGATTAATTTTGCCGTATGTAAGTTTATTTTTGCAAATGTGATATAGTAGAAAACCTCTGATCAGGATTTTCAAGGGATACCAGGTCCTCTCAAAAGAGATGACAATGATAACCATAGACCGCACAGACAGGGAAATCCTTTCAAACTTGAAAACAGACATTAAAACAGAATATAGGCTACAAACTGAGTGAGAAATGTGAGTCCTTTAAAGAATCACTCTGTCTTGTGGCCACAAATTAGATACGCAAAACTTAGGACAAAACAAATTCTGCTGTCTAATCTCTGCAACCAGCAAATACAACACAACAGAGATTCTTCAATAGTCTTGCAAATTATAGTTGTAAATTTCTATCCAACTACTCATTTGTGCTCCAACAATTGTGTCTGTTCTTAGAAAGGAATAAATGATGGCAGTATGGGAAGTCCTATTTAGAAGCAAATACTTCAGAACCAGTAATGATGCATTATGACTCAGAGTTTTCTGTTAGACTAGCTTGTGATGCATCAACATATATGTTGAAATAGAACTTTAGAGCTCGATAATTTTTAATGGAAGTATGTTGTGACTTTTTACTTAAAACTCCTGTAATCTAGTTTCCATTCTTTTATTTGTTTAATTAATATTTTAGGTATGTCATGGTAAAGAGATCCCTTTTTGTGTAATTAAATGCAAAATATATTTTTTTATATTCATTTTGGCATACTTAAGCATATCAGCAAAGAAAAGGTGTGGCATAGCAGGGAATTGTCTGACAGCTTCAGACAGAGTTATGAGTTCATAATATGCTATTCACTTTCTGTGCAGTGTTATGTTATTTTCAAAATGTCTGTGTTACATTTTCTTTGTGTGAACAGCCTTTCTTCAACGTCACAAAAATGCACAAAGTTGGTTGGTTGATGACTGCCTAGGGTTATTGTAGATGTGTATCTAAGCATGACTGAGACAAACAAACGTCTTGTTCAGAGTTGGTCCTATCCTTTTGCTCAATTCTCCCTTACCCAGTATTGGAAAAAGCAAGCAAGCAATATATATATATATATATATATATATATATATATATATATATATATATATATATATATGGGGCAACACGGTCGCACAGTGGTAGTGCTACTGCCTTGCAGTTAGGTGACCCGGGTCCTCCCTGCGTGGAGTTTGCATGTTCTCCCTGTGTCTGTGTGGGTTTCCTCCGGGTACTCCGGTTTCTTCCCACAGTCCAAAGACATGCAGGTTAGGTGGATTGGTGATTCTAAATTGGCCCTAGTGTGTGCTTGGTGTGTGGGTGTGTTTGTGTGTGTCCTGCGGTGGGTTGGCACCCTGCCCGGGATTGGTTCCTGCCTTGTGCCTTGTGTTGGCTGGGATTGGCTCCAGCAGACCCCTGTGTCCCTGTGTTCGGATTCAGCGGGTTGGAAAATGGATGGATGTATGTATATAAACAATGTGTTTACATACGTAATTTCAATGAATCTTACCTAATATCTAAGAGAATACAAAGGGTTTATGCTGTATAACTGTGCGGGGAATATTTATAAATAGTGTGGGAGAGTTTATAAGGGCTTAAAATACAGTATATAAAAATAACCATACAAACATATGGTTTCTATTTTGCGGATTTTCACCTATCGCAGGGGTTTCTGGAATGTATTTCTTTCTGTGTTTTTCATAAATTGTATGTGGTCTCCTCAGATTCCTCAGATATACTGTATAAGTGCCACTACCCTATGTGATACACTGATGTATTAACATGAAGAGTGAGGAGCACAGAGCAGTAGCTTCAAGTCATGCATCACAATTTCTGTGGCTTCCCCATTATAAATTCCAAGCGCCATTTTTGAAGACCTAGTATATTGCATGATATAAGCATAGTGATTGAAGACCATTGGGAGAGTCTACTTTGGAATTACCATTAAGTCTCCTTTTGAGTTGCCAGTGCTACAACTGGGGGCTGGAAGTAGACAGAGCAAAATGAAGAGTAATAATGAGAACTGGTATGCTAGAAAAAAACTGCCTGTTTGCAAATAAGAGTGCTGGAAATCAAAAGCAAAAAACTGAGAAGTACTGACCCACTTCAAGCACGGATGCAAAGAATTTTGAAAAACCTGGGGTGGGGCAGGACATTCAAAGTAAACAGATGTGCATGTGAATGTAAATAATTTCAGAGGTCAGGGTTAGGGGTCCCCTTTCAAAGTCTGTGGATGCAAATGTATATCCCAATGGAGTAGCTTGTGGGAAGACTGGTTATATTTAAACTGATTTGTAGGTATCAGGGTCTTAGCACCGTCTGTGATGGCTGTGCCTGGTCTTAAATGTATATTAAATTAATGTGCAGAGGGGTGTGGAGTGGTCTGTTTTGGCTTCCATGCATGCATATAGTGGTGTAACATTGACTGGGTCTGTATTGTATATGATGGACAAAAGGATCACGGGTTTCCCACTATTTTCATGCATATAACTGAGAAAAAGATCAGGGGCTTAAGCCACTGAAGTCTGTATCCACTACCAGATGCCACTGCATTGCTCCTGGCTGATCTTGGATTGGAGGACACCAATTCCGTCTCTACTTCTCTCTGTTTTGCTTCTAGCAAATAACATCTACTCACAGCCACAGCACCTGGCACCAGCAATAGAGGTTTATAGCACGTTTACTAACCACTGACCTTTGTAACTTTGACACTGTCCAACCTGCTATATCCTAATACGGGGTTACAGGGGTCTGCTGGAGTCAATCCAGCCAGCACAGGGCGCAAGGCAGGAACAAACCCCAGGCATGGCATTTTATACTTGAGTGTAAATAATAAATGTCATCATATCTCTTTCTTCTTGTCCAAGATACTGCCAATACTTTAGTCATTCAACCAACAACAACAACATATATTTATAAAAAAGACAAAATAAATAAATAAGAAAAATAAGACAAAAATCATTAACAGAATAAAAGTAAGGTCTGATGGCCAGGGAGGACAGGAAAAACAAAAAAAAACTCCAGACGGCTGGAGAAAAAATAAAATTTGCAGGGGTTCCAGACCATGAGACCACCCAGCCCCCTCTAGGCATTCTACCTAACATAAATTAGCAGTCTTCATTGTATTTAGGGTTCTCATGGAAGGACTTGATGATGATGGTCATGTGGATTTCTGGCCTTTAATCCATCAATGTAGGAACATCATGGTGCTTTGATTAGGTGGTAGTGGTGCAGGTTGCCACCACAGAAAACCAGGAAAAGAACAGAAGAGAGAGTAGGGGTTAGTATGGATTTTGGAGCCACCATGAATAGCAATGATAATTAATTGAATATACAGAGCATCAGGATTAAACTGAAATGAAGTTAGGAGAAAACCATGTTAAAGTAATGTGTTTTTAGCAGTTTTTTTAAAGTGCTCCACAATATTAGCCTGGTGAATTCCTATTGGCAGGCTAGTCCAGATTGTATGTGCATAACAGGAGAAGTCTGCCTCACCGCTTCTTTTAAGTTTAGCTCTTGGAATTCTAAGCAGACACTCATTTGAAGATCTAAGGTTACGATTTGGAATATAAGGTGTCAGACATTCCGATATATAAGATGGAGTGAGATTATTTAAGGCTTTGTAAACCATAAGCAGTATTTTAAAGATAATTCTGAATGACACAGGTAACCAGTGTAGTGACATCAAAACTGGCTCGGATTTTCTTTTCCTAGTTAGGATTTTAGCAGCTGCATTCTGCACTAGTTGCAAAACGATATATGTCTTTTTTGGGTAGTCCTGAGAGGAATGTGTTACAGTAATCTAGTCAACTGAAAACAAAAGCGTGAACTAGTTTCTCAGCATTTTTTAATGATATAAGAGGTCTAACTATTGCTATATTTCTTAAGTGAAAAAATGCTGTTCTAGTGATCTGATTAATATGCAATTTAAAATTCAGGTCACAGTCAACAGTTACCCCTAAATTCTTTACCTCCGTCTTGGGTTTTAATCCTAATGCATCAAGTTTATTTCTAATAACCTCATTAGATCCATTATTGCCAATCGCTAAAATTTCTGTTTTTTCTTTATTTAGCTTGAGAAAATTACTATTCATCCATTTAGAAACACAAGTAAGACATTGTGTTAGTGAAACAACAGAGTCTGGGTCATCAGGGGATATTGACAAATACAGCTGTGTGTTATCAGCATAGTTGTGGTAGCTCACGTTGTGCCCCAAGATAATCTGACCTAACGGAAGCATGTAAATTGAAAAGAGCAGCGGACCCAGGATAGAGCCTTGTGGAACACCATATAGAATATCATGCGTCTTTGAATTATAATTACCACAATTCACAAAGAATTTTATACCTGCCAGGTAGGATTCAAACCAATTTAAGACACTGCCAGAGAGGCCCACCCATTGACTAAGGCGATTTCTTAGAATATTGTGATCAATGGTATCAAATGCGGCACTCAGATCTAAGAGGATGAGAACAGATAAATGGCCTCTATCTGCATTTACCCGCAAGTCATTTACTACTTTAATGAGTGCAGTTTCTGTGCTGTGATTTGTTCGAAAACCAGACTGAAACTTATCAAGAACAGCATGTTTATTGAGGTGGTCATTTACCTGCATAACCACCCTATTGGTTAATGCTGCTGTTCAGCCTATCAATCACTTCTGCTCCATCCTTTGTTTGCACAAAGCATGCTCTAAGCACAGTGCAAAGCATAGACGTTTCAATTAAATCAATCAAAGTGTTTTTGAGATTTTGGGGTATTTATTTTGACTGGGGTATTTTTTAACCCCTAAATATTGAAATATTGATATGTCCTATCTTAGAGGATAATTAGTGCACTAGATGTACCATTTTGCCAAATTTCAGCTTTTAACTAAACAGGTAATAGTGTTTTTGTTGATGATTAAGTGTGTGAGTGAGTGAGAGTAAATGAATGAGTCAGTCAACTTTGCATTTTATATATATATATTGTGCCCTGTAGGGGACGCACCAGCTGCCCAAACCTGACAAAGACAGACACAAGTTTCAGCACACCATATGTTTATTTCTTGGGGAAGTGCCTTCCTCTCACTCCCCACAGCAGCACAGTACAATAAGCACTGTATTGAGCACAAGATACACCCCCTTTTGTCTTTTCTCTTCTTGGCTTCTCTCTCTCTCTCTTTCTCTCTTTATCTCTTCCTGTCTCTCTTTTCTGCCTCCACTCCTTTTCTGGCAAATTTTGTTCTCCTTCTCCCGACTCTGGCTCCTCGAATGGATGCCATTCATTTCATTCAGAACTTCATTCTGGAAGTTAAGTTTTGTACCTAAAGAATTACATACATATCCAGTTCCATCCATTACAACAAATTTCCAGGGACCTAAAAAAAATTTTGTTGTAATGAAAATTTCGTTGTAATGAGATTCTGTATTTGTAGCTATAGTGCTTTCTTTAACTTGCGCCCAGACATCTGCAATCATTTTAATAGCATTCTTCTGTCTACAAGTTATGCTGATGAGAATTTTTCACAGCATTTCCTTGTGATAATACACTTTCAGGGTGTGAATGATGCCCAAATCCAATGGCTGAAGCACTGCTGTGCAATTGGGTGGGAGGAATTCAACGTGAACATTATCTAAATGTGGAAGCATATTGTGGTCAGCACAGTTATCAATCAGAAGCCGAATCATCCTTTTCTTCTTCTTCATATTGTGAGGTTTCTGAACTCCTTTGGGATCCCATCCCAATCCCCCTCACCCTGGGATCCCCCCTCTACCCAACGGGATGGTAATCTCCAGTCAGCAAACACATCCTTGGTAGTCAGCATGAATAAATGAAACAGTAGTGTGTGTCGTTGCTACTTATGCCTACCTGTACAAAGAGCAGTGTGGCATTCTGAGCAACACATACTACTGTGACATAATATCTGAAAAACAAAAAATGTGACACCTGTCTCTTTGATGACGCAAATTAATAAATAACAGAAAACACTCAAACTTTCAAATCAGTTGCCAAAGTCATACCTGAATGTTATGCTATGTGTACATTTTCCAGCTTCTTAAAATAAGAAATTTCTTAATTTGCCACAATTAAAATATCTAGACAAACAAGCTTAAAAACACAACATTTCTGTGATTTAAATATCATTCATGGTATTTGTGTCCTTTTTTCATGATGAAGGCTGATTTATAAGTTGATTTAGACCTTTCAGAGCTGTTTTGGACTTGTGGGCTATATTGGAGCCTACATTACAATGGCCATCACTCACATCCCTAATGCTTTACAGGTTTTAACAGCTGGGTTTAGAAAATAGATGGACTGATAGATGGGCGGACATCAGAATGTGACTGACAAATCATTGAACTGCACAATGAAATGATATTTTCTGTTGACTTTATTGCCTTCCACTGGAGTCACTAAAATACCAATGCCAAAAAAGTTTGCATAGGACTTACAGATGGTTGAAATTTTCCATAAGTTTAAGCCAATTTCCACACCAAGTTTAGGATTCATAAACTACAACTGTTGGGTAAGAAGTAGCTTATTGAAGATTAAGCAAGTTTTATACAAGAGGCCCCTGAGCTGTTTTAAATGTAGTCCAGGAGTGGTGTGCTCTTAATGAACTGATAAATGACTTTCAGTAATTTTTAAAAATGTATTATTTTTTTATTTAATAGATGCCTTTCCCCATGGCAACTCATAATCATCACGTGTGTGTTTTGAAAGAAAATACTAAATTAACATCTATGATGAATATCATTTTAAAGTACAGCACTAGGTCAGTACTATAGTCTAATCTTATATATAAATGTCTACGAATGGAAGTGTGTGTGTCTGTCCGGCCCGGAAGTGAGAGATGGAATCCTCTGAGGAAACAAAAAACTCGCTTAGCCGCTAATAACACAAACAAGGCCAGCACGTCAGCAAAACGAAACCTCAGAAGAAAGACAAAGTCGCTTAGCCACTAACATCGGCAAAACGGTATCCCTTTTACTTTTCCTCCCGTTGCTAATGCACAAGTGATGCGAGCCTGTCAGCAAAATAAAACCTCCTAGGAGAGAGATGGCCAGAGTAGTTCCTTTCAATTACCTGGCATCTCTACATTTCAATTTTTTTTCTGACGACTTCTATCATTTCTAGGACCCCAGGCTTTTTACAGCACGGGCTTACACAGCTAGTAAAAGTATAAATGGTTGACATTTACTGGGGTAAGCCTGTAGATATCCAGACAATTGTAGAAGAGCAGCAAGCCTAAATAGTCCTCAGGTGCTTTGCAATAAGGTGGGTCTTTAAGTGGTACATTAACATCAACAAAGTGGAAGCAATTCAGATGGACATGGAATGCTACCTTCACAGGTAGGCTAGAAAAGTGAGATGGACAGATTCAGCTTGCTTAAAGGCTACTAAAGGTTTTTTGTCATGGCATGTACAGAAACCTTAGACTGGAAGCAGTGAGAAAAAGAGCTGTATAGGGATAGCAGCCTTGAACTATATACTATCAGCAATTACCAGTAAAGAGAGCAAAGCAGAAGAATACTATGGTTGTAGAAAGGGACAAATAGCTCAGGTAGAAGAATTCCAGATGAGCTCTAGAGGTAAGAAAACAGCTAATGGAAGCATTGCCAGCATAGAGTAGTCCAAGAATCTGAGTGGCAAAAAAACGAGGAAGTGTGGATGTCAAGAAACAGAGATGAAAGGACAAGGAATCATTCAGGATCATTGTTCCAGACCATCTTAAAGACAAAGCTCAGAGAAACAAGCTAAGTTTACAATGTAATTGCCAAAGAGGAGGCTAGAAGGTGTAGCACTAATCATTAAGACTACAATAGAAAAAATGGTTCAGGGTTATTCTGCACTGCATTAACAGAGCTCACAGTAGGTGCAATCAAATGATGTAATTAGCTGAAAGTAGCAGATACGAAATCCTTACAGCTGGGGGGTTGGGGCTCCTCATATGTTCCAATCATAACCATAGTCTGTAATTTAAGAGAAATCAAAAAAGCTACCCACACTCTTTTCTCCAGGAAGAACAGCTGAAACCCTGCTTTATTTGAAGTCATGTTGACTAAGAAGCATGTTCAGGTATGACATTCTCCATCATTAACAAAGAGATATGACTATGAAAGACATTCCATTCAAATGCAGTTTTGTATACTCTAATTCTGCATATTATACTAGCCATGATACCTGTCAAAGAGAACTAACAGAATAATTAAAACTGAAGGGTAAAATTCTGTTACAACGAACTCCCAAGGACCTAAAAAATATTTTGTTGTAACCAAAATGTTGTTGTAATGAGATTCTGTATTTGTTACTATAGTGCTTTCTTTAACTTGCGCCCAGGAGTTTGCAATCAATTTCAATCGTTTCTTTCACCTTAATTTATATCTCCTTCTGCCTATAAGTTATGCTGACGAGAATTTTTCTCAGCATTTCCTTGCGATAATACACTTTCAGGATGCAAAAGATGCCCAAATCCAATGGCTGAAGCACTAATGTGCAATTGGGTGGGAGAAATTCAACACGAACATTATCTAAATGTGGAAGCATGTTGTGGGCAGTACAGTTATCAATCAGAAGCCGAATCATCCCCTACCCAACAGGAATGACACGCTGAAGTATGTCCCGAAGCGTGATTGCAGCATCTGTGGAAGATTGTTTGTCCACTGCCGAGGCAGGGCAACAACAGGCTCATAGCTGCAGTGAAGCGACACAGAAGCAAATCATAAAAGATCGGCGTCACACTATAAGTCCCTGTCTTGTACCCCAAAACACGAGGCTTAGTCTCAGTACTTTAGTAAAACCAGCTTTATTCAGCTTGAAACAGGAACGGCACACTTATTTATTGTAGCGTGATCTGCCACTCTGCTATACACAGACACAGCAGTCAGGCAGGGTCGTGCCCAGATCAGTGATCAAGTAATCCTGTTACCTGCATTTACAATGTTCCTTGTATCACCCATCAATATCTTTTCTGTTTGCTTTACTGGAGAGATGCAGCATAGCTTTGAACCTGCTGTTGCCCCAGCAACAGATAAACAGTCTTCCATAGACGCGGAGATCGGACTTCGGGATGCTCTTCAGCGTGCTGTCTAGTTGGGGGAGGTCCCAAGAGAGTTTAGAAACTTCATATTTTCTTGAATGACTGCCGCATTAATAGGAATGTTTCTTTAACAAGCATCACTGAACCACATAAAAACTGCTTTTTCAACATCTTCAAATGCAGCAGTTCAAATATGTTTGCAACCCGAGATTTTTCTTCTTTTTTTGCTCAGTCTTTCAAGAAAGTTGACAGCGTTGTTGGCGAAATTCTGAATTCACTGGCAACATCTTTTTTCTTTTTGCCGCAAGCGAGAGCTGCAAAACTGTAGTTTTTTTTTCTAATATGAACTGTTATTGTTTTTTCGTGTTTGCCGTTTCTATTAAAAGGGTGACAATGAGTTAAATTCCAATGGATGTTTTTCAAATATTGAAGAGCAGTAAGCAAAAGGTATCACTGAAAACCACCGAAAAAAACAAAAACAGCAAAAAAACAGTAAGAGGAAAGTTCCTAGAAAGAAAAAAAAAATTACAATGTTTCTGTTTGGGGGATCGTTGTGCACAACTGTGCTGCAGCCATGGAACTATCTGCTCTGTGGATGATTCATTCAGGCATTTCAAGGTCTTTTGGGCACTTCAATCTTCGTTGTAATGAAATTATCTGCTGAATGTACTTTGTAGTAACAAGATTTCTATAGACTCGCGAAACTGTTGGGACCATAAAAATACTTTGTTGTAATGAAAATTTTGTTGTAATGGAATTTTACCTGTATTTGCTATCTCTTGACCTTCAGTGCCTTTCTTCTGTATTCATATGGGTGAATGCTTCTTCACCGGTACTCTGTGTCTTAAGTGTGTTCCCATAAAACCTTCTTCTCAGACTGTCATTATTAACGAGGCACCTTTCTCAGCTTCTGTCCTGTTTTTTACTTGCCCTCTTTGAAGCCAACTCTGTCAGTGAGCTTCATATGCCTTTACACCCCTTCATGTATGTCACACTCACACTTCCTCTTTCGTTGTCACCAACACGGGGACAAAGTTGGAAACTCGTTAAGTGTAAAGTTCACACAGACATTAGGAAGTTTTTCTTTACACGGAGAACCTTAGACACTTGGAATAATGTACCAAGAAGCGTGGTAGACAGTAAGACTTTAGGAACTTTCATAACTAGACTTGATGTTTTTTTAGAAGAATTAAGTGGATAGGACTGGCGAGCTTTGTTGGGCTGAATGGCCTGTTCTCATCTAGAGTGTTCTAATGTTCTAAAAGTCAAACTGACCAACGAAATTGCTCTGAGGAACTGAACACACATATCTTAGTGTTTTGTTATATAAAGAACCCTGTCATATACAATTTCACTGTGACTACACCAACTCTAAAAGAGGTAATACAGGACCAGAAGAAGTGTTAGTAATACAACAGATCCCATTACTGCTGTCAACTAGAAGTGGTTTAAAACTTTACACAAAAATTAATCACAGTCCTGTTGTAGAGTTAATAGGATTCATTCAGAAAAGATAAAAATATTACATTTTGTTTCTCATAAGTGCTACACAGTAAATGAACAGTATTAAACAAAAGCCTAAATATTTTTATATATTGAACGATAAAAATCTAAACCATCCACATTTAAAACCCTTGGAGACCCAACCACACCAATAACCCCTTCTATAAAAAGAAGGGGCTCAAGATTCAGCTAAAATGCTGGATTATTGACCTCATCTGACAAGCAGAAAGACATCAGCTCCTATTTATAAAGTATTTAAATATGGAAGACTGTGGCCAACAACTACATACTCCAAATAAAAAAACATATTTCTCACTGGCTTTAGTCCCTGTAATAAAAAGGCCATAAATGCACTAATAAAATATTCACCCACTTGGGGCTGTTGGGTGGGCAGCATGAGATGGGTGTTTTTTTTTAATCTTGTATTGATGTTTTTATGTTTGTGTTTGATTTACTGTAACTTGTATTTGCATATTTACTTACTGTAAGTTCAGTCATTATCCTCTAAAAGGAAACAGCACCAAGTATGACACCTGTAAGACACTTCACCTAATATCAAAGACAAAAATCACACAAAGCCACGGCCAAATTAAACAGCTACCTCATATACCTGCAACGTTTAATACATACAGCCCACACCATCTGTCTGCCTCACTGTCCTCATTGCTGCCTTTTAAAGACCACCATACGTCATCTTAAATCCAAAGATCTCAGCTGTCTTTCTATCCTATCTGCTGCCTTACTGCCTAATCAGCAAGGAGACCAGTATTTCCACAACTTCAAGGCTACGCCAATTTCAACCTTTATTCTACAGTATTGCATATTAATTGGTACACATTTAACTGTTTTTGAAAATGTTGGGTAGCACTTTAGTATGGGTACTGTAAAATGTATCTCTTATTCATTTACTACCATGTAAAAATACACTTCTTTGGGTCTTCATAACACATAAAAAGCATCAGTAAGCTATTTATTAATCTCTTCAATGTACCCTATTAATAAAACTTCACCTAGGACTGGTCTGAGGTGACTTAACTGAAACTCATTTCTCTTGATATCACATATTTAGTATAAGACCTGGGAAACTGTCATATTAAAAATTCATTTTACCATCATGTCAATATGACCTATGCAAAGAGATGATGTTTTATAATTTAAGAGACATGGAAGATCTGTACTGGCAATTGGAAGGTTGCCGGTTCAAATCCCATAAATGCCAATAGGGACTCTGCTCTGTTGGGCCCTTGAGCAAGGCCCTTAACCTGCAATTGCTGAGCACTTTGATTAGTATATATAAATGCTATATAAATGCAAAGAATTATTATTATTATTAAGGAAGGGGGAAGGCAGCTTTTGTAGGACACTACCTCCCCCAAGATGGTAGATGGCAGCTCCCCTGGACTGCAGCAGTGCCCCAGATTCCCGCAGGGCACCATGGGACATGTGGCGTAATACCACAGCCCTGCTTGAAAGGAGTTGTGTTTCATCCATAGCCCAGAAGTACTCCCAAGTCAAGAGGACGGAAGCTCCAAAGTACTTCTTGGCTGAAGAAAACTCAAGTCCTCCATCTGACCCGGAAGTGCTGGCAAGTCACGTGGGAGGAAGAACAGAAGCACTTTTGGGTCAAGGAATATTTAAAGGACTGCTGAAGACCCAGCAGGCGAGCCAGAGTTGGGTGGTTGGCGGGCAAAGCTTGCTGGGAGGTGTGGAGGAGAGAACAGTGATTATTACTGTATTTATTGATTGTGTATTGCTGTCTGTGGTGTTTTGGGAGCACTGTGGAAGAAAAAATATTTAATAAATATCTTCTGGGTGCTTTTAACTTGTGTCCTGTGTGTCTGTCTGTTGGGTTTAAGGGGCAACAGTGACCCTTAGCGTCCACAATAAGTAGAATGAAGATCAAAAGAAGCCTTTGTTAAAACCCCTTATCAAGCGGGGTAATTTTTGCTAAATCGCTTGTAATTTGACCTCTCCAAATTAGAATCATTGCTGTTATTGAACTATCTGGAGTATAAACACATGTTTGGTCTCTTTGTAAAGGTAACATTCTCTAGTTTCACCCTTAGTAGTCAGAATCACTGTAGGTGTGACTGATCAAAAGTTATGCACATTAGAACTCACAGAAAAAATGAATTTTTTTGTTCTCGCCTAAGTTTTTTTTGTGAAAATAAAGGCCTCTATAGCTGCAGTAGGTAGGTGGGGACAGAAACAAACTATGTACCAACAGAATAACTTGTTGACTACTCACATTTCAAATTTGAAAAGAATACCTGTAAAAATGACATTTTTACACCAGTTTTTATGTGGGCATGTCCAGGTGCTTTTTAGAGGGACCTATGGTTTATCCATTATCCACATTTTGGAACGTATGGAAAAAGTGTAATAACTTTTGAATGCTTCAACCCACATATATCAATGAGGGCTCTACTGAAAGCTTACACCTAACGGAATCTATATCTACACACAGTGTCACTCTATTAGTTATGGAAATTCATATTCCATAATAAAAACAATAAAAAATACACATTTCAATATAAAAATAGTCAAAACAAGTCTTATGGGCTAAAAATATATATATATATTTTATTTTTTACTTTTTTTAATAAAATGCACACAAACTATATACATTTTTTTACAAACTGTTACAATACAGCTCAGCGTTTTTCCACGTGCCACTGATTGTAGCAATCCTCAGCAGGAAGAAAGCCACATGTCGCTCTCTGCCATTAGACGTCTTCTGGTCCGATTGATCACTTTCACGCCGCGTACATGCCTCTATTACTTAATCGAGAGTGTATTTATGTTTATCTGTACTTTTATCCATATTTAAAATGCGAAAAAACTAGGTGAAATCACAATAAACAACCACGCACCAAGTCTGCAGACTGGCATAAATGCCAGCTTTGCGCAGCTCCGATCGGTTTTGTTTACAAGTTGGTATGGCAAGTTACATATCGGCGTGCTCAGCTGCTCATTGGCTGTAAGTTTGGAGTGTCACTCACAGCGTCCAATCAAACTGGTAGATTCTACCAGGGTTTGGAGTTGTGCGTCATCGTTCAGCTGTCTGTGACACTCGTTGGCTAATTGGCCAACTTAGGTGTCAAGCAGAAGCTAACACTTCCATGTAACATGCTTTAGCATGGTTATTGCCGACAGAAACAAATTACGTCTGATATGACCAATAGAAATGAAAAAAAAATGTCGGCGCTAGTCTCGAGTTAAAAAACATTTTCTGGAGTTTTTGTCCCTTTGAGGATCTATCGTGTGTTTTGGACCTAATCGTTTTACCTGATTATATTCCCTGGAGCCTTACGGACAGATTGAGATCAATATTGCTCGGAAATATTGATGTTTGACTTGCAGAGAGCCTTCAAAGGTAGTCAAAGGTAGGAAAAGTCAGCTCTTAAAAGTATTTACTTCTCTGTAAAAAAGGATTTAGTGTCAGTGCTGTGGTTGTTGTGTGTCAAAATGGTTTATATCATCGGAAAGACGAGACTCTGAATTTTCATTTGATGTGTAGTATGTCGAGGTGCATGACAGAGGGGCATGCACACATGGCTGTGACATGATTGTGACGTCGTCCAATCGTCGTTATGTACCGGGAGCGGTACGTGTGCATGTTAAGGGATCTTGTTACATAAGAGTAAATGAGTAATATGTGCATTTTTGCACTACCTACAGTAAAATACAGTAAATTGCGAAATGTTTATATTACTTTTTTCTGTTTCAGGGATAATGAAACACACCAGCCCTACATTTGGAGATTCAAAAGAAAGCAATAAAAGTAGAAGACAACTGAAAAGAAGAACATGAACAACTCTGACCCCATTGCAGATGTGAAACAGTGTTAAATATTCTTTCCGTTTCTTTAAGAAAAAAATAAAGATGGATAACAGCAGTAAATTTGAAACACCAACCAACATATCACTGATTAACAGTGCAGACCTTGTGTTCAGGTCAATAGAATATAAAACAGTCTCTGTGTTTTTGGTTTTGTTGATATGTGGAATGGGAATTATCGGAAACATAATGGTGGTCCTAGTGGTTTTGACTACTCGCCATATGAGGACCCCAACCAACTGCTATCTTGTGAGTTTGGCTGTGGCAGATCTCATGGTTTTGGTGGCAGCAGGGCTACCTAACGTCTCTGAGAGTTTAGCAGGAACTTGGATTTATGGGCATGCTGGCTGCCTTGGCATTACGTATTTTCAGTACCTTGGAATAAATGTATCCTCCTGCTCAATCACAGCTTTTACAGTTGAAAGGTAAGTTGAAAGAAAAAGGTTTAAAAATGGAAGATTTATGGGATGCAGCTTCTTGGAATCCAATAAAATGCAAATCAGAGATTCAAACTCCTGTAAATAGAAGCTGCCCTTAAATGCAAATTAATACTAACAATACATTATAGGGCCAGTAGAAGTGCACTCTGGAGTCACAGGCCAGTTTCTTCTGCATGTTGTTTATATGTTGTCCCCATGTGGAAGTCACACAGGATTTCTCCTATTGTACATAAAGCAGTCTGGTTGCCTTGTTAATTAAAACTGACCCAGTGTGACTCTTTACCATTTGTATGAAAGTTCTCACATCCTGGCAGAGTGGTAAGTGGTATTTCCTCTCTGCTCTAGGAGACTAAATTGCAATCCTGATCTGGTCACTCTGGTGTGAAATTTTCACTTTTCTATATTTGAACAGATTTTTCTCAGAGTTTTCTGCTTTTCTTCTGACATCCCAAAGATGTGTGGTGGGTTAAAGGATGAAAGTATACAAGAATGTGTGTGCTGTATATGTGGGAGTGCTCTCCACTGGGCTGCCATTTCATCTTAGACTGGTTCCTGTATTTGTCACATGCTGCAAAGACATACTCTTCCTTCCCCAACCCTAAACTGGAATAACTAGATTCAGAAATGAAGGTAAGGAGATGTTCAATACCCTCTCCAATATGGATTTCTGCTTTTTGCCCAATGTAGCTGCAAGGTTCATGAAGTTAAGGAATGTTGTACCATTTGGATATCCTTCAGCCCCAATGACTGTGAATCGAGTTAAGCAAGTTAAACATTGGATAGATGGATGTGTTATTAAAACTGAAAGGATAAGCTGAGGTGTCTTTATATCAAAATAGAGGGCTAGATGTACTAAAAGAAATCTGAAAAATGTTAAATTTTTATTTGAGTTTGAAATTTTTTAAAACTGTTTAAGTATTCAAGTCAGTAAAACCTATAAAAAGATTTTGAAAAATCTAATTATGCAGAAGGGAAAATGAAAACTAGTCTAATCTAACTGTATAATATCAAGCTTCTATAACTGGCAAATTGTTCTGCAGACATTCATGTAATGCATAATTACCAGAGCTCCATTTAAACAGTTTTTTTTTTAAGTCTAGACAATTCCTCTTCCTCACTATAAAAAGTGATTACTGGTATAATAGGATTACAAACATGCATTAAAGGAAAAAAATAGCTTAACATGTTTAACAAATTTGGAGTTTCTTTTACACTACAATTAACAGTCTCCATCTGTGATGCAGATTTTAGTAGAACTCCAAATACCAAAATGAAATTAAAAAGATCTGACACCCATAAACATCAATATGGAGCCCTGGCCAGATTATAATGAAAATAGTCCAAGATTCAGCAGAGGCATAAGATTTCCAGTGCCTGGCAGTAATGAGGATCCCCAAAGAAAAATACATTGGGACTAATCAGGAGTGATTCAGTGGGAGTCCAGTAGTTGGGGGACTGCTAGTTCTAAAGCTGCACAAATACAGTGCATCCGGAAAGTATTCACAGCGCATCACTTTTTCCACCTTTTGATATGTTACAGCCTTATTCCAAAATGGATTAAATTTATTTTTTTACTCAGAATTCTACACACAACACCCCATAATGACAATGTGAAAAATGTTTACTTTAGGTTTTTGCAAATTTATTAAAAATAAAAAAACTGAGAAATCACATGTACATAAGTATTTACAGTCTTTGCTCAATACTTTGTCGATGCACCTTTGACAGCAATTACAGCCTCAAGTCTTTTTGAATATGATGCCACAAGCTTGGCACACCTATCCTTGGCCAGTTTTGCCCATTCCTCTTTGCAGCACGTCTCAAGCTCCAAAAGGTTGGATGGGAAGCGTCGGTGCACAGCCATTTTAGGATCTCTCCAGAGATGTTCAATCGGATTCAAGTCTGGGCTCTGGTTGGGCCACTCAAGGACATTCACAGAGTTGTCCTGAAGCCACTCCTTTGATATCTTGGCTCTCTGCTTAGGGTCGTTGTCCTGCTGAAAGATGAACCGTCGCCCCAGTCTGAGGTCAAGAGCGCTCTGGAGCAGGTTTTCATTGAGGATGTCTCTGTACATAGCTGCAGTCATCTTTCCCTTTATCCTGACTAGTCTCCCAGTTCCTGCCGCTGAAAAACATCCCCACAGCATGATGCTGCCACCATGCTTCACTGTAGTGATGGTATTGGCCTGGTGATGAGCGGTGCCTGGTTTCCTCCAAACGTGACGCCTGGCATTCACACCAAAGAGTTCAATCTTTGTCTCATCAGACCAGATAATTTTGTTTCTCATGGTCTGAGAGTCATTCAGGTGCCTTTTGGCAAACTCCAGGTGGGCTGCCTTTTACTAAGGAGTGGCTTCCATCTGGCCACTCTATCATACAGGCCTGATTGGTGGATTGCTGCAGAAATAGTTGTCCTTCTGGAAGGTTCTCCTCTCTCAACAGAGGACCTCTGGAGCTCTGACAGAGTGACCATCGGGTTCTTGGTGACCTCCCTGACTAAGGCCCTTCTCCCGGCGATCGCCCAGTTTAGATGGCTGGCCAGCTCTAGGAAGAGTCCTGATGGTTTCAAACTTCTTCCACTTATGGATGATGGAGGTCAATGTGTTCATTGGAACCTTCAAAGCAGCAGAAATTTTTCTGTAACTTTCCCCAGATTTGTGCCTCGAGACAATCCTGTCTCGCAGGTCTACAAACAATTCCTTTGACTTCATGCTTGGTTTGTGCTCTGACATAAACTGTCAACTGTGGGACCTTATATAGACAGGTGTGTGCCTCTCCAAATCATATCCAATCAACTGAATTTACCACAGGTGGACTCCAATTAAGCTGCAGAAACATCTCAAGGATGATCAGGGGAAACAGGATGCACCTGAGCTCAATTTTGAGCTTCATGGCAAAGGCTGTGAATATTTATGTACATGTGCTTTCTCGATTTTTTTATTTTTAATACATTTGCAAAAACCTCAAGTAAACTTTTTTCACGTTGTCATTATGGGGTGTTGTGTGTAGAATTCTGAGGAAAAAAAATGAATTTAATCCATTTTGGAATAAGGCTGTAACATAACAAAATGTGGAAAAAGTGATGCGCTGTGAATACTTTCCAGAGGCACTGTATGAGGTTACTCGTGCACATTGTCTTTGCTATTCCACTCTTAAGGGTGCTAATGGTTGGCTTTCACTTGATTTTGAATATTCTGTCCTCCTATCATTTGTTTTTTTTAACATAAATCCTTATGGAACATACTCTTTCCCTCTGTTCATGTGCCAGAGGCAGCCTGGGGAATTTTTCCATTTTTCTAAGGGTGCAGTACTGTCAGAGCACAATGTCTCTCGACCACAATGAGGCTGAAATCTGATGGAAGTGAATGTTTCATAATAATTTTATGAATCAACTATCAGAGTAGGTAGATTTCTAGGAGAACTGAATTGGTGAGTGTAATTTTACCATCATGTCAATATATCACACTGCACAGAGATGAATAACCCATCTACAAATATTTTATAAGTGTTAAGAAGAAGCCTTTGTTAAGGTCTTGATACATAAGAGTAAATGAGTAATAGATTCATTTTGCAGTACCTAAACTAAAGTGTTACCAAAGCAAAAATTATTAATGTAATGTAGACATGAGAGGGCAGTGTATTATAATCTACCTAACCTTTAAGTATCACCCAAAAGTTGAAGCATGATCATGATGAAAAGGAAAAATTATGTACTCCCAAGTTTTATTTTGTCCCTTAGGCTTTAAAATAAAACAATATCATTCCCCTGTCAATCTCTTTAAATAAAAAAATAAAAAAAATGTGTTCAGGGTTGGCAAGTAGGTTAGGGCATCAAAAATTTGAGCATGTATTTTTCCTGTTCTACAGTATGTTCATATATTACATTAATAAAATATTAAACAATCCATCTTAATAAAAGGATAAGTGTCTGTGGGTCTGTCTGTGTCTGTCCGATTGCTATGTCTCTGCCATTCCAACAGATGGCACATTACATTTTAATAATAAAATGCATTGCATCTGTTATTCCAGTAGATGGCGCATCACAAACATTAACACTGCTTAAGAATCCCATGAAAATGGCATATAACAGAGGCACATGCATTGCATGATGCACTGCAAATGTTAACGCTGAGGTCTACTTTACTTTATTTAGATTTCAAACCGTCTTAAATGCGCAGCACAGCTAGTATCATCTATAAAGGATCAAAGTTAAGTTCTGTATCCTGCCATGACTATAAATGCCTATGCTGTGTAAGCCAAGAATTACAATATTAACTATTAGAAATGTAATGGGTTTTATGATCATTTAGCAAGTGTGTTTCTTTTTTAATTTGATGATACTGTGGAAGTATCTAAATTTTCTTACTCCACAAAGTGCCACTGTGTTTGAATTTTTTTGTTTACATTGCTTGTGTATATCTGTGAGCTTTAAGAACCCACGTTTTTGAAACAGGAGCCAATGACTGAGGTTGGCTGCTTATATTTATGAAGCTTGCATGAATAAGACTAGACTAGATTAAAAACTACAGAGGAGACAGGTTGGGAGCATACATTGGTAGCATGTTGCAGCACCCCCCCCCACATGATGAACCCCAGAACTTTTAACAAAATACATAATAACCAAATAAATATTGAATGTTCTTGAATCTCAGATGTGGGAATTGCTATTTGGGGATAGCATTTTTATTGCCATTAAGTTCTAAATATCCCCACATGCATAGGTAAGATAATGGCAACTGCAAAATAGGATGTCATACACTGTGTTAAAATAAAGAACTGCTGCATTCCTCTTTGAGAACATAAAATAGTTACCAGTGTCAAATGGACATTTAATAGTATTGATATGGAGCTACAGAGGGAAAAGACAGTGCTAATTTAACTATAACTGAAAAAATGTACACAGGTAATTGTTCTGCATAACTGCCTTCTTTATCACCACTGTATGATCCACAAATTATACTAACTGGGGTGAGAAGTGGTTAATTTCAATTTGGACAGATCCCAGTAGTTGCATCTAGGAGACTGCAGAAAGTGAGAGTGAAATGCAGTGCTTTAAAAAAATAACCTCAATTCACAGTCATACTTGTTAAAATGACTTGCTTCATATTTGTTTAAATGTTCATTGTCATTCAGAATGTTGCAGATCTATTCACTAAATGAGTTAAACCATTAATTTAGAAAACACAAATGCTGAGAATAAAGAAAATATTGAATAGACCCACTGATCCTTCCTTCCAACCATCTCAATTGAGATGCTTGATGTAAGAAATGCCTCCACAATTAGATTGTTTCAAAACTGACCATTTGCTGTATAGCTGTCTACATTATTGATTTGCTTTGTCCAGCACAGGGCCATGTGGAATACATATCAATCCCAGTCGCTTTGGGTACAAGCCTGGAATCAGCCCTGAGCAGAACATCAGTCCACTACAGTGCACACTCATTTACACACTCACACTCACTCACGCCACATCAATTTAGAGACACAGTTTAACCTTCTTTGGGATGTTGGAAAAAAACAGAGTAGTATTTATCAAGCTTGGACTATTGGGTTGGCTGCACTGTGCCAAAGTGTCAAGTCAACCATTTTGGTTTTCCATAAAATTATTTTTAATGAGTCTGCTTTGATTTCTTTTACTTGAGTGTTATGGAAGACATACTATATATGTTTGTGCTTTTATTGCGATTTTTCTAGGAATGTCATTTTGTGCAAAAGAACAGCTGATTATATAGTTTTTCCCTTACATTTGTAAAAGCAATTCTAAAGATATTTGAATGAAAGTGAGTAGATTATATAATGTTTCCCAAACTCGGTCCTGGGGACCCCCTGTGCCTGCAGGTTTTTGTTCCAACCAGATTCCTAATCAGTGACAACACCTGATAACACTGATCTCATTTAATTAGCTGATATTTTTTTTTTCTTTTATTCTACAGTCAGAAAATCACAGCAGCATAATTTTTAAATTTATAAATATTTCTGCTTTTGCTATAAATTTAAATGCTTAACTCTCTTTTGTTGTTTTCATTATACTTTGCCCTTTCTTTGTGCAGTCTTTCTCCCTTCGTTGTATCTTATTAATGACAATTTAAAATGAGCAGAGCAGACACCCAGGCAAACAACATTGAATAATCAAAGGCTGCAACTACTTTAGAGTCAGACCCACTAATTAGTAAATAATGGGTTAATTAAACAATTAGAACACCTTGAAAAGTAGAATGAAAATCAAGATGAAAATTCTGTTAAAAAGAAAAAAAATACATTATTCCTATATAACTACTTGGTACATTTTAATATTTTTTTTAGCAAACTTAGTTTTCTAATTTCTATATTGTTCCCTAAACACAGAACTTGGGAAATATCAGCTCACTTAATTAGCCCAGGAGTTCAATTAAAAACAGAAGCTGCTTGGGACAAAAACCTGCAGCGACAGGGGGTCCCCAGGACCGAGTTTGGGAAACACTGATTATAGACAAGATACATTTTGCTGTGTAATGAGACCTTCTGAGGCTGTGGATTTTAAATGATGTGTGCCAATCCAAAATGGAAAAGTTGATTATGTCAAATCAGTTATGCTTTGTTACATGTTTATGCTTATCATGCTTTATTTTTTAAGGTACATAGCTATCTGTCATCCAATGCGGGCTCAAACTGTGTGCACCGTGTCCAGAGCCAAACGAATCATCGCCTTTGTTTGGGTGGTGACATCAGTCTACTGCATGTTATGGTTTTTCCTGGTAGACATCAACATAAACAAAGACATGAATGTGGAATGTGGCTACAAAGTGTCTCGAGATCTCTACCTGCCCATTTATCTCATTGATTTTGCCATCTTTTATGTGACCCCATTACTTGGGGCAATTGTATTGTATGGGCTTATTGCAAGGATCCTCTTCCTTGGTCCTATTCCTAATCGAGCTGACACCAACACCACAGAGCGCTGGAAAGATAAAAGTGTAAAGGAAAAAAGCAGAATGGATTCAGAAAGCAGCAAAGGCAGCAATCGACCACGAACCAAAGGAGCTCTTTCTTCAAGGAAACAGGTGAGTATCCAGACAAAATTTGCATGCTTTGATTTTGAAAAAATATTGGGGTTGCTTTATGAAAGAGAACTTTAATAATTCTTATTGATGTGCCCCTTATTTTATGGTATTTAAACACAATAGGTAAAAAAGACAACATTTAACTGTAGATTATCTATAAATATGGTTTCAGAAATTACAAAATAATTAAACTGCATAATATAACATTCTGAAACCCACATAATCTGTGCATTTTATTGTGTGCATGGATTCATCTCTGGATGCTCCAGTTCTCCTCAACACATCCTGAAGATGTGAGTGTTAAAGTAAATGGCAATTCTAAATTAAAATCTTATAAGAATTTAAGGTAGATATGCGTTTGTGAGGGAGAATCTGCAATGGACTGCTGTCTAATACAGGGTTAGTCTGCAGCCCCCTGTTTCTTTGAAATGGATTTAGTGGCTTTGACAATGCTAAGTTAATTAAATTGAAAAACAACAGGATATGACATGTGAACAGTAAACATTCATGTTTTGATGTTAGGGATTGATAACTTTTATTAGGTATGCTACTAAGAAGCCACCGATCAAAGTGAATGATTAAAAATGAGCAAAAAGTGAAAAGAGTTAATTCTGCTTCTTCACATTTCCACAAATCTGCATTTAAATCTCAGCTAGGTGATTGTTGTCAGGTTAATTAACAATTGTAAATTGTGTGCAGGAGTGTGCACTGTGATAGTCTGGCACGCTACCCAGGGTGTAAATAGACCCTGGGCATCCGTGACCCTAATAAGACTCAGAAAATAAAATGAATATCAAGATTCTTTGTAAATTACACTGAAAAGCCTGGAGACAGCAAAAATCATGAAAAGTAATTTTTACACTATGAGTGTTTGATGTGCATTGCTGGGTGTACAATATTAATTTGCAACGGAATATTTAAATTCATAAATACCAAAAATATATATAAAATACATAAAATAATGTACAAGGAGAAAGCAGTTGCTATCACTGACCAACACGAGCACTGTTGTCATTCTTTCCCTAACTAAGTCTTTCATTATAAGGGTTTTCTATGGCCTTTTATTTATTTGTTACATATGTTACTCTCATCTCTGTTACTTCATTCATCCTAGGAAAATATTTATTTTTTAGGTTCCGATATTTAAAAAAAATTTAAAAAATCCTTCTGGTATCTAAATAGAAGCTCCTAAACTAAATTATTCACCATTACTCACACAGTGTATCCATTTCCCAAGCTTGAAAGTCAAGAAAAAATATTTCTTTGTATTGCTTGCCATGATTGCATTGTTTTTATAATTTCCAGTGTTATCATAGTCTCTCACACTCCAAATTATGCTTTGAAGCTGAGTAATGGCAGACCAAAAGAAAATTGTGGCCTGAGTTTGGGGTCCCACCACTGGATGAACCCCACCAGTACAAATCAGAGAATGGTTGTCTCCAGCAAGTAGTCAAAGAGTTGTCTTGCTAATGTAAGTGGTGTCCCCAGGTGAGATCTTATAGGACACAATTATGAGAAATTATTTATTTCATCCTTACAACTTCTTCTAAGGATGAAATAATTTCTCATAATTGTGTAGCCTGATGAATTCTTAAAGGAAGGACTAGGTCAACAGTGTCCTGTTACTAATTTTATTTCTTATTGTTCTTCATTTTGTAACCATGTTTTTTAATGGGTGCCAGACTGCAAAATCAGCATAACTTCAATATAAAAGAAGGAAACTCAGAAGAGTCTGTGCTTTCACTAAACAACAGATGGACCTGTACAAAAACACACAGTGCTCAGACATGTAAAAGAGAAAAGAAACTTTAACGGAAAATATCACTAGCTTTGAATATTACTCCCCCTTTGATTTTGAATTTGGTTTTGTCCTAAATACACTGTGGAAGGGGAAAGAAGAATTTTGTGCAATGACCCAGCTATTGACCTTTATCCGAAAGGAAAGACCATTTAATATCTCTGCTGACCGCTATAACATTTGTCTAATAGGGCAAACTCTATTTTACTAATTATAAGCATATACGAGCAAAATAATTAATTAAAAAATAATCCTTACAACATATATTAGGTCTTCCAAGTACTTCCGTTTCATTCAATATTGTCAAAGAACATCACATAAAACACCCTCAACACCACTCCTGTGATTCTTACAGTTGCTGTGGATTCCTGAACTCATATGTTTCAGCACTAATTTCAACCTTAATAAATGGGCTGTCTGAAGAGGTAAAAGATCACATGGTATGGCATGGCATTAGTAATTAGCCAGGCCTTTAAAACTAGTTACTCACATACAATAAAACTGGACACTCACATATAATATAGAAAAAGTGAAGAAATAGCGGTGAAACCAGTATAAATTAGACCTTCAGCTGAAATTACAGAATCTGAAATTCCTATGGAGTCTTCCAAGAAAGTAACTAGTGTGAAGGAACATAGGAGACCTATCAAGGAAGTATTATATTTTTATTGTGGAGGTATAGGACACTTGCATAAAGTGCTCCAGTTAAACTAACTGTGCTCTGTGCAGGGGTTCTTAGAGCGAGCAGGTGCTTCCAGTCTATACTGTATTGCTGATAAGTCTTTTAATACTTGGACATGAATCCTTTTCCTCTTATTTCATTCCACACATTTGATGAAAATAGATCACGATGAATGCATTCAAGTAAAAATGGAACCAAGTTATCTACCAAGCTGTTGATGAGTTGTCATTTGCATTTCATGCCATTCACTGAGAAAATATGAAACGAATGAAACTGTAAATGCTGTTGTTAAGACTGAAAGAAGCAGTTAAGGGTTCAAAATCTTAAAGGAATACTCCACTCAAAAATGTCAATTTTTATATCTGTTACTGAGTGTTGTTTGTAGTGATGGATGAGAAAAATTTCTAAGCTCAGTTTTCATGAAGAATGGAGAAAACAAAATTCTTAATACAATAGGCTTCAATAGAAGCCAATGCTGAACAACAGCAAACAATATAAAAACATCTATGAAAAAAAATCTCATGTTACTCATGTCGCAGAATCAATATTTCTGACATCGAGTTGTATGCTAACTGTGCATGTATTTTTGCTAAAATATTATTACATAAACCAAAAATCTTCCTATGAATAAGGGGATATTTAAAGACTCATGTTGGCTGTTAAGCAACTGTGCCATATTTCCAAGCTTTGCAATGGCAGTTAATGATACTGAACCAGTGAATTGGCCTTCTGCTAGCTGAAGTACTTTGGATATGCAACAAATATGACACCTACTTTCCTCATGATAATATTTGTACTCGCTTTTCTTTATGTTTTAATCACTAAATGTACATCTCCATCAAATCTTGCTCTGCAAGGCTTATACCAGAAGTGGGAAAACTTAATCTCACTTGATCGCACTTTGTTCACACATGACAGCATCTTCTGGAAGTGAGGCACCACTTCACTGCTTGCTCTGAGAGCATCAAAGTACTGTGCTGAGCTTATAATGTGAACAATGAAGGAGGTGTGCCTAAAAAAGTGGATATTTAGAGTAGATATTATTATTTTAATAAACACTTTTCATATCAATTGCCAGTATATATCAGTTTCCAAGGGGAACTATAATGAAATGTTAAGTGCAATGCATGTTGTGAACTGCCACAAAATCATAACAGAAAAAAAGCAATGGTGGGGCGTTAGCCAGGTGATCTCTGTTTAATGAATACAAAAAGTCTCAAAAAGAAAGCTTATGATTGCACCAAAGGAACGGCTTTGCTGCCACATTAAATGCTCCTCTTCCCAAGCCAAGGTTTTGCTATGGAGCTCTGTCTCATAGCACATGGTAACCAAATGACCACCAATTGCTGGGCATCTTTCTGTATAAATGCATTCGATTTTGGAAGGGGTGTGGCTTAGGTGGGCTAGATGTAATCTGCTGCGTGCATCTCAGGGCTGTGGGTGAAAAGAGTGAAAGTATTAGCACCACCTCTCATCCTGGGGTGGCATTGCTTACTTTAGCTGAGGCCTGAAGATGTCACCAATGTGTACCTTTGTGACAAAGTATTATAAATTACTTAGTGGCTACTACAGTAAAACCCTGAGGATAGTCAAAGGTAAAATGGATAAATTGTGCTGCATATTATATACACATTATTTGTAAAGAAACAATGACTAAAAGGAGGGTGTTTATGCTATATTTTAATATTAGTGATAAAGTAATCCCACAACCAGACATACTAAGAAAGGTCCAGACTGGCTTCATGAAACCTGATTGACGATCACTGAAAGTTGCATTTTGAAGCAAGGAGAACATTGGATAAAATGGGAAGAAGATGCTTACATTATTTTATTTATCTATTAAAGAATATTTAAAAAATGGCCATTTGCATAATCAAGCCACCACCAAGGTTGTGTATTAAGTATTCATCTTCCATGCATATATGTCATAATAATGGCATATAACACTTTACCATATGTATTTTCATTTAAAATTGGTAGTGGAAATCCACTTGTCATAGTAAAGAAAGGTTACACTGTCAATTCTTTTAGCTTGTATAGGTTTATATTAATGTCAGTTACGTAAGTAATCATTTAATCTATACATTACTACATACAGAGCACTACAGAGGGCATGCCATCAGAAGGCATTTTGCAAAATATTTAAAAATACAATACAGAGTGAGAGGATAAAATGCAAAACTGCCAATGCATGATAAATTACAAAAATGCAAATATAAAAGAGTTTACTGAAATAAACATCAACTGATAAAATATAGAAGTTGATCAATTATACAAGTCTACAATATTGTAGAATGAGGCTGAAAACAGTCAGAGCAGAGGAGTCAAAATAGAGGTTACAGTTGTAGGTATGGATGATTAAAATGCTACAAGAAAAGGCAAGCTTTTACGTCTGATTGCAATGTATCCACCGAAGAAACCTCCCAAACCTCCCAGAAAACAAAAGTTACCATTGTTATCATAATTTTCATTCCAGATTTCCTGGTGAGAGTAATATCAGCATATCAAGTTGACCTACCCAACCATCTTTTTCCCCAGCAACTTCCCCTCTCCCTTTCTTAGGGAATACTCTGATGGTGCCAGGACAGTCAATAAATGTAATATCTTCAGTGTTTCCTGGCTCTGGTCTTCAGTTCTCTCTCAGTGAGTCATAGATTGTACCTCCCCTGAGGGAAACAACTAGAGGAATCCTAACTAGGTGCCCAAGACACCTCAACTGGGTCTTTTTAAACTGGAGAAGCACTAGTTTTACTCCAATGTTTTACCACATTGCTAATCTTCTCACCCTGTCAGAGAGCGGGAGTCCAGTAGACCTGTACAGGAATTTCATTACAGTCCCCTATACTTGTGATTCCAGTCCATCATGGCCCTGAGCTCTTCACCATAGTATTGAAGAGCAAATGTAGACTGACAGGCAAATCAAAACCATTCTTCATGGACTAAGCTCCAGATTCATCACCACAGTTTGGCGCTGTTGTAAACCAGGTATTCCAAAGCATGTACATCCCAAAAAGTTAAAAAGCATTTCTAATAATGCCCATCAGAGGGGGATACACTGCCAGACCCCGGCTAGGTAAATGGGCAAACACCGAGTTCTCTAAAAAATAAAATAAAAGTTTTATTCTTAACAAAAAATATTCAGTCACAAAGTGAAGCTCGGTAGAGCACAATGTCAAAATGCCTTTCCCTAAAACACAAGACATTCCAAGTAAACAAAGTCCCAAATTCTGAGAATGGTCAGGAAACAGAGCAAAAAAGTGTCAGAAATATAAAAGAAAAAAATCACAAAAGCACAGTGAAAAAAGAACTCACTAAAACCCCTTAATTTATTTAAAATACACCTCCAGGAACTGTGGGAGACCCTCAAAACTTATAGGGCAGAGGAAAGTTCCTGGAGCCTCATGTATAAACGGTGCGTACGCACAAAAATGTTGCATAAGCCCGTTTTCATGCTCAAATTGCAATGTATAAAACCTAAACTTGGTGTAAAGTCACGCACATTTTCACAGGTAGGTCAAACCCTGGCGTACGCAAGTTCTCTGCTCAGTTTTGCAAACTGGTGGCACCCAGCGTCAAAGCAGTGCTACTGTTCCAGTGTGGTTTCCCATTCTTTTTTAGATCCACATCCCTGACGCAGCTTTATAAATACACTGAAATTAACTGCATATTGTTTATTAGTTTAAGGCATCTGATTGTAATTAACCTGTAACAATATAATGGTTCACGGAATAGCCAAACTATTCCAAATACCATAGCTGCTTTAGCGTTGTTACTCTCACTGCACCACTCAGAGCAGCTTATTGGAAAGAGAATTATCTGTATACAGAATCAAGCACACGCTGCCTCAGCCATTCGCTATTTGAACTGCTCTCATCCGACAAACGCTTCAGAGCCTTTCCTGTACGAACCTCGCGGTTCAGAAACAGTTTCATCCCAAGAACTATAAACGCACTCAATCAATCCATCAAATGCTCCTTGTAGAACGGTTTGTAAGTACAATTACCTCATTGTAAACTTGCGATACAGTTATAATATTGCACAACCTGCACCACTTTATAAAGAGCGTATTTACATATGATGACAATATAATTGATGAAATTCAGCAAAATATGTTTATTACATTATACAGATAAAATGTTAATGTCATTTAAATAATCTATATTAATAATAAATAAACATGTGAGGACACGGTGTCGCAGGGCTAGGGACGAGCTGGCACCCCGATTATTCCTTCCTCATGCTGTATTCTTGCTGGGGCTGGCGCGACACTGCGGAAAGACAAATGGATAGAATAATTAAACGTGTACTATTAAGATATTGGAATGTTCCTTAAAAGTTTTGAAGAATCGGCGTTCTAAGCTTACAGATGGCTTAACATCTATTACAGAGCTGATTGTGTGGCGATTGGTTACTTGGAGAAAAAAAAGGAAGGACATGAATTGGGGGTTAGTACATTTGAAATATACAATACTGCTGCAATAAATTATTTCATCGATGGTCGCGCATGGTGCAGCAAGCATCTTGCGGGAGGCAAGGCAATCTGTGGATGAGGTGCCAGCTCGTCACTATGACTGCGCCACCATGTTCCCATGTTTAGTAACATGCTTTAACTCCTATCATTATGAAAATGATGTCACGTATACATCTCAGTATTTTAATTATTCAGAGAGCTGTAATATTATGAATGTAATGGATTCTGTGTCCAGTCCGAGGAAGAGAAAGCTTGTTTAAGAAGCAGGTAGTGCACATAGAGCACATAGAAGATCAAATATAAAACAAAGCATTTAACATGCTACTTTAGTTACGATAGGATTTGAGAAACTAGTAAATTAAATGATTTTAAGATGAAGTTTATGGTGTTCTACTTTAATGACAAAATAAACTACCTGATTAAAGTGGAAATTTCAAGATTAAAGTTGACATTTCGTGCTTTTTTCCCACTGTGTGCCTATTGTTTTTTTCTCTGTGCCCTAATAAGCTTTCATATGACACTCAGACGGTGGGATACAACTTGCCTTTTTACGGCGACTTTGATATCTGACCGCTTCTTTTTTATTTTGGGCACTGTGCGACTTTGTGAACTTGAACTTTCAAGTTTCTCCGACACTCTATGTCACTCGATCAACTTCATTTTGTTGATTATATCACTGTTTAAACCAACAAATAGTATGTTTTTCCTTGCCTCCATTTGGTATTCATTGAAATTTTTTTTTTCCCCTGTGCTTTTAGCCATTGTCATATAGATAGATAGACAGATAGATAGATACTTTATTAATCCCCAAGAGGAAATTCACATACTCCAGCAGCAGCATACTGATAAAAACAATATTAATTAAAGAGCAATAAAAAAAAAGCAGTGCAAGTTAAAAAATGCAAGGTGGAGAGTGCGAGGCAGGTATAACAGTCTATAATCTTGTATAGTGTAAACGTTTACCCACCTGGGTGGAACTGAAGAGTCGCATCGTGTGGGGGAGGAACGATCTCCTCAGTCTGTCAGTGGAGCAGGACAGTGACAGCAGTCTGTCGCTGAAGCTGCTCCTCTGTCTGGAGATGATACTGCTCAGTGGATGCAGTGGATTCTCCATGATTGACAGGAGCCTGCTCAGCACCCGTCGCTCTGCCACAGATGTCACACTGTCCAGCTCCATGCCTACAATGGAGCCTGCCTTCCTCACCAGTTTGTCCAGGCATGAGGCATCCCTCTTCTTTTTGCTGTCTCCCCAGCACACCACCACGTAGAAGAGGGCACTCACCACAACCGTCTGATAGAACATCTGCAGCATCTTATTGCAGATGTTGAAGGATGCCAGCCTTCTAAGGAAGTATACTCGGCTCTGTGCTCTCTTGTACAGAGCATCTGTTTTGGCAGTCCAGTCTAATTTATCATCCACCTGCACTCCCAGGTACAAAGTATTTATAGGTCTGCACACAGTCACCTCTGATTATCATGAGGTCCATGAAGGGTCTGGGCCTCCTAAAATCCACCACCAGCTCCTTGGTTTTGCTAGTGTTCAGTTGTAGGTGGTTTGAGTTGCACCATTTAACAAAGTCCTTGATTAGGTTCCTATACTCCTCCTCCTGCCCACTCCTGGTGCAGCCCACGATAGTAGTGTCATCAGCGAACTTTTGCATGTGGCAGGACTCCGAGTTGTATTGGAAGTCTGATGTATATAGGCTGAACAGGACCGGAGAAAGTACAGTCCCCTGTGTTGCTGACCACAATGTCAGACCTGCAGTTCCCGAGATGCACATACTGAGATTTGTCTGTAAGATAGTTCACAATCCATGCCACCAGGTATGAATCTACTCCCATCTCTGTCAGCTTGTCCCTAAGGAGCAGAAGTTGGATGGTGTTGAAGGCGCTAGAGAAGTCCAGAAACATAATTCTTACTACACCACTGCCTCTGTCCAAGTGGGAGAAGGATCAGTGTAGCATGTAGATGATGGCATCCTCTGCTCTCACCTTCTCCTGGTATGCGAACTGCAGAGGGTCGAGGGCGTGGCAGACCTGTGGCCTCAGGTGGTGAAGCAGCAGCCACTCCATGGTCTTCATCACATGTGATGTCAGTGCGACAGGCCTGAAGTCATTCAGCTCACCAGGACGTGATACCTTTGGCACTGGGGGTGATGCAAGATGTTTTCCAAAGCCTCGGGACTCTCCCCTGTTCCAGGCTCAGGTTGAAGATGCGTTGTAGAGGACTCCCCATCTCCAATGCACAGGCCTTCAACAGTCATGGCGATACTCCATCTGGACCTACTGCTTTGCTGGCATGAAGTCTCCTCAGCTCTCTGCTTTCCTGGGCTACTTTAATTGTGGGTGGGGGGAAACTCTCTCCTATGCTGGTATGAGCAGAAGAATGGGTGGAGGATGCAGTACTTTGAGGTGAGAGTGGGTTAGGGTGGTTAAACCTGTTAAAGAAGTTGTTCATAAGGTTTGCTTTCTCCCTGTCTCTCTCGATGGAGGCACCCCGCTTCGAGCTGCAGCCAGTGATGATCTTCATCCCATCCCACACTTCCTTCATGCTGTTATTCTGCAACTTCTGCTCCAGCTTTCTCCTGAACTGCTCTTTCGCCTCCCTGAGCTTGACACGGAGTTCCCTCTGTGCGTGCTTGAGCTCATGCTGATCACCAGCTTTAAAAGCCCTTTTCTTCTGGTTCAAAAGGCCCTTGATGTCACTTGTAATCCATGGCTTGTTGTTAGCATAGCAGCGTACCGTTCTTACTGGAACTGCAATGTCCATACAAAAGTTGATGTAGTCAGTAGTGCAGTCAACAACCTCCTCAATGTTCTCACTATGTGACCCCTACAGGATATTCCAGTTCGTAGTTCCAAAGCAGTCTCTCAGAGCCTGCACTGCCTCAGGGGACTACTTCCTGAATGACCGTGTGGTTTTAGGTAGCTCCCTCACTCTTGGTTTGTCTCTTTGTAGGCTGAAGCAGAATCAGGTTATCATCTGCTTTCCCAATCGCAGGCAGCGGGATGATGTTGTATACGACTTTAATATTTGCATACAGTAGGTCAATAATCCTATTTCCCCGTGTGTTACAATCCACATACTGGGAGAAGGCAGGTAATGTTTTGTCCAGTGTCACATGGTTAAAATCTCCCGAGATTAGCACAAGCGCCTCGGGGTGCTGTGTTTGTAGTTTAACAACAGCAGAGTGGATAATGTCACATGCTATCTCCACGTCCACCCAAGGGGAGATGTAAACAATAACAACAATGACATGTCCAAACTCTCTGGGCAGGTAGTAGGGATGCAGACTTACGGCCAGTAGTTCGATGTCCCTACAGCAAGTGGTGATTTTAACGTTTACATGTCCAGGGTTGCACCACCTTGTGTTCACATAGAGAGCGAGTCCTCCTCCTTTCCGCTTTCTGCAGGTATTTGCGTCTGTCTGCTCTAACTGTGCTAAACCCAGGTAGCTCCATGTTAGCATCTGGGATGTTAGTTGTTAGCCACGTTTCACAAAAACACAACAAACTGCATTCTCTGTAGGTCCTGACATCTTTCACCAGCACAGCCAGTTCATCGATCTTATTTGGTAGTGAGTTCACATTTCCCAGGATCACAGAAGGCTCCAAAGGCTTGTATCACCACTTCCTGCTGCCACGATACCACCTTCTTACCTCGTAAGGTAAATAGGGAACCACACCGGCTGAGCTTAAGGGCTATTTATATTGATTTGCATATTCAAAGGGACTTAATTCTGAGAGGAGTTGGGGCTGGACAGCAGGCATGTGCACGTGCGTTACTTTTCACGCTGACTGGGATATATGTAGCGGAAAAATGTGGAAGTTGCCATTCGGACAGATTTATGCATCTGGATTTTTTTGTGCATAAGCACATTTCCACTTTTGTCTGTACGCCATGTTATAGTGTGAATTCTACGCACGGCATTATACATGATGCCCCTGGTGATGACAGATATCTTTTGGGACACCACCTACAAAACACATGGAACATAACCCAGGTAGCATGCATATTGTACATAGACACAATAAAAAATATAGAATAGTGCAAAAAAATCAACAAAAGTAACAGTAACATAAATAAAAAAATCAAAAATGAGCAAAACAGACTTAAACATGAATTTGTACCCCAGGCAGAAGGGTAACCCTTGAACCATTCATAAAACTACCACTGCTACTGCCACACAGAATTTGTTGCTCAATCTCATGATTACCTCTAGTTTCACTTGTGAGCAAGACTCCAAGGTACTTGAACTATTCTACTTTGGGCCACTGCTCATTTTTTACCTGAAAGAAACAAACCACTCTTTCCCAGACCAAGAAGGTAAGAGTACACGGGAACAGCAGAGATGCAACCTTCAGGGTCTCAGACTGGGTTTTCTTAAAACTATGTTGTGATATTCTATCCATAAAGATAAGATATACTGTACTCTTGGTGGAATCCATTGCCTACTTTGAACAGCCTCAGCTCAATACCAAGTAGGCAAACATGCCTCAACTCTCGCACCACAACTACTGGCAATCTCCCAGGTCTATACAAGGATAAAGAGTTGGTCATCTGCTCCATGATCAGGGTAGAATCTACTGTATATTCCTCCTCTTGAATCTGCAGTTATGTTAGACAGAATCTTCATACCAATAACTTGGCATAAGCTTTCCTTGGGAGGCTGTGGAGTATTGATCCCTTTGTAACTGAACTATACCGTGTGCGAAGTCCTACAGCACTGTCCCCACCTTCCATGTAACACTGAAGAAGTGCATTAGTCAAAGCCTCCTGTGCATTACCCAGTGGCAGATCTCATCAACCACTGAGGCCTTGCCACTATGGAGCTTTTAAATCACCATACAAACCACAGCCACAGATGTACACCCAAGTGAAGTCAATACTTCTGACACATCCTTCTTTTTGGAGGAGGAGGAGGAGGGGAGATTCCCCCCAGTTTAGGGGTTCCTGACAGTATTCTTTTCATTTCTCAATGATATCTAAAACTGAGGATAGTGGTGCTGAGGACAGGCTGGGTGACATCCGTCCTACCCCTCCTGCATGTTCTCCTGTTTCTTTTACTCTAAATTGGCCTGGTAGAGATGAATATAGTTATGTATATTAATGAGCGTTTACCCACAAAAGATGCTGCAAGGGTAGCGTCTAGGACCCCACAATTCTGAAACTGGATGAAGTAATTATTAAAGTAGACAGATAGATGAGTGAGTAAATGTTTGCATGTAATGTATGAATATACTCTTCATCATCATCCTATTCAGGATTGGTTACACTCTTGCCTTGATTCTACTGGCATTGGCTCAGATTCCCTGTCAATCTGTAATGGAATAATTATGTATTGAAAATGCATGAATACATTTTAAGCAAGATGTGTTTTTCAACATCTGTATCTCAGTGATATTAATAAAAGTTCACCAAAACTATTAATTCAGTTTTAGATGAACTTGAGGAGTTTTTGCTATCATGAGCATTATGGTAAGTCATTGCATTTTAAAAATAATGGAAGTTAGCATGCCAAGCTGAATCTGCCCTGCTTTTCTGCCTGACATTACAAAAGTCAATCATTCCAACCTTTTTATTGAAATGGTTACTGTCTAAATCTGCAAGAATATATCAAATGCTGAGTTCATTTCCCTTCTTATAGTATCCTGTTTTGTGATATAACTTAAAATTTCAATACCCTGGGAAACAGGCCTGTATTATTTCTTGGCAATGTAAGAAAAGGGCAACTATTTGCTGTTACCTGTAGGTTTATCATATGCTGAAAAGATATTACATGAGGCAAGGACTTAATTAAAACAAATAATTGTAAAAGAATATTAGTATTATAGTGTATATTTAGCAGAGACACTACTATGGACTTTTTAAATACAACAGTTCTTTTGAGAGAAAATGGCATATACTTTAAATACATAAGTGTCTTGTTGTGTTTGTATGTTTTTCATTCATATCAAGCTAAGCGGATTTAGTCATTCTTAAAATCCCTTGACATATAAACCTCTGTTGCTTTTATCATTTTCTTCACATCCAGTTGCTGGCATCAAATACCTTTATGAAAATGCATTGTATATTCTTTAGCGTTTGTGCTTCCAGAGAAGGAAGTGACCACTTCACTGTGCCAAAATATATGCCTCTTTTCTAAGCCGATAACACAATGGATTTCACAACCTCTGGCAGCTTCTGTCACTAAGCTAAAGCTGATAACTGGCAGATTTCTGGAATAAATAAATCAGGCATTCATTGAAACTGAAAACACTAGCCACTGCTCTTCTGTGGAGGAGGATTAATTACTCTCCACTGTATTACAAAGGCAATTGTCAAGTAGATGGGTAAAATAATGATCAGTTTTCCATGGCTATCTCTGTGTACTGGCGGCTTTGCTCGCCCCTCTTCTATTTCTTAACAAAATGACGATTTACTAGAAAATCTCATCTTCCCATCTCCAGTCAGAATCAATCTTTGCAGCTTTCTGGAACAAGGCATTTGGGGAGTTACTTTGCTGTTAAAAGTACTGCATGTATTTTAACTTGCCAGGCTTAAATGCTTTATATAAATTTAGATATGACAGTTTTAAAATAAATATGAAACAAAACACAATAATACAGAATGAAATTGTTTATGTAGATATGTTGCTGGAATGACATTTATACTGAGGATGGAATATTTTTAAGAATGTAAGTTATTTCTTATATTTTATATTCAAGAATTACTTTGTACAAGCTACAGAGGGATGTAACCACTGCTGATACTCAGCTGTCAGTTTAAATCTATATCTGTGGACCACCTGCATAGACTTTTTATGTTGTTTCTCTGAATGAAGGAGATTTTTTCTGGTAATTAGGTTTTCTTACTAATCTTAAAGAAACGTGTGTTAGGTGACCTGGTGTAAGACATATTGTTCTGGTGTGAGTTAGTGTGGGCATACATGAGACAGAGCCCTGCAATGGACCTTCTATACTATTTATCATTCCTTTTACCCGGTACTGCTGGGATATGCTTTGGTTTCCCACAACCTTGTGACACAATAAGTGGATATATAGACCAATGGACCAGGGAGGCCACCCGATTACTAGTGATGAGCCAATGATTGGAGTGAAGTTGAATTTGTTTCACTTCACAAAAAGAATTGCAAAATAGCATAGTGAAATTTGCACCTGTGGCCTGGAAAAATGGTGTTTACTATATAATATATTAAAGTGGTTTTCCATTACATTTTCATTTAATTTGCCACCTTGCAGCACTGCAAATGCAAGGTTTACAGTTCCGACTAGCAGTGCTGGCTCTAGCTTGTTAGCTGTCCTAGGCAAAAGTGAAAATGTCCCAAACAACAGAGTCTTGAAGGCAATTGCTATACATATTATTGCATGGAAGGGCAAGTGGGGTTTTGTTCCTCCTTGGGTGTTCGCCTAAGTTGTACCTAATTGTCAGATGAAAGAGCGGAGGTTTGTTAGCTTGTGGTGGGTCAGTTTGTGAGTTGTACACGGATGTCAAATTGAAAGAATTATCACCTTTGATATTTCACACGAGTTGTACAGTGCATGGATGTCAGATCAAAGAGCTGTAGCCACTGGCTATGTCATTGATAGTAGCCTAGGCGACTACCTAGTTCACCCATTTGATTGGGCCCTGCCCATCAAGAAGAAACTTGGTGGATGGGAGTGCGTCTAGGTTGGCTTGCACAAAGTTTAAATAGGATTACCACCAAAAGCAGGATATCATCTAAAACCTTAAAAAGCTTTTTTTTTAACATTTGAATTACCTCTGTATACTACAGATTTTATTTAAAAATACATCTTTTTATCAGCATGAGTTGTTTTTAGCCATGTATATTGCTTTTCCAAAAGACACTGTTTCCTGTTTATTTTCATCTGAACCCTTTACTGAGAAATGTTACGTGTCCTAAAATGGTGTACTTTGTTGCAAAATCCTTAGAGGACAATGTTTTCTTCTTTCAACCTCACCAAAATCCTTTAAAAACAAAAATAAAACTCTATTTAGTGAGTTGCAAAATCACATGCAAAATTAATTTTAATGTCAATTCCACAAAACTGTATATGAAAGAGAAATTAGTTGTTTTTCTCATCTCTACCTATTATATTTTGTGATGTAAGTTTTACCTAAGCTATAATGCAAGGTCAGAGCCATTAGACAGTGGTGGCGTAGTCTATGTTGATCAAATATACAGGTAATAATAATAAAAATAATACATTTTATCATTTCATTGAACTGTGTACATGTGAAAATAAATCTGAAGTGATATGATTAAACTATATTTTTTTATCAAAGCAAAGCCTGTTATTTTTGAAACATCAACACTGTTGTTTACCTGCAGCAATCTTTGTGAAACAACCCAAAGCTCCCACACCCCTCCTAGTGCAGATGCTTTCCGTCATCGATGAATGGATGAAAAAAATGGGCGGAGAGATACAAGCTACATCAGTAGAATAATAGATTATGGAGTGTGAAGGCTTTCCAAATAGGAATAAGTGGCACAGGGACAGAGCCATGACGCAGACAGAGAGAGACCCGCAGTGGTGCTTGAATACCAAACAACTTGCCAGTTTAGAAGGAATTTCACCACCAGAGTGATAGGCCCTGGACATAATCTATTGACAAAAACATATAGAGAAAAATAGGTGCAATTTAGTGGAAATATAAAATGCTCCTTCACAATTCTAGAATGCAGGCGCCAGACATGCCTGAGCTTCCAATGTTATGATTTTTGGCCTCTTTAAACTCAAATACCCTCTAATAAGGCCTATGAACATAGAGTAGGCTTAGTCCTGAAAGTCCTAAACAGTCGTGCAGCCTACACACCCCCATTTAAAAAGCAAGCTTTCAAATTAGAAAGGAACTGTAAAAAATCCTGACACAAAAGAAAAAAATGATATTATTTTTAATAAGGTTTATTAAATAAGAAAAAGGGTAAAATATGAAAGTTAACTCAAAAGAAGTAACTCAAAAGAGCCAAACCAAAAATCCATATTTCAAAAGCAAGAAAATATAAAAATAGGAGCTGAACAACACAATTCAACAAAGAACTGAGGTACTTAGATGAAATATATATATATATATATATATATATATATATATATATATATATATATATATATATATATATATATATATGTCAGTACCTGCCAAATAATACAAAGAGTGCATGACACGTGTAATTGGGCCTCATGGGGATTGAACCTTGAGCATGAGGCAAAGCCTCTGATGTTGCGCCACAGAGGCTGGTTCACTTACTTGACAAGGTGAAGATTAGAGTATTATATTCATAGGTCTGAATTGCAGTCTGATAATTTGGATGGTTACCTACAAGGTAATGCTTATCCTACACTTCCGTCTGTCCTATAACACATCCATTATCTTATTCTGCCTCTGCTAAATGAGTGCCCAGTGCTTGGCCATTCCCACTGTATTCCATAAATCCATATCATACAATCACTAATCCTCTGATTTTCTCAAGTCTTGCATCCCAGTTTATCATTTACCACACCAACAGAGGCATACCCAGCCTTGCTGCCAGTCTGCCAAGTTCTAGCCCATTTTGCCAGGCATACTTTAAATGTGCACAAATTCACATTGTAAGATCCACAGACCCCCACATCTTAACATATAACTCTCCCCCCAACCTGTCTTGTACTACACCCACAGGACAATTCCAACCTAAATCTTATTCTGCCTTTATGATCAGGATATCTATATTTCCTTGATTTTAAATTTTGCCTTCCTTACCTTCAGTACTGAAAATTGCTCAATTACTTTCTGCTTAAATTGAGTCATTTCACAAAGCCAGCAGAAAAAAAATGTAGCCTCATGCTATTGTCTAGACCAGTGTTTCCCAACCTTTTTTCTTTGGTGGCACATTTTTTTGTAACCAAAAACACCAAGACATAACACTATCTTAGTAACCACAAACACATTATATCTCATACTGTACATGGGCTCAATTGTCTGTAGAAGTGATGATACTGAAGAAGCCAGAAAAAAACAGCTCTGAGATCAGCATTTAAGGACACGGCACTTAGTAACCACTTTGCTGGCATCTCCCAGCTGCTGTGCCCCTTACTGCCTCAGAGGCAACTTGTATGCCCACAATCCACTGTTCCTTGGAGACTCACTGGCAACCACACACCCAGGCAAGATGTACTCTAGCAGCCAGGAGACACGTCCAAAATGTTCTAACATGGTGACTGTGGAGCCTCTTTTAGCCAGCCTCTCCAGGCAGTCCTATCCTCCTCAGACAGGTCTCGACCACCTGCAGAGCTTGTACCTCTCAGGTTCAGACCCAAGTGTGCTACACTACTATTTCCAAGGCACATCTGGGTAGTTCTCATGGCACACTAGTTGAAAAACACTGCTCTGGACGACTGTGGCTAGTTTCATGCTGCTCGCATTTTTCAGGAAGATATTTTAAGTCTCATACCCCTGTTGTTGTCCACAATGTTTCGGTAGCAACACTTTGAAACAGTAAACAGGGAAAGCAAAAAAAGGCATCACTTACACCACATTCAGTTAGCCAACCCCATTCGTCATAACAAGAGCTAGAAAAAGTCAGTGTGTAAGCTCACCCTCAATCACATGCCTGCTGCTGAATTCTTAAATAAGGCCAGTCTGATCCAAGCACCTTCATCTTCTTATTTTTTTCTTCAAGTGAACAATTTATTAAGGGGTGTTTCAGTAAAGAAATAACTGAATTTTCTTTTATTCAAGTTCCACTTGAAGTTGCTATTTCCCTAAAGTCGAGTTCGCTCATCTGTAGTTATGTCACTGGTGGAAGTGGACTGTGAACTATTGACGTAAACATGAAATATTGCGTCAATGATTGTCTGATCACATTCGATTAAAACAAACTAAAATAATATTAATTCACTACCAATAAATGCAAGAGTGTCAGGGGAGCAGAGAGCTGTGTTCCCAGAAAAAGATGAAAGCAACCAATTAAAAGGCAGCCTCAGGCCACCTGCTTGCCAAAAGATCAAGGACTTACATACACTCTCATTTGGCTGGCATCCTTTACTCAGGAAATATAGGTATTCACACAGTAATTAAACAAAAACAAGTCATAACCAATTTTTAATGGCTGTTGACATTCACTGACACCAGACACATTGTGCAAATAAACAAATGTATTTCATGATTATCTCATATTACCTAATGAATTTGAATAGAGTTTTTTAAATATTCTACTCGAGCACCCGCATTAAAACCAGCACTGCTAATAACTTTCTTGTCCGTGCACTTAATTGCAATCATTTTGCCTTTTTGTCACACAGCTACTGTGACACCACGATGAAGGCTTACGTGACTGAATTCACTGAGTATATCACAGAAGTTCAGTTGTACTGTGCCGTATGCATCAGTTTCATTATCCATGTCATTGTCTGCTGACCAGTTCACATCGTCATCACCATTGCTTGATTTGGGCAATGGTTCAGTTTCAGTTTGTGCTAAAACTGCCTTTATAGTTTTTGGTATTTCATTTTTCACTGGTGGCCCTCCCCCACTCATGAATATTTATGAATTACCCTAGAGTTATCAAAAAGTGGTAGAAAGCCTAGAAATATTCAAGTTTTTGTAGCATGATGTTATTTCATTCACTAGATGGCAGCAGAATACTGTACCAAGAGTCATTCAGCCTTAACACTATAAAGCATATCGTTACACATCACCCTGAGTCTGACCCTGGTTTAACTGTAATTGTGAAGAATTCTATGATAAGCTACATTCTGAGTTACCACCCAGGAGTTTAGTGAGTTGATTATAATACTTATTTAGGACGCTGTCATATTGATAATAAACTTATAGGTCACCTAAGTCAAAAATATCCAATGTCAGGATACTGCAAGTATAATGGCCAACCTGTGCCATGTCCCTCTCTTCTTTTATGTTTTCTCCCTTTCCATTTGATTTGGCACAGACAAATAATACAAGTGTGAAGACAAAAACTTCAATAGTCACATTATTTTAAAGCAGGACATAAAATTGGAATAAAGGTAACTTTACTTATAACAAAAACAACTAAGCTAAAAAGTAATATTACTTTTTTCATTCAATAATGGGTAAAACGCTTTAATGGAGTATAAACTGCCAAATAAAGCATTTTCTAAGGTTATCATTAATTATTAACAGTTAAAGGATACATTTGTAAATTTGGTATTTTTTGAAATGAAAGTTATTTTTCCAATCATCCATGCATGAATTCATTTGCCCAGAAAATTTAATGGTTAAATGAAGCATTATTTAAAAAAAATCTCTCTAGCACCAACTTACAAAATATATACACTTCAAAGTGGCAAAAGGTCTGATTTCAGAAATCATGTCTTATGCAATTATGAAATATTTTAATTACTAGTAACGGTGCACTGAACGATAACACTGCACAACAATTTTTTTGAAAAGTCTTGCTTACTGAAAAGTTTGCTGATGGTGACAAGTACCTACTGGGTATGCACAAATATAGCTTTGGTTTTACTGCATCACGTAGGAACTCTGAGAAATAGACATTTATATGTTTGCTGACAATAACGTCACTTTTATGTTTCGCATAAGCTATTAAATTCAACAGAATTAAAAATGTTTTGCTCCTGATTTTCTTTTGTATTTAATGTCTGGTGCATCACGTTATAGCGGTCAGGTGCCGCAAAGATTCACACCGTCAAGATGACGGTGATTTATTTATTTTTTATAGTGCATCCCAGGGATGTTCCCAGCCTTGGCTCGACCCGCACACACTCACTACAGAGACAAAAATACAGCACACTGGTGAATAATAATAATTAAAGAATGTAATGCAATTAAATCATATAAATGAAAACAATAATACCACCCCAGAACCCCTACGGCGACATTACATCAAACATATAAACACAAACAACTCCACACAGCAAAGTCAATGGAAACAACACTGGATGAATTGATAGATGACGATAGTGAGTCCAGAGATCTGCATGCTGCAAGGGAATGAAAAACAGTCCTACCGGTAGCCACTGTAAGGGTGAAGATGGATGGATGGTTCAGGAGCACTCCTTTTCTTGCAGGGAAGCCAATGAATCCATAATCAGTCCTCAGGACACAGGTAGACAGAAGACGATCCAGACCCCAACAACAAATACAATCCAGGACATAAAACTAATTACGGTTTAAACAGAAGGCAGTCTCACAGGTAAACGGAACCATAATACAACAACAAAACACACTTCTTTCTCCTTTGGCCACCTGCCCTCCTTTTAAACTACTTTTACCACCTTTGACCCCAACAAACCCTGCAGGGACTGCTGGGAGATGCAGTTTTAATTCATAGTAGCACTGCTACAACGTTGCAGTGTCCAACAGTAGTCAACAAGCATTGACAGATTCCAGTTGCCCTGGTATCGTTTCTCCATCGTAGCAATGTCCTGGTGAAACCTTTCACCATGTTCGTCACTGACAGCACCAAGATTTGCGGGGAAGAAATCCAAGTGTGAGTGGAGGAAATGAATTTAACTGACATGTTGCACTTCATTGTCTTGTATGCTTTGAGAAGTTTGTGTACCAGCTGAAAGTAGTTTGGGGCTCTGTAATTGCCCAGAAAATTGTCAACAACATCTTTGAAGGCTTTCCAGGCAATTTTTTCTGGCCCAACTAACAGATCTTCAAACCGCTTTTCACTCATAACATGTCTGATCTGGGGGCCAACAAAAATGCTCTCTTTGATCTTGGTGTCAGTTATTCTTAGAAACATCTGTCTTAAAGAATGAAAACCTTTGCCTTCCTTGTTCATTGCTTTCACAAAATTCTTCATGAGTCCCAGTTTTATGTGAAGAGGAGGCAAAAATATCTTTTCCGGGTTGACAAGCGATTCATGTGCCACATTTTTCTGTCCTGGAACTACCTTTTTTCTGTCAAGAATAGTGCGACTCTTTGGCACAGCTGTCCCATTCACAGATGGAACAACAGTACTTTGTATAGCCAAGCTGCAGTCCTAGTAACAGAGCAACGACTTTAAGATCTCCACAGATATTCCAGTTGTACCTGCTATACTGGATGTGCTTCAGCAACAGTTCCATATTCTCATATGTTTCATTTATGTGGGCTGCATAGCCAACAGGTACTGAAGGATAAAAACGTTTCCATTGTGTAGCAGAACAGCTTTCAGGGTTAAAATTGACGAATCAATGAAGAGATGCCATTCTTCCGGGTTGTGATCACAACCTAAGGTAGAGAACAATTCTTCAATATCACAACAGAAACAGAGACTGTTGACTTATGCAAAAAGTTTGGTTATATCATGATGTCGGCCTCAAAACACAGAAATATTCGTACCTGGTGACAGCAACCCCCATTCCTGCAGTCTCAAACCCAGCAGCTCAGCTTTTGCTTTTGACAGACCCAAATCTCTGACCAAATCATTCAATTCGGACTGTGTTATCAGATGTGAATCGCCTGATGAGCATGGTTCAAAATCCAGGTCAATGTCACTGTCAGTACCCTGCATTGCAGTTTCTTCATCTGGTTCGTCTAAGGTCCAAACCTCTAGTAGTTTTGAAATTGGAAGACTGTCGTCATGTGACACGGGTCTCATTGCTGAAGGCAGATTAGGATATTCAATTGACTTCTAGTTTTTGGCAGAGAAACCAGACACATTAGTCAAACAGAAGTAACAGTCTGTCACATGGTCTTTCTGTTCTCGCCATATCATTGGAGCAGCAAACGGCTTCGTCTTTCAAGTGCCTCTGAGCCAGGCTCTCAGACTAACAGCACATGTCACACAGCAAATGTGAGGTGCCCATTCCTTGTCTTGATCACCAGTTTTGCAGCCGAAATACAGATGTCATTCAATGTCTCTGAGGCGCAAGTGTATATTCGCCACAGATATAGCAGAATGTATTGTGGCTGTTACGACATTGACAAGACGTATCGCCCGACACCAAAACATCTATAGCATCAAGCTTACTTATTGTTATATTGCCACAGATACTATACTTTACTATACTGATACTATACATACACACTGACTATCTATATTAACCCAATGAGCAGGATCGGTGTATGCAAGCCACCTTTATAGCATGCTGAGACAGCGTCAAGCTCGTTCAGACCTGCCCAGGATGTCAACTTCCACAGAACAGCTTCCAACCTGGCCTGATTCCATGCCTGGACATGCCCAGGCTGCACAAACCGTTGTTGATAAGTCACTTACGGGAGCGAAAATGTTTGGATACAAATATAAGAAGAAATCATGACAAAACTGAAACGGTTTGTGATTAGTAAATTTTGATGTGATACTCATGATCAGCACCCATAAATCTATAAGAAACACTCAACAGTGTTCAAGAAGCAAAAACCTTTTTGTGCAGTGTAACGTACAGTGAATACACTTGACTTATAGTTTTCATAGTCTTTCTTTGTACATTTAGCATTCATTTGCTCAGAGGTTGATGTGCTTGCTGCTTCCTGAGCAGTTCTTGTTTTCTCCACTCTAGTGGCCCGCTTCTTCTCTTCTTTCGTCTGCATCTTTTCGTGTTAAAACTGATTAAGTCAGTTTTTGTGTTGCAATTACTTAGTACATTAGTACATAAGATGGTACTTAAGTGTTCAATCTGCCTCAAGAATAATTTAAGATATGAAGAGGTAGAGGAAGTGACAGCGAAGGTGGTAGTGATTATGCCCTCTAGCTATTTGTCTCAAGAATGATTTGAGATATGGAAAGGTAGGGGAACTGAATGCTGCCTGCTACCAAGAGTTGATTCTATAATAAAATAAAATAAAAGTAAAAAGGGTAATAAAAATCATCACCCGGAAAGCGGACAGTAGACGTCACATAGTATATGTGTACCATATTTCAGGTCAATAGGTCAAATGTTTTGTGAGCTACAGGTAGCGTATTATATAGGAAGATAACACAACAAAACATTTTTTTATCACAAACTCTTGACCCTTCCCTATAAAAAGATACATACAGTGCATTCAGAAAGTATTCAGACAATTTTTGTTAGATAGAAGTCTTAGGCTAAAATTGTTTATATTAATTTTCCCCCACATCAATCAACACTCAATACCTTAGAACGTCTTAGCAAAAACAGAATTTTTGAAATTTTTGCAAATTTCATAAAATACAATCCTTGTTCAGAACATTGCAGTTATTAATTGTCTTCTGATTTAAATTAAATGGCAGGTTGTTTTTATGCTGCTGTCTTAAATGTTTCATCCTGAGAAAAATATTTGAGTACAGAGCCTCATTATTATAAGTGTATTCCTGTAATAAAGTCAGATATCTTTTAAGTATAAATGAGCTGCTGCATATTCAAATTAAATAAATAGGTGTGCATTTAGGTCAAATTGTACAGGTGTTTTATCATTTTTTTTACAAACCAGAACCTAGTAAAGTCATTGAACAGTATAAAAATGTATTACTTTGAATAACCAACAAGTTTACTTGAAGAATATAAAGGCAACATTTGCAGTATCTATCTCTATTATAAAAAAATAATCTTGAGACGAGACGTGATCTTCTGAAGAGAGACAGAGAGACACTTCAGAGAGGCAGAGACACTTTCACTTCCCGCTACATAGTCAAGTCATGTCATACTGACATCCATTGGAAGCATGGTCCCTTTGAGGCAAAGAAAGTAATAATCATCCCAAAACAAGTGCAATTGAAAACCTTGCAGGTCCAAATGGGGTCAGAAATAAAAGACAAAGTGTAAAAGACACAGTAGAACTTCATAGAGATGTTCAAAAACTTTGGCACCATACACATGTGCATGTTACAGATTTTGACAGCAGTGGAATTTGAAAGGCTCAAAAAAAAATGTTGCCGTGATACACACGTAGAGCAAGTTCAAAAATATGACAGTACTAAAATTCTAAAGTGTCAAGTAAAAGAGACAACAGATCGCATTGGCGCAAACAAACACAAATTATTACTAGGTGAAATAACGGAACAGCAAAAAGAGATTGAATATATGGACATAGGTAATATGTCGGAAGTATGTAGATATTGTTTGGCTTTAAAGTTTAAGTTGGAGACTTGTAGATCGTCTAATTCGTGTTGCCATCAGGGAAAGTACTGCAGCTTCCCAATGAAGAGGCGTTTCCGCAAAAATGAAAAGATTTATTGTTTGGTGAAAGTGAAATTCACAAACACTACAAGCAAAATATACGCAGCTACAATAATCTTTTCGCGTTCGCATCATTCAATGCATAAAACATCGATTTACACAATAATGGACCATACGCTATGAGAATCTGTGTTCCCACAACAATTACAGCTACGACAAGTTAAATTTAGAAAAAAATAAACTATTTGGTCAGGTGTATCTTTATAATCACGGAGAATCGAAAGAGTTAAACGATCTGACACAATAGAAGTTATACAGCCAATAATGGATGCTAATCCATACGTCCAAAAGTATCGCACCTTACACGAAATTTATCAGCAAAATACGGACAAAGAAATTTTCTTTGATTTCTGTATGAATCTGAAAGATCACAGTCGCATTTATAATTAACCCACATGTGATGAATTGTCAGCGATAATAATTTCGAAAGACGGAGGGAGATATCAAAGACAGAGCAGATATTCGTGTATATCCAAAGGCAAAGCATGATTAGTCATTTATGTCAAATACATCGCCACATGCTGACCCTTTACTCTTTGCTTTTCCCAGATGGCGAAACAGGATGGTCGTACAATATGAAACAAGCGCATTCGGAAAAATGTATAACACCCACACAATATTTCGGGTCAAAATTAGCAATACGTTCCCATGTATAACCCACTTCTATCTTCTCAACGTCTATCACAACATTACATTATTAATGTGTATTTAAAAGTCGCAGCTAATCGTCTCTTCTTTATTAAATTGAATCAAGCTAAACTTAGAATGGAACATATGCAAGGTCTCATTGATCACGTTCAAAATTCAAATAATAAGTAAAGCAGTAATATTACCATCATCGTATCAATGTAGTACAAGAGCATTGCAACAGTTATATCATGATGCAATGGCAATATCCAGAACTATCGGTCGGCTGGATTTATTTCTTACAATGACATGCAATCCACAATGGCCACAAATCCGCAGCTTCTTGAGAACAATGCCACCGGCTACATCACCTCTGGATATTCCCACTTTCGTAAGTAGACTGTTTTATCACAAAGTCTTATTTTTATTGAATGAACTCAAAATGGTGTTCAGGCAAAAAGGAGATCTTGATATGCCATTCATATTAAACTGTTCACAGTTTCCCATGAGAATAGCTTTTGCAATGACAATTAACAAACCACAAGGACAAACATTTGAAAAAGTCGATTTATAACAGAAAAGAAATGATATTTACTCATGGCCAGTTATACGTTGAAAATCACACTGTAAGACCAAACAAGGAATCAAAATTCAATGCAACCTTGAAGAAAAGTTCATTCCAAATATTGTTTTTACTGAAGTTTTAAAACATAAAAGTGAACATAATGCATATGTAACAATTCCCATGAAAAAGAAAACACTTTAAATTGTATTTCTACACGACCAAACCCGGGGGTTGGCGAGTGAAGCGAGCACGGGGCAGAGCCCCCTAGTCTACTATATAATAAAATGCTGACGTATGTGCAAGAATATATCTCTGCAGCCAGGAGCCAAATGTAAAGTAGAAGGGACAATGTTGAGTAAGAGGGGCAATGTGGTATAGGAGATTTTCAAAATAAAAGTATGTCACAAATGTAGTTATCAAAATAAAAGTTTGTCATGAATACTCTGGAGTTTTCATAGATTAGGCTACAAATAATAGAGAAAATATACAATTTAGACAGAATTGACAGGATACACTGCAAGATGAGTTAAGCCATGTTCCCAAAACACAGAGCTAGACTAAGAACAGTCAGCCTAAGGGCATGTTTATTTCAGACTGTCATTTTTTACCAGTACCTGTACCAGTACAGGAACATGCTCAAAAGACAGAATGGCAGTAAAGAGGTGTTCACACACACACGAATACGGAGAAAAGGTGCTGAAGGTACACACAGGGCAAGAGGCAGCAAAGATTTTTTTAAATAATCTATTATTCATCTGTGACAGGTACTGTGGCTAACAGGATTATTAATGAGCTATCAATCGAGATAAGCTTTTTTCAATAACTTGTTTAAAAGTAATAAAAATAAAAATCATTGCCCAATTTCTGAAGCTCTGTTTATTATACGTTTTCCAGATGAATCTGTAGGCCCAACTTTCTCTTGCTACACTCAGAATTTTCTATTGTTAAATACTTATTACTTAAACAGTTATACACTTTCAAAATGTTTCTCTCATAATGGTTTTTATAACGTGTTCCAACACCAGTAGTACTTCTCTACTAAGACAACTTCAGTGTTTTCAGTAGTGATAAGGAAAATGATTCAGACAAAACTGAATTTAGAACAAAACTCAGTGTTTCACCTTACAAAAAAAAGTGTAACAAATGTAATTTATATTGCTGTGAGAATCATTCCATTGACACAAGAAGGAAGGTGTTTATTTGCTGTCTGTCTTTTTCATGGTTCAACACTAGTTTCCCTAAAAGCCTGCAAAAAATTTCGCTCTCCCTGAACATTCTACTTTTCCTAATATACGCGAAGAACCTTGTATGTCCTTATCATTGTGCCCATTGCCCACCAATAACTGTGTTTCTTTAGCAAATTTGTCAATTAGCGACGCTCAACCTGTGCTCACCTACCCCCATTCAGCCAGCCAAAGCCATTGCCCAGCCACAATTTTCACCTTCAGCTCAAGTCTGTGTTGAAGATTTTATCTAGAAATGAGTTGTAAGGAATTGTATAGCTAATGATAATATTGTTATTTAAAATACATACGTTTTATGTGTGTTCCATGTCTACAAGGATCTGTGTAAATGTACGATAAGAAAATGTGAGGAAAGAAATGTTGTACACATTGCTAAAACAGGAGGTTTTTTCATATGTTATAGTAATAACGGCATAATGTTGACATGAAGTGTAGAATGTGTAAAGACTGAAGTTCAAATATCAAATAAAACACTTTCAAAAAAGATACAACAGAATAAGTGTACTTTTATTTAAGGATAAAAGCACATATAAAGAAATTGTTCAAATGACACGTTGCTGTGAATAAGTAAAAACTGAAATCCAAATATCAGTTGGTACAAAATAACATTTGCATACATGTGAGTGTTTGCGTGTTTCATTTTCAACAGGCTATATATGATATCCACACACGTATCACACTGGTAATGCTGCTGCCTTGCAGATCCACACAGGTGATGCAGTGGTAATATTACTTCCTTGCAGTAAGGAGATCATGGGTTTGAATCCTGGGTTCTCCCTGTGTGAATCGCTTTGAGTAGTGAGCTATTATCTACTCTCTATATATAAAATCCTAAGCCTAAAAGTGCAATGATTTTGTGCAACGATTTTATGTGATGTTTATATGTCACGTTTTTTGTCATGCTTTAAATCGGGCTTATTTTAAAACCTACATATATATGTTTGGTATCATTATTTTCAGACTTTATCGAACTTTAATGTGATGTTGTTAGATTTTCAGATTCTTATTCCGTTTTTAAATTATAAACTAAAAAATATCAAGAACTCACATCCCGCGAAACGAAACTTAACCAAGAGTGCCAAGAGATTTCACCACCCCTGGGGCTGGAAATAAAAGAAAAAGAGTAGCTGACAAAGATAGCTGCTGCACAGGCTTTTAAATGTTCGAAGCGCCACGTGAAATGCAGATCATGCAGCATGGCAGCAGCAGCAAGCCAGCAGCTGATCAAGCAAAGAGAAAGTAAAAAAAACTGTATTTGTTTCCCATTGTATCACAATTTAAGAGGGGGTTTGGAGGAGCGACCGTATCTCCTTGGGGTGCGTTCAGCCCCCCTCTTCACAACACGACTGGCAGGGACAAGCCCCCTAATTATATAATAAAAACATACATTTGATTTGAGTCTGTAACAGTTTGTGTTAATTTATGGTATTTGTAAAAGTAACAATTACTCTGACGTGACATAAGCTCGATATATACATTATAAATGTGTCACAAAGTAACAGCGAAATAATACTAACAATGTCAGATTGGGGGCAGTATGAATGTATTTGAAGTGCAGTTTTGCTTCTGGTTTTATACTAATATGACATTAATTTTAACCAAAAAAAAAAAACAAAACATGCGGGGCACAACAGAAAATAATCCTCCGGAATGTGTGAGTATAACAGCTATTTTATTCCATTCTATTCTAAAAGACAGAGAATAACTGTGAGTGCAGGTGTGAATGGTCTTTTGAGACACTGAAACTGGGAATTACAGGGAATTATTTGATGTGAGGGGATATCAGCAGACACACAAACGTGGGTGAATCATTTCTTCTTGTTATCTTGTTGAGCAAACTAGACACTGCAATGTCTACTACACTATCACTTAAGAGAAGGTACTCCCCTACAAAGGCTTTGGCTCTGCTGTAAGAAATGAATGATTGTGACTCAGACGGTGGCAAAGAGGCTATGTTTGTTATCAAAGAATAAGACAAGATAGACACAGAGGTGCACTCAGATGAAGATGAGGGTATTACATCAGAGAAAAAGAGCAGAAGCCCTCCCACAAGTAATGTCTAGTTACACAAAAGAACATAATTTTCAAATAAAGAAGTTTTTCACATTCAAGCAGTTATCTACAGTATACTAATAAAAGGCAAAGCCCTCTCTGACTGACTGACTGACTGACTGACTCATCACTAATTCTCCAGCTTCCCGTGTAGGTAGAAGGCTGAAATTTGGAAGGCTCATTCCTTACAGCTTACTTACAAAAGTTAAGCAGGTTTCATTTTGAAATTCTACACATAATGGTCATAACGGTCGACAACATCCGCCATGTTGAACTTTCTTATTTATGGCCCCATCTTCACAAAATTTGGTAGGCGGCATCCCTGCACTAACCAAAACCGATGTATATACTTATTTCAGTGTTATGACGCCACTGTTGGCTGCCATATTGCACTTTCCAATGTCAGACTCACTGACTCACTCATCACTAATTCTCCATCTTCCCGTGTAGGTAGAAGGCTGAAATTTGGCAGGCTCATTCCTTACAGCTTACTTACAAGAGTTAAGCAGGTTTCATTTCGAAATTGTATGCGTAACGGACATAACGGTCAACAATGTCCGCCATGTTAAACTTTCTTATTTATGGCCACATCTTCATGAAATTCGGTAGGTGGCTTACCTGCGCTAACTGAAACTGATGTACGTACTTATTTCGGTGGTAAGACGCCACTGTTGGCCGCCATATTGAACTTTCCAACGTCACTAATTCTCCAATTTCCCATGTAGGTAGAAGGCTGAAATTTAGCAGGCTCATTCCTTACAGCTTATTTACAAAAGTTAAGCAGGTTTCATTTCGAAATTCTACGCGTAACGGTCATAACGGTCAACAACGTCACTTCACGAAATTTGGTAGGCTCCTTCCCTGCTCTAACCAAAACCGATGTACGTACTTATTTCGGTGGTATGATGCCACTGTCGGCCAACATATTGAACTTTCCAACAGTCTTTGCTACTTATGGGCCCATCTTCAAGAAATTTGGTACGCAGGTTCCCAACGCTAACTGAATCCTACTTACGTACATATATATGTCCATAGCCTTCAGCTCGGTCACCGTGTGAGGCTGTGTTGGATCCCCCATCCCAATGCCTCCCACGTTGTTGGCTGTCTGCCTATATAAGGTCGTCCATCTCTCCGGTCTCTTCATTCCCTTCCTTGCTTTGCCACGGGATTCACGTCTCCCTGCTGATAACTACAGCCTTTTTATTTAATCCACGGTTTCTCCGCTGTTTTATTGTTCATTTATTATGATTATAGTTATTGTGTAGGTATTTTAGACTTACTTTACATTTTTCAGGTACCCATTTCCTTTATCATTCCAACCGTACCCCCATTAACATGTCTATCGAGGTGATCACTATTGATCAAAGAACTGTCACTTACCGAGTGGTTTCCATGCCCGGAGATGGCACCTGCCTTTTCCATTCTCTGTGTTACATATTGCACGGCCATATCAGGCTCACTCTTGATATCCGGAGAAACATTGTGTCTTGTGCATTGAATGACTGGGACAGGTTTAAGGTGTGGACTGATGACGGTACAGGAGATAATTATACTACGTACACAGGAGCACTATAAGAGTGAAATGCTTAAGCCCTTCACCTATGGTTCTGCATGTGAGTTGATGGCTGCCACTGAATTGTTCGGTTGTCGCTTTCAAGTGTACCGAAATGGCCAAATATTTTACACCTTTGGACAACCACCAATGCCTCTTAAACATCTTAGAGTCACAGGTGGCAATTTGAGTAGTGGACACTTTAATGTTTATGAAAGTTTAAACTCTTAAAAGCTGGATGTGAAGTTATCGATGAAACCGGTTGTATACTTAAACGCTTGACAGATGCCGAATGTCACTTCAACACAACAAGTCCTGCAAATACTGTCGTAATTGAAACAAACCATGAAACTCAAGCCGATTATGACAGCAGCAATCCAAGCTGTGAGATTTGAGGCAAGATTGCTTTTCACATGGCCAACTGTACGTTGCATGCTCAAGAGTAAGCTCAGCACACAGCTTGGTCATATTACAACCAGAGGGCCGAACTCACAATGTAGTATACAAAGAGATCCTTAACAAATAATTATTGGTATATTTTACCAATTTAGAAATTTTGTTTAAAAAGGTTTACTTTTCTTCTTAATAAAAATTTTAAGGCAGTACTTCACCGCTGCGAAGCGTGGGTATTTTGCTAGTATCTGATACAATAAATATATTTCATTTGAGTAGCAGTCTGTTTACATTTGTTAGTTGTAAAAGTTATGGCTGTGTGCTGTAATAACCTTGATGGCACAAGTAAAAAATGTGAGTAAAAACTTACATTTGAGGGGTTATATTTGATATAATAAACACATACATTTGATTTGTGTCTACAAGACCTAACATTTCTTACTTCATCGTACATTTACACACATCTACTTGTAGACAAGGAACACACATGAAATGTATATACAGTATTTCAAATCACAACATATCATTACCTATATAATTCCTTACAACGCAGTGCTAGATAAAATCTAATAATCTAATAAAAGTGAAAAATACGGCTGGGCAATGGCTTTGATTGGCTCAATGGGGGAGCAGGTTGAGTGGTTGCTAATCGATACATTTGCCAAAATAAAGGCGGTTATCAGTGGGAAATTGCTATGCTGATAAGAACATTGGCGGTTCCTCGCATATATAAGGAATGGTAGGGTGTTCAGGGAGAGCAAAATTTTGGCAGGGAAACTAGTGTTAATTCTGCATTTGTTTACTTGTCATTCAGGAATTAAATGAACATCTCTAGTGAAAAAAACTTTACAATGAAGACTGTCTTGGCAATTGCAATCCTAAAGATAAATCAGAGACAGAAAAGAAACTTAAAGCTCCACAACACATGGCACGTAAGAACTTTCATCTCCAGAAATCGCAAAATAGGTAAGTGTAGGTAATGGGGAGTGGCAGGGAAGAGCAGCTTTCCATGTAATGAGTTTTCCTGTGGACAAAACATAGTAACATTGACAATAGTGTTTTGGGGTTATTTCCTGTGGAAAATATGTAGCATTTTCGTATTTAAAAAATGCACATCACCGAATAACAGGCTTAAATTGAATTTATTTTAATGGCATGCTGCAAATCACTTGCTTCATACAGATGTGGAAAAAATGCCAGTAAACATGGAAGTGTGAAATAAGGCTTTAGGAGTCTTATTCCTTTTTCTCCCCTCTAAAATAAAATTACTTTATTTGCTGCCTACGCGTTGCAGAATCTTTCAGAATTTTTTGTTCATGTTAAGTCCTACAGAAGTTTTCACATTTGTTCATCTCATTTGTTGTGGAACAAATTTACAACATATTGTTCAAACAGGTATAGCCAAGAAAGACTTTTCAATGCACATATTGTGAAAGGGATACAATGACTTATATTCAATATCCCTCTGGTGTTGATAATATTAAATCACAGTTTTCATTCATACAAAAATTTCGTACCAATGAAAAAGCTGACTCATTCATTTGATAAAATCCTGACATGTCATTAATAGCTTGACCTTCTATTGAAAACATGATTACTTGTTTAATAACAGGGTATGACTAGGAGAGTAAAACATGAATTAAAATGAGCACCAAACTTTTATGTTTCAAATGTCAGCGAGACCTTCATCTCACTACCCGTCTCTTATTAATTAGAATATGTGCAAGTTGTGTTTCATGAATTAGATATTTGATAATGCAATAATTTTACTAATTACTGTGGGTCACAATCTACTTGCTTTTAAATGGAGCTCCTTTAATGTGGAACGACATTTCTTATTTAAGAGTAACAGTGTAAATTGTGAATGATTTGTAAAATGGCAGAAACCTTTCTGTATGTACAAGAGCTGTCTAAAATGCCCCATTATATCTAGCAGGAGCAATTAGTGAAACAATCCAGAGAGGAGAATTATACCAGCAAGATTCACATTTGTGTTTACCTTGTAGAAAGGCTTTTGAAACAAACACATCTGTATATACCTTAATATTTTTTAATAATAATAAAAAATAATATATATTTTTTTCAGCTAACTTTTTTGCAGAATTTGTGCTGCTTACCTTTTGGGTTTGTAATTCATTTCAGAATCGAATATATATCATGAAATGAAACTGTAGAAAAAACCCACACTATATATGAGGGGGATGATGATGTACTAAACTGTGTGTGCATTTCAAATAATCCCCTCAAATCTTGAGAAATTGTACACTGCAATTGTACAAAGTCTCATTATACTGAGTGGCAACATGCAGGGTAAACAGCAGGCCAAAGGTTTATATCATTCTAGTGACATTTTTCCTTTTAAAGAAAGAGAGTGTTTTCTCTGAATCAATAATATGACAATACATTAAAAAGTCTTCTGTAGCTGCATGGTAGAGCTGTGACAACTTAGAGGTGGGCAGGGGTCAAAGCACTTCATTCGTGCACCACCCTAAAAAGATGAAGGACAAGGGGAATCATAGTTCTTGGCACATTGGTACTAAAAAGAACAAAATAAAAAACAACAGCAGAGCATAATAAGCAAAAGGAGTGATGGATATGCAAGAGATAAACAGGATGAAAGATTTGTTGTTTGTGAGATGTCCCCACACTCCTGTGTTGGCCCAGTAGTCGGACATTGTTTACCTCAGGGAATCACAAATATACACTACAAGGCTCTATTTGGACTAACCTAGAAAAGTATCTCCTGTGTGAGGCATTCAAAAAGGTTAAATGTAATATTAATGAAGGCAAAATATTCTTGACTTTTAAATTACTAGTTAATAATTGAAATATGAGCTGTGAATTTTAATTAAAATGAAATTTCACACTGGTAAATATACTTGGTAAATTCTAATAAAAAATCTTTACTGAATACAGGGTGGAATATGTACTCAACCTAAACATACTGGGATTAATATACAATTTAGACAGAATTGACAGGATACACTGCAAGATGAGTTAAGCCATGTTCCCAAAACACAGAGCTAGACTAACAGCCAGCCTAAGGACATGTTTATTTCAGACTGTCATTTTTTACCAGTACCTGTACCAGTACAGGAACATGCTCAAAAGACAGAATGGCAGTAAAGAGGTGTTCACACACACACGAATACGGAGGAAAGGTGCTGAAGGTACACACAGGGCAAGAGGCAGCAAAGATTTTTTTAAATAATCTATTATTCATCTGTGACAGTTACTGTGGCTAACAGGATTATTAATGAGCTATCAATCGAGAAAAGATTTTTTTCAATAACTTGTTTAAAAGTAATAACACTTTATAAACAAATAAAAAATCATTGCCCAATTTCTGAAGCTCTGTTTATTATAAGTTTTCCAGTTGTATCTGTAGGCCCAACTTTCTCTTGCTATACTCAGAATTTCCTATTGTTAAATACTCATTACTTAAACAGTTATACACTTTCAAAATGTTTCTATCATAATGGTTTTTATAACGTGTTCCAACACCAGCAGTACTTCTCTACTAAGACAACTTCAGTGTTTTCAGTAGTGATAAGGAAAATGATTCAGGCAAAACTGAATTTAGAACAAAACTCAGTGTTTCACCTTACAAAAAAAAGTGAAACAAATGGAATTTATCTTGCAGTGAAAATCATTCCATTGACACAAGAAGGAAGGTGTTTATTTCCTGTCTGTCTTTTTCATGCTTTAACACTAGTTTCCCTAAAAGCCTGCAAAAAATTTTGCTCTCCCTGAACATTCTACTTTTCCTAATATACTGTACGTGAAGAACCTTGTATGTCCTTATCATTGTGCCCATTGGTAAATTCTAATAAAAAATCTTTAATGAATACAGGGTGGAATATGTACTCAACCGGAACATCCATCCATCCATTTTCCAACCCGCTGAATCCAAACACAGGGTCACAAGGGGTCTGCTGGAGCCAATCCCAGCCAACACAGGAACCAATCCTGGGCAGGGTGCCAACCCACTGCAGGACACACACAAACAACAAGCACACACTATGGCCAATATAGAATCACCAATCCACCTAACCGGCATGTCTTTGGACTGTGGGAGGAAACCGGAGCACCCGGAGGAAACCCACGCAGACATGGGGAGAACATGCAAACTCCACACAGGGAGGACCCGGGAAGTGAACGCGGGTCTCCTAACTGTGAGGCAGCAGCACTACCACTGCGCCACCGTGCCGCCCAACCGGAACATACTGGGATTAATATATAATTTAGACAGAATTGACAGGATACACTGCAAGATGAGTTAAGCCATGTTCCCAAAACACAGAGCTAGACTAAGAACAGTATTTTACTAGGAAAAGTTCCTACCTTGATAAGAACACTCGTATTACATTCTTTGTTTCATTCATTGCTTCACAGAGACATTATTTTGACCTTGTGTCGCTAGGAGAGTTGAATTAAATGGCATATGGCTGCTAGCCAATACTCAAGCAAAGTGGATGATATTCCTTTTGTTGTTTGCTTGTGTACCATTATTTATTTTAGGTTTGTCTGGAGTACATTACTTTAAAATAGGGGAGGCTTTCCATAACATCGCTCCTAGATATTTGTCTGTTTGTCCTTCCATCCTTTTTTCTCAGCTAGTTTTTTTTCAATACATGGTTGTTTAGATCCTGATTCTTATTCTATCTCAGCAATAAAATATCTTTTTAGGCGATATGTGTTTTACTTTACTATAATGTAGCCAATGAATTCATATGCAGTATCTATATGCATTCTCTTTTGGAAATAAAGTTGTTGAGTTTTACTAAACTTGTGAACTGATCTTAGTCATGTAATTTTCTAACTCAATTACTCCCAACCACGGTCGTGAGGGTGCTTGAACCTGTCCCTGCTAGAATAGGATGCAAGGCAGAAACTAACCCTGGACAGGGCACCAGCCCATTGCAGAGCAAACACACACATCAGACACACACTAGGACCAACTTAGCATCACCAGATCATCTTAACATCCATGTCATTGGACAATAGGAGGAAACTGAAGAACCTGGAGGAAACCCACACACACACAAAGGGAGAACATGCAAACTCCACATAGGAAGGACCAAGGATACAAACCCAGGTCTCACTACTGGGAGGCAGCAGTGCTACTGCTGTGCCACTGTGTCACCCCTTAACTTTCATTTTCTTGTTAAAAATATTAAAACCATTTGATCAATAGTATAGAGTGATGAAATGGTTATAAAGAAAAAAAAACTGAAGATTTTGGACTTCCCTGAAAGACTGAATAATACACTGCAATCTAGGGTTACTGGCAATTGGCTATTGACTGACAAAAGTTAAAGTTTCTTTTACGATTCTAAACTATACTCTAGCTCTAGATACCAGCAGAGGATCCCTAAGGGAGGCCACACAGTGCCATGAAAATGTATTTTCCCCTTTCTTGATTTCCTCTATTTGTGTTTATTCATAATGCTTAATTGTTTGTGATCTCCAGGTTAATCTGTAGGAACATAATACACCATTTTTAAAGGAACATTTGATTTATTGATCACCTATTATCAACCATGTGAAAAAGTAATTGCCCCCTTAGTAACTCAAACAACCAATGAACCAAATTTAAAGGATATCAGGTTAAATTAGAATAGACATATCCAAGCTTGACTGCTGCCAGCCTTATTGAATTTAAACTTCACTTAAATAGAACCTTTCAAGCAATGTGAAGTTGGCTAAAAGTTCTCAACAAGCAGCACATCATGTCTTGATCAAAAGAAATTCCAAAAGACATGAGAAAGAAAGTTAGAGAAATATACTGTATCTGTCAAGAAATGGTAACGAGGAAATTTCTCTAAAACACTGGGACTCCAGAAAACCACTGTGAAAGCCATCATCTCCAAATGGAGAAAACTTGGAATAGTGGTAAATCTGCCCTTGAGAGTATGGACCAGCAAAAGTACTCCTTAAGTGTGCAGAAAACTTACCTGGGAAGTCACAGAAGAACCCAGATAATTAAGGAACTGAAGACCTCTCCAAGCTCAGTTAATATCACTGTTAATGATTCCACCAGACACTGAATGAAACTGGGGAAAAATGGCTTCCTTGGGAGAGTTGTAAGGCAAATACCATTGTTAAGCAAAGCGAACATAAAGACACGTCTAACATTTACCAGAAAAACACCACAATTACCCTCTAAATGTTTGGTATAATGTTCTCAGGACTGATTAGACAAAAGTGGAACATTTTGAAAGTCATGGGTCCCATAACATCTGGTGCAAAGATAACACGACTTTCCAAATCATGTCCACAGTCAAACATGGCCATGTTAAAGTGATGGTGTGGGAATGCTTTGCTGTTTCAGGGCCTGGGTAACTTGACATCATTGAGGGAAGCATTAATTCAGCTCTCTATCAGAAAGTACTGAAGGAGAATGTCCGGACATCAGTCAAAACTTGATCTAAAGCTCAAACACAAAGTCCTGAATCTCATTGAGATGGTGTGGTTGGTCTTTAAAAGGTAAACATGCTGAAAAACAATGTCTGGGCATTAATGTGATCTGAAGTTCAAGTCTAACTTGTTTATTGCAGCAGGACAACCGCAATAGTAAGTCCACTTCTGAAAGACTGAAGAAACCCTGTGGTTTTTGCAGTGACCTAGTTAAAATCCTTACTTGGACCCCATTGAGATGTTATGGCAGGACCAAATCAAAAACAATCAAAACAATTCTGTAGTGACAAGAGGGCCAAAATTTCTTCACAGTGGCAAAAACTGATCTCTTGTTACTGGAAGCATTTAATTGCAGTTGTTGCTGCTAAAGTAGGGATAAACAAGTATTATTTTTAGGGTGGCAATTACTTTGCCACCTGGGTAATAATACGTGTTGGTGAACTTTTTTCTTACAATAAATCGATTATTTAAAAACGTGTATTGTGTTTACTCAGGTTGTCTTTTGTATTATACTAAATTTGTTTTGGGATCAATAACAATTAAGTGTTATAAAAGAGTAAAAACAGAGGAAATTCAGAAGGAGTTGTCCAATTGCAAGCCGTATAATGGATTTCATGAACAATCTGAAACAGAAATTGTTGGTGTCGAGGTTGAATTCTCCTCTTACCAGCACATTCAACAACAACAACAGCATTTATTTCTATAGCACATTTTCATACACAGAATGCAGCTTAAAGCGCTTTAAAAGATGTCATAAAATAGTTATAATACAAGAAAAACAAGTTACATTAAGCTATAATAACAATTAATAAGTAATAAAACATCAGTTAATACAAACTTACATAACATTTACATATATATAAAATCCAATGTCTGCCTGTCTGTATGTATGTCTGTCCACTTTTCATGAGAGAAGTAAACAGATTTAAATCATTTTTTTTTTTTGATAATTAGCTTGAACATTCTGGTTGATTTTGCGATTACTCTCATTGCGCTAAGTATCATAGTTCGCTTGTGGCAGCGATTTATTCACACAAATCCGAGAGACAGGCTGTGGGCCAAGGATAGGGGGAAGCAGACGGGGACCATCCTCACTCACGTGCCAGCCTCTGTTCAAGTTGGTGTGATGTGGCATTGGCAAGAGGGTTTTAATCCCTCGCATTCCTCTAATCGCGATGCATATGCCCTCTTAATTCAAGAGATTACAGTTTCTGGTGAAACTTTGCTTCGCAATGTCAATTAACAAGGTAGTTTGATCGTGGCTCACCATGCTTCTCACATGGTCAGTTTTACGTCGCTTTCTCCTGGGTTAGTTCCCCAAGAAACTATATGTCCTTAACCCTGAAAGCAAAACCAAAAATATTGTATACCAAGAGGCCCTCGGATACAAAAGCTATAAATATAAATTCTTCCCAATACAAATTACAATTTTAAAAGTTTTTTATTGATTTTTAAAGTATGTCCTGTTTCATTACTACGTGGGCGGAGCTGTGGGGGACAGCTAGTCGATGTATAAAATAAAAAGCTCCAATACAAAATAGAAGATCCAATATACAGTAGCTGCCTCCAGCTTATATGACACTTAAGTATTCATTCTGGAAACCGCATATAGCTTATCTGAATGTTAAGTACCTTCTCAATTGAAATCTTTTATTTGACACTGTACTTAAGTACTTATCAATTATCACCGCATATCTTTTGTATGAGAGAGTATTTTGTGGTGTACTATATAGTTTATGTCTATATCATATGTAAATACAGAAAGAGTAGTATGTTGTTGCCTACAATTTGTAGATCTGTTCCAAAATTTTAAATGTTAAAGGGAATGATAACTGTTGATTGACATGGTGATGCAGTGGCAGTGCTGCTACCTCGCATTAAGGACATTGGGGTTTGCATTTGGGTGCCCCCTGCATGAAGTTTGCATGTCCTCCTCATGTTGAATGGGTTTCCTTCAGATGCTCCAGTTTTCTCTCACAGTCTAAAGGTATGCATTTAGGTGGAATGGTGTTGGTAAAATTGATGGCCACCTGTCCAGGCGTTGTTTCTGCTTGCAAATATTGATTGCTGGGATGGCCTGTACCTTCCCCACAACCCTGTCCTGAATAAGTAGGTTAGCAAGATGGATGGATGTTAACTGTATTTGTACAACTTACTTAAAGCTGTGTTATTTATTGATTTCAAAACATGTTACATAAGAACACACGAAATTTGACAAATGAGAGGTTGTCTGTCTGTCTGGTTAGCATGGCTATCTGTTACAGACTCTGAACACAAAGAACGCCCAGGAGACCTAAAATCTGAAGGAAAGAATGAGTTTATTGTAACAAAAAAGTAATTATACAGGATAATACACGGCTTTGAAAACAAAGATAAAGAAAAAATAAGATTGAACCATTCATGTCTCCTATTGTCTACTTTTTCCATGTTACATCCTTATTTGGAGTCTTCCTCCTGCCAGCTGAATTTTTCTCCATTGTTTTCCCCAGTCTAAGTTCAACTGGTGCATCATCAGGAGGCAGCTTTAAGTCTCTGCCTATGGCTGCTTCCATGGGAAGTTCAGTTATCACTGATAGAGTTAGTAAAGAGCCAGGGAACTTCTGGGGCTTTCTTGATAGGACACGTTCTAGCAGCCCCAAGTGTCCTTGCTTTTCTGGCCATCTAGCCAATACTGTGGAGACTTACATTGCATAGAAAGCATCCCTGCTGTCACCTAACAGCAATGAGGACCATAGGGATTCTTCCCATAACCTATCAGTGTCCAGGGAGTAGTTGGTGCCACATGAGTCACTTGCTCGAGGGCTTCACACACAATACTGGGGCATAATAACACCTATTAACTGTAGCCAGTTGACACTGGCAATAACAGCGCTACAAGTGTGCCTGCCACCTGGGCATTTTTGTTACTACAGTCTCTGCTGGATCCTGTTTTTGCAGGTAGCTTACAGCAGAGCTTACCCAGTAATCCATCTAAACAGTCTACAAAGCTTTCAAGGTCTCTCCTTCAATTATACTGTTATGTAATTTTTCCTGATTCTGTGACACTCTGTGTGAAGAAGAGCTTGATGGCTTCTGTCTTGAATGCCCTTCTTCTTAATTAAATACACAATTCACTGTTAAACTAACAGAATTCTGCTCAGCCAATTTAAGTGATACCTTTGAGAATTTCAAGGTCCTAAATTAGATTTCCACATAGCTTTCTCTATGTAAGACTAAAGATGCTCAGTTCCTCATGTCTATCAAATAGGACCTACAGCTTCCTCTAATCCATGGATGCATTTAACAGGTTTGCTTTGTGCTGCTTCAGAAGCCTTTCTTACATGTGAAAAGCATGTGAGTTACAGTAGGTTAACTGTTGACTCTACAACTATGTGTGTGCGAGTGTCTTGCACTGGGCAGGTGTCCCGTTTAAGGTGTTCCGTGCTTTATGCCTAATGCCACGTGGATAGTTTCTGGCTGTCAAAAATACTGCAGTGGAAAAGTGTGTCCAGGAAACAAAAGGGAATATGAGAGGGCAAGACATAACTTGGGTGTATAACCATATAAACATTAACCCTAACATTAACACTTAAACACCATGATACTAACCAGCTAAGTTTAGTTGTAGCTGTAATGGGTAAGTACCTGTATCACACAAACACAGAAATCGTGCATGTGTATGCTCTGTCATCGTTCATTTAGTAGGCCTATTCAAGAAATATGTCAATTTTTAACAATAATTTCGATTAATCTTGAGCTTTCCTAATGGAAGCTTAATTTCTCAACTGTCTTTGAACTACAGTATGAAACATTTCACTTCTATAATACCAACAAAATAAGAGTAACTCCAAAGTTTATGAAATATTGACTTAGCATTACCTCCTGCTATCTTGTCTTAATTGTATTTGGCATCTAAAGAAGTTATACATAATATGCATTATCGATACCAGCAGAACACCAAGAAATTGAGCTTTAACTCACTGTCACTACCTACAGAGTACATCTGAATTTAGAAAATCTAAAGAACATTCTGAAAAACATCAAAAATAACATTTTGGAATCAAATTTGATTTAAATCTTGAAAGACTGACTCATTATGTTAACAGTTGCTAAGAGGTTTCTCACTCCCATCTAATTTTAACAAGAGGCATTTTAAGGGAATCAGAGTTAATCTGCAGGACAGGCAATGTGGCACAGTGGTAAAAGCTTCTCTCCCTCTCCCTCTCCCCCTCTCAAAAGTTGTATAAGTAGCTAGTGGTGTTCCTTTTGCAAATTTCACTAAAATACAATGATTGGCTCCAGCAGACCCCCGTGACCCTGTAGTTAGGATATAGCAGGTTGGATAATGGATGGATGGATGGAGGTACTGGCAACACATACTTTCCAATTTACTATATTGTATTTGTTACAATAAATTTAAAAGTATTTTCTTTCCATATCTTAAACATGTGCCATTGAGACTGATATGTGGCACACTGTGTCCCTAATACTGGAGTGATCAATTCATGAATGGGTGGCTGGACTAATAATGTACTATTTCCTACAATTACTCTTCATGCCATAAACATTTTCTTTCAGCGGTTATACTGAACTATAAATATTCTTTGTTTTGTCATTTTAAAAACTACCTTCCCCAACTATCCCATATTTTAAGCTCTGCAAATATTGTAATCATCAGCAGCGTTGTTGTTCAGTCTTCTGAGCTGCATTTCTAGGTGGTAAAAATACCATTTCAATTAAATATAAAAAAAACATTCAAAAACCATAAAGAACTGTTATTATCTTCTCAGAGCAACAATACTGTTTGTTCTGGTTTTTTTTTTAAATTAATTCACTGTTTTGAATAGGCTTAATTACATCTGTCACATATAGCTGTCAGTGAAAAAGATCCTTGGATTGCAGACATATTGAGGATTATTAGCAGTATAAGATAGAAGAAAAAAAAGTTCCTTGTGTGATGCCCTTGCACAACAGACATCTTGGTTCCCTACCACAATGTAAGATTGCTAATTAAAATGTAGGGGAAAGGGTATTAAGCATGTACAGCTGGCTGTAGAACCTGGCAGCCATGGGATAACTTTGCATACTCATCTGGCTGTAGAACCCGACAGTTGTGAGATGGCTTTAAACCTCCTCTTGGAGTCATTTCTGATTAAGCCATTGGAATCACGTCTGGGGTCAGAGGTGGCTCCACTTTTGTTGTTTGGATACCAAAATACAACTCTGGTGTTATAGCACCATAAAACAGACAGACAGCAAGGGAAAGGGAGTATAATTTTCTGAAACAAGCCAATTTCAAAAGTCAGGGGATCCATTAATTCAAAACTGTAAAGGCTAATAAACAAACAAAAAATCAAAACTAAGAAACACACAGAATGTTCTGACCCCCCAAATTATTTCTGAATAGCTAAATGTTCAACAAAGATTGATCAAAATATCTAGAAACTTGAACACTGAGAGTAGAGTACCACCATCAACAGACCCAAGTGTGATGTGACCAGCAACCGGCATAATGGTGAAAAATATGTAGTTAATACCCTAAATCATGACACCTGATGTCCCTGGTCCACCCCAGAACCTTCAGCTAACCTTAATGGGAGTCTCAGCTGCCTATTCCTCCAGAGAGACAGTGCAGTCCTCTTATGTCAAGAGGTTATTCCCCAGTAAGCCCCAAACCCCCCACCCCTTATGGACTACATACCCATTAACAGAGTAGATAGATAGATAGATAGATAGATAGATAGATAGATAGATAGATAGATAGATACTAGAGTAATAGAGTAGAAATAATTTGACTAGACCTACTGCTGCTGGTGGGTACATGCAGCCACTTGCTGAACAGGAGGTCTTGGGCCTTCTTGCCATCTCTCCCTTGCCTCAATTTTTTTTTTCTTAGTCAGGCATCCCTACCCCTTACAAGCTTTCCTGCCCTCAGATGTCCTTGAGAAGCTTGCATGGGCTGGCCCAGGCCACAACTGTCTACTTCTCTCCCTCTCCCTCTCCCCCTCTCAAAAGTTGTGTAAGTAGCTAGTGGTGTTCCTTTTGCAAATTTCACTAAAATACAATGATGTAGCTCCTGGATAACTAGAGGTTGATCAAAGGCAGAGGCTCTACTAGGTTGGCACAGTCCCACAGAAGCCCTCTCGGGACACTGGGCTTAGACTAATTTTTGTGGAAAAGTTTTCTGTTGTAATACACGCTCTACTGGACTTATACGCAGTGGGCTGATGCTCACAAATATGGAGTACTGGAAGTTATCAAATTTTAACACTCTTAGGTACTAGCCGGCAGTGTATCTGAACTACCACCATTACCTCTGCTTTTCACTCACTGTGCTTAAAACTCCAAGGAGACCCCCATCTTTCTTAAATGTAATGAAAATGTGCCACAACATTCTCAGCTAATGCCCTGTGCTCCACAGTTTTAAGATAATACATCAGTGTTATGTGTAGGATACCAAAACTTATGTATAGCCACTTCAAGCCTTGCTTATACAAGGTGTGATGTCTGTCTCTGCTGTAGTCTTGTGCACAGGGCCTGACTCATCAGCAAAATAACTTTGCTCTATATGGGTATATTGTATTTAATGCCATCAATGTTCCTTTGTATTTTTTGATGTGTTTACCACATAAATTAATGAATACAGGCAAAACTAAAGTTTCTGTACACTAAGGTCAGTGTATGGGCTGTCTAAGAACATTTTGCTATTACAGCACCCATTTATCCCTCACCCAAGATGAGGTTCTAGTGTAATTTAATAATATTATATAACATCATACCATGTAATGGTAATATACAGTATATGCAGCAGCATAATATTATATAATGTTACAATAATATGCAGTATATGTTGTGGAAGGTTATCAAAGTTAGAATATACTTATTTGCTCAAGTAACAGAAAGTAACTGGATTTATAACCTCTCTGCCATAAATTAACTATTACTGTATACTTTATTTACATATAAACACTGCTACCTTTATACTATATAAACCTCCAACGTAAATAAGGAAAATCTGTTACATATAGCTGGTAGAAGCTTTTGTTTTGTCATGATTGATTATACTTCTGAACTTTTGAACTTGGGTCTGTTCTGCAAGGTTAAAATTAGCTAGTCTAAAAAAAAATAGCTCAAGTCAAATGAAATTATTTCCATACAATTCACACACCATATTGCAGCATACAGTGACATGAAATTATATTCCCCAGGACCACGATGTAATATATATAAAAACACATAAAAAAATACATAATACATAAATGGTAAATTAATATAATGTAATAAATAATAAGAACAACTAATTATAAAAACAACAGTAGTAACCAGTGTAGCAGATGTACGGCATATAAGCTACTAGGATCAGACCACAGGTGGGAAGCACAGAGTTCAGAGTCAAGATAGTCAAGAGGTAAAAGCAAGAAAAAGATCTGACCAGAAAATGAGTCTAATAAAAGGTGTAACAAAAAATGAACAGGGATTATAAACTAGGAAAAACAATCAAACTGAATAACTAATACCCAAGAGGGCAACAAAAAAACATGGCTTACAAAGAAACAAAAATTCCTAACTATATAAATGGATTGGTATACTTGCTAATTGTGAAATATGTGATACAATATTCAGAAAGTTGGATACCTGGAAAAGTGTTTTGTTTATTAGATATATACATAGTTACTTACATTTATGTAGCACTTTTCTAACCTACTCAATACACTTTAACATAGACAGTAGGGGAGCCAATTCAACCACCACCAAAGTGTAGCATTCGTCTTCTGGATATTGCAATTGCAGCCATTTTTATGCCAGTATGCTCACCACGCATTGGATATTAAATGGTGAAGGGATGAGAGAGATTTTAACTGATTAGAGACAGAGGAATGCTAGTGGGCCAGAGTGAACAAAGTCACAGTGGGTAATTTAGCTAGGACATTGGGGTACATCCTACTTTTTTTGAAAGATGCCCAGGGATCTTTTATGACCACAGAGGCTAAAGGATGGCACCATTTTTACAACACAGTGTCCCTGTCACTGCACTAGAGCTTGGGGATCCACACACAAACCACAGGTTAAGCCCACCCTGCTGGATTCACCAACGCCTCTTCCAGCAGCAACTCAAGTTTTTCTTATTTGGTCTCCCATCCAAGTACTGGCCAGGTCCAAATATGCTGAGCCTTACCACCAACAATATAGCTACAACTATTGAAAAATACACAAAATTATGGTTCCGGTGATCAAAATAATAGTGTTACAGAAATGACATAGAATATATAAAAAATACTAAGACTATTAAAATCAAACTAACATTGAAAAACAACTGCAGAAATGGATTCAGCATGTTCAAAAAAGTAAATCATAAGATTGTTCCTAGCTCTGAGTAGCTAGATTTTTTTGCTCATTAATGCTTACCTTTGAATTTAACATCTCTGCTTTATACGTCTTATTTTGTTACATCATAAGACTGAAAGATATCTCAGTAGTCTGAGGATTTGATTGTACAAAAAGTCGATTCCCAATCCCTCATTAAAAAACAACAAAAAACTCCACACAATAATTTCCATTTTCTATACTTGTCCAGGAATCACATGTAAACAGGATACCTCAAGCAATAATTGGATGATGCAGATTAAGCATTTATGCAGAAAAATGCAGGGACTGTCTGATTAGTGAATTGACATACTGAGACCAATCAAAGCCTGATGAAAATATAACTCCACACAACACTTCAATAAGCTTGTTTACAGAAATACATAATGTCTGTAAAATATAAAAAGATGATTTCAGCATCTTTCACATTATGTGAATTAGTCATGTTTCCGCATTCCTCACACTTTGAATGCTGTTTGTTAATGTACCCCAATATTTGATATGTCCCTGGTTCTGTATTATTTGAATAAAGTGATGGATTATCTTTATTTTTATTACTAGTGAAAAAAGCTGCAATGAATTTTCAGATCAACCCTCTCTCTGTCCTCAAAAATAATCTCGTTAATAAGTCAGAACTCCTTCAGCCACGCTCCAAAACTTCACTGAGCAAGCAATATGGTTTGCTCCCAGAGATAACAGATGGGATATGACTATGGACAGCATCATGAAGAGCATGCCCTTTATGCTGTGGGCAGCTGGGAATTTTGACGCTGGTAGGAGATGTTGATCTTCATAGCAGCACTAGTAAAAAGTACTTTGGCAGGCATCAAAACACATCTGCTCAAAATTAATTAATAATTTGCTACCTATTTTCCAGCTCTGTCCTTATTTTGCATTTATTTATCAAACTCCCTGAAACTAATTGAAACTGATGGATGAACTACTGCATATCATGGATCCTGAGAAATAAGAAAAATGATTAGGTTAACTAAATCAAGTTTTCATGGCATGCCATAAAAATGTTAAAAGTGTTTTTTAAAATTAAGATCTGTGTATTCCATATATTATTATAATAAACCAAAAAGAGAGAGAGATTAGCTCTGTAAGATAAGACTCTTGATAACTGGTTGAAAGTGGGGCGCTCCGTGTTGGTGTGCCTTAAGCCAGTATTGGAAAAATCATCATTAATTAGCCTAACTGGTGCAGTTCAGCAAGACTCTACTCTGTTTTAACATAAAAGTGGCATGGCGGCCTAGTCTTAGCACTACTGACTCACAGCCCCAGAGTCCTAGCTTTAACCACAGCCTGGACACTTCCTTTGTGAAGATTGTCACTGTTAGTTCAGTTTTCTTCCCATATTCCAAAAAAGTGCAAGTTAGGTTTACAGGAAGCTCTAAACTGGCCCAATGTTAGTCAGTGTAGAGGTAGATGTGTACTTAAGTATATTCTGCATTGAACTGATACCCTGGTTATTCACCTTGCACCCAATGCTGCCAGAATTAAATGTAGCTAAAAATGAATTATTTTGGAATATTTATTTTAAAATGATATGTTTGTCATCGGGCGGCACGGTGGCACAGTGGTAGCGCTGCTGCCTCGCAGTTAGAAGACCCGGGTTCGCTTCCTGGGTCCTCCCTGCGTGGAGTTTGCATGTCCTCCCCGTGTCTGCGTGGGTTTCCTCCAGGCGCTCCGGTTTCCTCCCACACTCCAAAGACATGCAGGTTAGGTGGATTGGCGATTCTAAATTGGCCCTAGTGTGTGGGTGTGTTTGTGTGTGTCCTGTGGTGGGTTGGAACCCTGCCCAGGATTGGTTCCAGCAGACACCCGTGACCCTGTATTCGGATTCAGCGGGTTAGACGATGGATGGATGGATGGATGTTTGTCATCCTTTTCTTTTTAAATTAGCTTAACATGTTTTATTCGTCAGACTGGTAAGTAAAGAATGTGATAAGGCCTGTCACTTGTGAAGTTTGACTGGTTAATTATCTTTTTATTCTAATAGATTGAAACATGAGTACTGAATATTTAAAATTTTAAATGTGAATAACTGACCTGAATAAATAATATGAATACTTCAATCGCTACTGGAACTGTGACATTGGTGTGCCTCAGAAAGCATTAGAAGTAACTTGCCAGGAATCTTGTATTCCTGGTAGAGTTACCAAAGGCAAATTGGCAAAGAAACAAAAAGTTATCCAAAAATAAGTCTCACATGATACTTCTATATAAATATAGATGAAGTTCCCCCTAAAAACAAGGATGCTGACATTCAGTCCTGCAGATAAATTCTAGGCATTGGGAATCCGTACACATTTCTAGTGGTCAGGTAATCAAAGTAGCCTAGACAGGCACAGCCTGAAGTTGTTTGGATTTACCATTTGGATTCATCACCCACAACAGAAGGGATAGGAGTCAGTTGCTGTGCTGATGCTATGCAATGGAAGCAATGGAAAATGTCTTTTGGGATGAGGAAGATAATTGTTTTGGGGAAATAAACTGGATCTTGTGTGGGAGGTTCAAAAGTACTGGCTAGATGTATGCTCACACACCCCTATGAGCAGCACTGACTCTAGAGCCAGAGTTCTTGATCCTGGGAGGTTTCTCTTCTACTCTGAAATTTCCCAACATGAGAGACCCTAGAATACCTTACGAGTACTTAGCATTGGGCCATAGGTTGCAGTTTGTGTCAGTGGACAAACCAGTTTTGTTTGCTAGGAAAGTCAGTAATACTTTAAATTGCGGAAAGGAAAACACTGATGACTGTTGTTTGTTAGTATGCATCTATCAAAAACTGATAGTTATACCAGAATCATGGAGGTGGTATTTTGAAGTGGGCAAATGTTCCCAGCAAAAGAGTTTATTTGATCCCTAACTCTAACGCCAAGTGCAACAGTCACACTCACACATAAAAAGACGGTGAAGTACAAGAAACTCAAAAATAAACAATAGCACTATTAATGCTGATTTAACTACCAAGCAGCCATAGAGATAAGAAGCGTACTGTAGTGTTATCTGTATTGTCAGAGCACTAGTCTCTGATATAACATGAAGGCAGACAGATTTTTGGCACTTCAGCTATTCCCAAGTGACTTTGCCCAGAGAAAAGATTTATAAAGGTTGGATGGCTCAATTACTTCCAAAAAGACATTACTCAGATGTTAAACTATGCAGAAAAATAAATAGCAGCAGCAGGGCATTGTAGTTTGCCCCTTTAATTATCTTATTCAAATGTTGTTCTTCCCACTCTTTCTCTCTATAACTGGTAATTCTGCCACATTCTCCCTGTCCTTCACTTCTGATCTTTTTGTCTGTTTCCCCCTGTGTTCTACCTAACAAAAAGAATGTTACAGAATTTTAGTTTGTGGGAAAGACCAGGGGATAAATTATAAAAATAAACCAAGAAACAATCAGGTGTATAGTACTGGGAGATCTAACCTAACCAAACTAGGCAACCAAAATGTTAATCAGAAACCAGAGTTAAAAAAACCTAGCATAAAACAAAAACCCTTTAACAAAATAACAGACACTAAACCAAAATTCTTCTTGACAACAGTCTTGGATATACAAAATACTGTGTCACCACCTTTAAACTGGCATCCTAGAAAAACAGAAGCAAAATCCCAAAAAACAGAAAATGTAATACTCACTTTAAACACACTCAAAAGAACTTCAATGGACGACTGAAGGTCCTGCTCTCAGACTCCAAAGATAAAAGTCAGTGGTGACAACATAATAGCCCCTTCTCTCATCTCAAAAATAGTAATTCAAAATTAACAAAAACAATAGAACAACAGAAAATATATACAGAACAGGTAATAAACCCTATGTGTAATATAACAAAGTGTAGTAAATGCAAAAAAATATATGTGTATTTAAATGTAAGCTATATCTATATGTACAGCAAATATATATGCTTGCAAAAATATTTAAAGCATAAATCACAGTAATGTACGGATTATTGATTATATTGCTGCATGTTTTTGTGCTGTGTTTTGTCTTTTACATTATTTGGCTCATTATTTGCTCTTTAGGAGCTAGTCTGTTTTTAGGCAGATAATGAATTTTCTACATGTAGGCAATATGCCTTTTGGTTGTAACAGTAAGAACAGTTGTTACCAGAGGACATTTTAACAAAGCCTTGGTACCTCTTTTTGCATGCCTTTTGAGTTTGGCATGGTTTATTGGAGTCTCTTAATATGCAACTTTTATCATGCTTCAATCTTGTGGTAGGAGGGTACTGGAAATAAACTAGAGGTTTTTACTCAAGCATTGTGATTTGTCAAAGCCTCTATCTACATCAGTGCTTTCAATGACTTTTTATATTTTGGTGTTATACCTTTTGCTTATTTTTAGACTGTCTTTGTTTAGTGCTTTTGATATCTGTCTTCTTATGTTTTGACCACTGCCCATTTTTTGCCTTGCCTCTTGGAATATTACATAAATACAATGCAATCTATTTTTACATGTTTGCCATAACATCTGTCCTTCCCACTCATCCTGGTCTGCACTTGCTGTCTGACAAGCCATTTTTTCCCTCTCATCTTGTTATTGGCAATATAGTGGAGCCCAGTAATTGTTGCAAGCAGGAGATGATCAGTTGAAAGAGAAAAGAGAGATCCTTGTCCTAGACAAGCCATGACCGAAACCAGAACTCAAACAAATACCAAAGCATAGTGTTAAGGACAACACAAGAACAAAGGTCAAAGTCAAAAGCAAGGTCAATGCTGAAACAAAGCCCTACAGCTAATATATTTAACTAACATTAAGAATTTTAGTCATATGGAATATCCACAATATTCCAATCACAAACTATGATGATTGTAAACATATGGAAAAGTGATGCTTGAAAAGGAAGTGGTGGGAAAAAAACACCTGTTAAAATAAATCAAATAATTCAAGATTGTTTTAAACTGTAAAATAAAAGATATTTTGTGTATATTTTATTAGGACAAGTAATAACAACACCAAAGAAAAAAGTATTACAACCAAAAAAAAAATTTGATCACAGAGATGGAAAATATACCTTAGCACTATTATGTTATGATAATAAAGAACCTGTGAATGTGTTATTGATTTATGAAACAATCTGTAATGCAGTGTGACCAAAAAATGCATCTTTCAGTCATTAAGATATATATATATTTATACTCCTTATCAGTTATGGAAAATATTTACACTGCTGAGAAATTGTCTTATCTTGTATGGTAAGCAGAAGGAAACAATTATTTGTGTGCCTATTAATGCCTTACCAGACCAGGGAAGCTTAACAGATCTTTAACCATAATCTTAAAAAAAGATGAAATGGACCTTTGGAGAAAAAAGCATAACCAAATACTAGTTTTTATTTTTATTTAAAAAATTACACAATACCCAAAACCTTAGGTCATAAAGTAATTAAAAACTGGCCCAATGTGAAAGAGTGTGCACTGTAGTAGTCTTGTGTCCCATCCACGAGAATAGTTCTTGCTTTGCATGTTATGCTGCTGGGTTAAGAATTGCCTATCTGACTTGAAATAAGTAGGGTTTAAAATAAGTATTCAATAAATAAATATTCAAACTATGTTCAATAAATTAAATGTGGTACCATTTGGTAGACTCTTGTTAGTTTCTTATGTTTCTTCTGAAATGTGTGAGAAATTGAAATCTGGGCTGTAACTCAGCATTATAATAAAGACTAAGACAAGTTCTTGGCAAGGTGATGGTAAAGAATTACATTGGACTGTGGGCATAGATACTGTAATTAACATTAGAATCCGAAAAGCCTATGAAAAAAGTTGTAATCCTGGGGTACCTTAAATTCCTTTGCACCTCTCCATTAGCGTCTTTTGTTTTGCAGATGTGTTGATGAGCACAGGCAGCAAGCAGTCCGTCACTCATCCATCACTCAAATGATTTTTAACTGTTATTTTAGACTACCTTATATTCTTAACAGATTTTAAAAACTGAACAAATATGTATTGTTTTTATTGGTGAAGCATTCCTGTGTTCTATTATATTTGGGCAATTTTAATTTTGATTCATTTTATGATGTTTTGCAAACTGCATTGTGGTAACACATTAATGAAATACTGTACTACATATTGATTAATCAGGTGGTAAAACAGAATATGTTGTTGATTAGCTTTTTTGAATGTACAGTAATTTTGTTTGCCTTCCTTATTTTATACTGAGTTCATTTTTCAGGTCTATTCTCTACATCATTAAAAGTCTCATATTTTGGGTCCATTGTTCTGATTTCACCTATAAACCACCTTTTTCCAAATCTTATTTTGCCTAATCTATTCCCAGTTCTTTTTTTAAAAGTGCTTCCCTTTTCCACCCTTACCACAAAGCCGATCAGTTATTACTAGCCCTTTCTGCAATTACAACTAGTGAAATGCTTGGTTTAACCATCCCAGAAATTTACTGAGATTCAATTCTTCACACATACCAGGGCAATGCAGGAATGTCCCAGTCTGAGAGGGCATTCACACATAAAAGACTGGTAAGGGAACAGATATCCTGAAAAGTGCACTAAAGATCTGCAACCACTTTGTCTATTAGAAAATGTGTTTGTGTGCAGCAATAATTGAGTACTGTAATCTTCCCATATATTTATTTAGGCGTTGTTTTTGCACGATATACTAAAATCATAAACATGCATTCAAGACATAAACAACGTTGTTCAAAGGAAATTGAAAAAGAAAACACTGGAAATGTTCTGATGTTAACCAATTTAATTGTTTATGTTTCTAGAGAGTCGTTCTGCAAATTGACCACACAGTTTTTTTTTTCTTTCTCTCCCTTAGGTTACAAAAATGCTAGCAGTGGTGGTGATCCTTTTTGCTTTACTGTGGATGCCCTATCGAACGCTGGTACTAGTAAACTCATTCATTGAAAAGCCCTACTTGAATGCCTGGTTTCTATTGTTTTGCCGACTGTGTATATACACTAATAGTGCCATCAACCCTGTTGTATATAACCTGATGTCCCAGAAATTTAGATCTGCTTTTAAAAAACTTTGCAAATGTAAAGAGGAGGAAAGTCAAAGGCGAACCATTTATTTGGCTCCAACGAATTGCAGCATGGTTCGTGATGGAGTCACAGCAAGCTCTGAGGTAAATGGAACAAAAGCAGGACAGACCCAGGGACAACAGACAAAAGGTGGACATCTCCCAAAGATGCAAACTGTGGTCAAAAAAGATGATGAGATTTACTTTAGCGTAGTTTAACCTTTCCACCGTAGAGACATGTATTCTAGCTTTTTAAACTGTGGTCAAAAAGCAAGAAGTATTGGTTCAAAAGCATGGTAAGAGGTTAATATAGCTCTCAAAGATCTGAAAATGATTAAGAAGGCTGAAGATGTGGTTTTGTTTTTGGTATTAAATATTTATTTATTTCTTCTTGAACAATCTGTAACTTGTAAAGCTGCTTTAAACATAAGCAAGATTTTTTTGGAATTATAGTTGCCATCCAAACACAAAGTGACACCAGAACATTTTATATTTGGATATTACAAATTCTTGTTAAGCAAAAACTGCTAATTTTCACATATTGAAGGAAAGGGATGTTAAGAATATGCCATTTTTAAACCAATTGATTTTTCTTTAATGGCATCCCATCTCGTGATAAGATCCTGCCTGACTGCCACTGATGTCTAGATCAGTGCTAGCTTCTGGTGGAAATAAAGCAGGCACAGAAAATACATGGATGGTAGAATGTATAACTTAGAAGACAGCATTCATTTCATTGATGGTACTTTTTCACATTGATGCTCAGAAGAATCTACAGTCAGCATTATAGAATGTTTGCTATATTCTAAGACATTTCTTGGTATGCTATTTTATAGTCTTACAATATAATAAATTACATTTTTGTTTTATGTGTCAAACATTTCAATGTTGTTGAAGACCTTTCAAATTAGCGTAATACATGTTCCAACACTTCCAACTTTAACTTTCATAATTCTTTGTTAAGAGCAGGTTGAATAATGTGCTCCTGAATAATATGGTCCCGAATGTGCTCTTCTTTTATTTATGAAGTGTGTTAGTTCAAATATCTAGTTTAAGTAACAATTTGTTTTGAAAGAAACAAATGCCTCATCGGTTCAGTTAATGTTTCAAATTTTCCAGTAAATATTGTAACAAAAACTAAATCACTAACCAGAAAAAGGCATCAGGAATTTAAGAACAAACTTCTACATGAAAAGTTATTTTCTTTAACCTTTAACACATATGACAGGAATATTGGTTCGTAATGTTTGGGTGCAGTCCTGTATATGCCACCATCATGTACTGCAGTGCCATAATAGGATTACCTGGCACAGATCAAAACTAAACCCGCAAAAAAGGATGGAATGTCACAAAATAACAATATTTACAGAAATTCCAACAATTAAATGTAACACCCAAAAATGCAACTAAAGGAATCAGATGAAAGTCCAATAAGTTTCCAACACTTTTTAAGTTGCCTAGCAACATCAATCACATGGGAGGGAGGCGGGAGGAGTGTGGGTCTTTAGGAGATTACTAGTATTACCTTTTTGCTCACTTGTTGTCTCTCCTGAGCGGTGGTATTTCTACTGTATTTGTGAACATGTGTTTTTTTTTTTCAAATAAACTGAACTTCCCTTTTTTGAAAACTTCCCAGTTACCATGTTTGGATTTGACAATCAGCTTGTTTTCCAATGTCCGCTCCTGCTTTGCGTTATTGCCTCTGTTCCTGGCTATCTTTTACTTTGACTTCTTGACTGCCTCATAATGGCTTCTTTTTACGCATATATTTGTTGTAATTTCTGACATATAACCAATGCTATGACTCATTGTAATGTACCTTCATACTGCTGTAGCAGAAACTACTGAGTGAAATTCATGCTGCAATTTTACATTTTGCACTGCATAACATTCTATTTTATAAAAGGCTCAACTCCCAAATGGAAGTGCCCTGACTAGTGCACACAGTATATCAAAAACAGCTAAGTTATTATTTACTGTACTATTTAAATTATTTATTGTGTTGTAAGGTGGCATGGGTAGTGCTGCTGCTTTTCATCAAGAAGGCCAGGGTTCATGTCCTGGGTCCTCCCTGCATGGAGTCTGCATGTTCTCCCCATGCATGTGTGAGGTTCTACCCCAAGGTCCAACAACATGTAGGTTAGATGGGATTGGTGATGGATTGACCTTATTGTGTGTGTTTTTTTCGTGCAAATATTCCATTCCTTAATTTTACTGTAGTTGGAATTTATTTATTGATTTTTTTGTGGCAGTGAACTGCAACAGGCCAAATGTTCTGCATGAGTTATTTCTCTTGACTCATTTTGTGACATTTTGCATGTCACATAAACTACTTCTGCTATGTGGGTGTTGAAGAGAGCATGTTTTATATGACTTAGTTGTTAATATATACTTTCTATGCAGTGTCCTATGAAATCATAGTAGATGTTAAATAATTGTGTTAATTATTGCTGAAATGCAGTATAACTAAAATCAGTATGTTGTATGCTACAGATTGCTGCCAAGAAAAATTAAATTACCAATTGTCTGTGAACAAGACTCCTTTAGTACCAGCTTACACAGCAGTTCTGCCATGACCTTCATAACTCTTGGCACAATTGTGAATATGTATGTTGTCCATTGGTCAAAAATTGAGCAGTGCCTGCCAAATTTCAAAGTTTGTGATTATTTAATGCTTACTTATAATGATGGCCTGGCTCCAAGACACTCTAAAAACATTTCCATGTCTGATATTTTTTTGCAATGAGAAGTCAAGCAAGATGCCATCTTTTGTGGGCTAACTGAACCAATTGCAATATACAAACTTTCAAGGCAACTGAGACCCCCTTCTTCAGCTGCCTGAAAAAGGGGCCTCAGTTGCCTTGAAAGCTTGCATATTGTATTTGGTACAGTCAGCCAATAAAAGATTTTATCTTGCTCGACTTCTCATTTCGTCCATAATAACTGACACTGTACAACACCCACCTATAAATGATATTGTTTTATTTTCTACTTGGGTTTTAATGTCTAAAGTTGCATGCATTTCAGTGAAGGGTAGTGTCACATTTGCGAAATAATTTCTGATTTTAGCTTATATTCATAAATGACTTTTTACTAAAATACAATGAAAGCAAACTATAAAATAAAAACTAGACTGAGTTAAACCTTATATTAGTGGAGTTAGTTTATTTCTGTCATTGACATTTAAACTATTATTGATAATATGCTCTCTTATATATAATTTTCTAAACTGAATATCTTGTATGTTTCTAAAACTGAAAGCAACTACCATGTTATATCTGCTAGCCACCAGATTTTTTAAAGATTTTTCAACTTTGACAGACAGACCAACCTCACTTAAGAAAGCCTTTTTATAGTGTGGGCTTGTAGCTGATGTATTGTATTTTAACACTTAATATTGAATGCTCATTTTTAGTAGTTTTTTATTAATAATTAATCCTTTTCGATTTAGGCTTCTTTATTTTTTTTTTCAGGAATGTTTCATCCCACACAAGAACTGTCACATTTCCAGTTTATCTTTTGCTATAACCTAAACCCAGATTTTTTTTTTTTTGAATTCTCACTCATGTGTCATTAATTGGTCAAATATGCCTGCATTTGAAAATATGTGTTGAACAATCATTCAGTTTATAGCAGTCATCACAGATAATCGCAAATTACTAGTAACACTCAGTTAATTAATAAGGTGAATCAATAGAATAATACTGATGCTTACATCTTTTGACACTATTTTGTATTAGTCTGAAAAGTGTTAGAGAATGCAGTATCACACAAAGTATGCACTTACATACAGGAAAAACTCTGTCTTTGATTAACAAATAGAAGTAACTTCTTTATATAGCACATTTTATAATGAAAACCTTCTCACTGCGTACACAACTTTAATAAAATTCTTTGCATGTGTTTTTTCACAGTTGGACGAATGACTTGCTATGGGGCAGATATTGAAACAACAGTCTCATGCTTGAAAGGCTGATTACTGCCTAACTGCTGACTATAAAAAGTTCCATCTGTTTTACATTTTTTATGGTAAAACTCTACTTGAATAAGGAAGAGAATGAAAATAGGTGTGGGTGCTGACATTATTTACAAATTTTGGTAAATTTGCTTAAAGACTGATTCATTCATAGTCAAGTTTGGCTTCAGATGTGACAATGACAGACAATGGTGAAGACAGTATTGCAACATATTAAAGAGACTAGTTAAACATAGCTTTACATGCTGTTGTTACTAAGTAAATTATCATGAAGTTCTCAAAATGAATGTGTTTTTGTCACTGAATGTATGTAAAGTCTCCACTGCACTCATTCAAACAAGTAAAGCAAGAGGTATAGTCAGTGACTGCAACATCACTATGGCCTTTGATGTGCTAACAGGCCAACATTGTTTCTATGTACAGAGCAGAAAGAAACCATGCCAGGAAATTTTACAGTTAGTTCCAGGAACATCAACACATGGTTCCAAGTGGAAACACATCATTATTAACTCCATAGCTGACAGACCCTTTCTCAATCATAGAAGAAAATAAGTAATATTTTAGTTGTACTTTAAATTGTACTGTTTTCACTTATGCATAATGCTAGGGGTGGACAGGAAGCAGACTGACAAGACACACTGGTTTAAATTCTGTCTTTTCCCTGTTTATGTTCATGTGTGCATTGAACCTACTGTGTTATCATGGAGGGGTTTTGGAGTGACCCTGTTCCAACTTTGTCCTATAGAGCCACAGTTATGTCCTCCACCCCAACTCTTATTTTCTTGTCCTTCCTCTTACCTGGCCCGGAAGGAGACACAACACTTGCCCTTGGGAATAATGGATCATTTCTGCACTGTGGCTCGCTTTCCTCATTTAAGGACCTCTTCTCTTTATTCATTTAAACCCCAAGGTAGGATAGAGCAAATACTAAATGCAAGCAACGGAGCAGGTAATAAACTTTTTTCTGTCATTATAGTCTTCAACGTTCTTAAATATTTTCAATAATCCAAAAAGCAGAAGCAAATAAAAAATAAATGGGTGTGGAAAATCAATAAATACAACCTGACCATTTCAGGAGCTGTCATAGATGATGCTGGCTGACACACTCAATGTGTGTGTCATTTAGCCTCTTAAGGTTACATTTCTGTGTCTTCTTGGTTCTCAGTTTTCCCACCTTCTTCCTGGATCTTCTCCCTATTCCTGCTTCAACCCATCTTTTTATAGCTTGTCAGGTTGTGAACACCCCAGTCTTTCTTTGCCCAAAGTCATAATGACAAATCATATTAACATGAGGTGTACATACAAGAAGATAACCAATGAGTGGAGGGTGTCACTTTTTACTTACGTTGAATGTCCAGGAAAATTACCTTTTTAAATTTAAAGTTGTCTTTTCATCTTGCTAGATTGTCCTTTTTTATAGTGGCAAGTTCATTTTTGCTAGTTTAGCCTTCTGTCTGCGGTCTGTACCAGAGCTGCCCCTTTATATACACAGATCACGCACTGTGTGTGCAGCCTTTGATCAGAGGACATGGGGGCTCATTGGGGGTTTGCAGACCTTTGCAATTTAGGAGCTCAGCTGGATAGCCAATTATGTTTTTGTTGCTTGGTTTACTTGACTTCAGTTGAACAACTCCTTCCACAACCCAAATCCTAACCATTGTGTAACCAGGCGTATTACGTAACGTCACTGAAGTGTAATGTAAAGTGGCAACCTCCTCAATGGAGCAGAGCACTGGATGTCTGTTGTGGTTATTATTGTTTCATGAATCCTCAAATTAATGTCGTTGACAGTCGCCTGTTGTGATCATTTTCTATTAACAAGCAGAGAGATGGCTTTAATCAACACCTGCCAGAAGCACAGAAAAGAAAAAAAAAGAAAAGAACAAAGTCATGAAAAAGTAGCTTATACTAAAATTGCAGTTGTGTTTAGAAAACTAAATTTGTCCAGCTTCCAGTACACTAATATTATATCAGTTACCAATACACTAAAGCTAGAAGTTTACTGGAATAATGGAGTAGCATTATGTGTAATAGTTTTGATGTTGAGTATTTAACAGACATTATGTGATGCTACAGTACCTAACTGACACATGGTTGAGGATTATTTACCAAGTTGACCTCAGAACCTTTACACGTTGTTAAAGGCTGCTGACATTAGTTAACATCTTAGATGCTCTGAGTGTTGTTGCATTGAGGAGATGTTTGTAAATTTCACCAACACCTTGGCTCTCTTGTTTACTAGTTATTGATTGACTGAATTGTGGAAAAGCACCATGCAAGCAACTTTGACATACAAAAAAAGCAATTAGCTCAGATTAACTTCAATTGCTTAGTTTTATTGGTAGCTAGCATTATTGATTTAGTTAATATCTTATTGCTATCTGTTGTCATTGAAAGGGCAACATGAAGTTTAAATAAATTTATAAGTGTAGGTGATACATTAACATGTTCATTTTTCAACTACATAAATATTCAGCTTCATTTTGACCTTGCATTTAATACATTTACAAGTTTATTACTATTAGTAGTAATAGTATTTTATACATTAGTAGTTTTGTTTAATATTATGATCTTTATTATTAATAGTAGTAGTATTTGCATTTTAACCTATTATTTTTCATTATTATTAGTAGTAGTAGTAGTGGTAGTAGTAATATTAAAATTGATTTTGTTGTTGTATCACATATCACAAGTGATACTGTTGGCTATATCAACGAACAAAGAGTAACAGAACACTTATACCCTGGACCATTATTAAAATTATCATTTATATTATTATTACTAATTATGATTACCTATGAGGAGCCCCTTAAATCAATATGCTAAAATAATAACAATAATAATAATAATACATTTAATTTATATAGTGCCTTTCTTATGCTCAAGGCGCTGAAGGTTGAAAGCCCTAAACATTTGTAGTCAAGAAGTTTTTCTTCACACAGAGACATATAGACATCAGGAATAAGACGCCAAGCCGTCTGGTAAACTGTAGGACTTTAGGAACCTTGAGAATTCAACTCACTGCTCATTGGTATTTTGGAGAAATTAGGTGAATAAGACTGAAAAGCTTTTGGGGCTTAATGGTCTGTTCTTAACCTATTCTAATGTTCTATTAAACTCTATAACCATTAATTAAACTCGGCATAGCCCTAACCCTTAATTTCATTTTTAGGAATGCATAGTAAATAAAACATCACCCGTAGCCCCCTTATCAGCAAGCTGAGTAATTTAGACAGTGAATCAGAATCTCTATAAAAGCAATTATGAGCACTGAGAGTGAAAATTTACTTGCTGCAGTCCTGGTACCACCTTTTTCAGCTTTCTTAAAAAGCAAAAGGAAAAAAAATAAATTTCAACAAGGTCCATTTAAAGTGCCTGTTACAAAAGAATTCCTCTCATGAGGATGAATGCACTTCTTGTTATTTAATTTAAATGTAGCTTTCCGAGTCGTAGTGATGCTTTGCAAGGTATTGACAATCAAGAAAAAAATGAAAAAAAAAAATATTAGTCACAATATTTCAGACTTATGTTGGGCAAAATTTGAACTGATAACAATTTAAAAGGATCTTACACAGCATATTTTTATTTTCAATGTATAAGAACAAATCAGTTAATGTATATTCCACAATTTAATCTGAATATATTTCATTCATTTTAATCACATTATATCAGAAGTTGAATCATCTTCAAAGATGCAAATCCAAGCCATTTTCTATGGATAAACAGTTAGGAGGCTTCCAATTAAATATATATTAATTTATGTATCACTTTGCAAGTCAAAAAACTTGGGTGAGATGTGACGTTGCTTGTGATGTGACATTGGTTGCACTGTACAGTACCTCTTCTAATACAGTACGTCCAGCCTTTTAACTCAGTATACCTTTTGAAAAATGGATCCTGTCTTCCTCAGCAGAACTGCCAGGCCCCCACGATTTAACTTGGGTATTTGGATTTCAGATTGTAGCACTTTATGTGTACACTAAATGTATGTATTTGTGATGAAATGTAAATTGAACTCCAGATTTTTATTTTTTATGAATTCATCTACAGTACATTACACTTCACATGACATTTCTATGGTTGTGTAGAGAAATAAATCTATTAATTTGTGTTTAAAAATTATTTTGTGACCTTTTATGATATTTTCTCCTCTTCTGAATAACACCACTTAAATACCCAGAAGTGAACTAAAATGGTTTTACTATCTGTAACATGTCAATGATTTATTGTGTATCACAATTTTGAATATTTATGAAGGCTTTTTGTGTTTTATTAAGCAAAAAAGAAATGTAAAATAAAGCTAGCTTTAATTATTTATTTTAAAAAGGCAAAAATAAAGTCTTTTAAATTGCAGGTTCACTAGATTTATCTATGCGTAGTAAAATTTTATTGTACCTTTCTAACATTGTAAACTTTTTTCTTTGTTTTTTAGAATGCTTTCAGAGAATTTGCCTTAGTTTTTTCTCAGTTGACAACTGTTGAAGCACTTTTGCGTGATGCTGAGTTGTCCTAAATATAATATTTAGATGAGCTTTGATATTTTTGACCTTTAGTCGTTGTGTTTAATTGTGAACCAGTTTGCTGTTGTAGTTAATTGTGTAGTTAAAAGTCTATGTGAATGTGCTGTGGTTGTAAAAAAAATATATATATTTTTTATTTATTTTTTTCCTTTTAAAGAAATTAATTTTGAAAAAAATAAGTGTTTTGTACATATTAAAATAAAAATAAATTTTATTTTGAAGGTTGAGTTTGTGGAACCTAAAGACAAAAGAATCATTTAAATTCTTTAAAGCGTTTTTCAGCTCTGATGCTTTTAAAAATATATAAATATTTGGCAAATACAAAAGGGCATTTCTAAATCATGTTTCCAGTTTTCTCCAGTAAGTAAATATTATTATTTTTATATGCCAAAGAACACTAATGCAAATTCAAGACTTTTTTTGCTAGAAATGTAACAGGTATTAAATTGTACTTTTTTGATTTTTTCCATGTGTCTGGCACAGCACACATTATGAGTGAGGGAAACACAAAATAATGTCAAATTGTGATCACCCAGAGGCAACAAAAACTCACCTTCCTTGAATTCTGGTGTTTCATCAACCCATTCTGATGGCAACATAAAAAATGTAAAATCCACTTTAGTGGACCTTAAAACTTGTATTTCAACTAAACTTCTATAAGAAATATAGATATAATGAAAAAAACAGAAGTGCACTCATACCTGAGTCACACTGGCATAGAGGTGAATTGGCCAGTGGGGAGTAATGTCCAGTCTAAACAACAGTGCAATTTGTGACATAGGTTGTTTTATCTGCAAGAGGGAGGAGTTGCCTTTATAGTCATCAACAATGTCTAGAATGACATCAAGGTGGCATAACACATGATGAAATGGGCACATTTTAATTATTATTTTTGTGAATTGTGACAATTCACACAAATGACAGAACAAAAATCAAAACTCACAAAGGAAAAAGTTAAAATCTCAAAGTCATTATGGGTTTAACTACATCGTTCTTAAAACTGTGTCTTCTAGGTGGAGTGGCTCTTCAAGGTAAAAAATAGTGCCTTCCCATTGTTACCTCTTTCTCTTTATCTATCTGTTGTAATCGTGCACCACAGAACACAAACCATTCTGGAGTATGGGACACCAACTGGGTGAAAACCCGGTTTAATTGAACCAAAGAACAGAGAAAAATGAGTACTCAAGAACAAAAACTGTTGGCTGCAGTAGCCCAGGGTAAGTACTCTGTTTGAGCTGGTAATAAATTTTATGGGAGCTCCATCTCGGTGCAAGTGCAGGTCTCACCAGATACTTCCTTCCGGTCAGCCGTTCAACTTTGTAGTGCCTGTCTGTAAGGGCCAGGACTTATCCCAAAAGTTTCAGGTGGAACTAAACATCCTCATTTGGTGGTTTCTCTGAGCTTTGAGTGAAAGAAAACAGGTTGTAAGAACTAGTGCTCCCTCTCATCCCTGAGTGATATCACTTACCTCATTTGAGCCCTGATGGTAAACCCCAGGCAAACATGCATGACACTATCTATTACTTTTGACCCTGGACTCCTTCTTCTAACAATCAATTTTTGTGCTTGATCACCTAACATTTTTAGATTCAATATGGGCTCTTAATTGAGGAGCCTTTAAGATATGTATTTATTATGGTGACAGTTTCAAACTCCTTCAGGAGGCACCTGCTATCTCTACACTCCTTTCAAAAGCCAGCCTCTGGGCTGCACCTCTCTTAAAGGGGCAACATGGTCCTATACATTCCCATTTGGGACTACGTGCCATTTAGCAGCCAGGAGTTTCCTTGATTTCTACCAGAATTTCTGGCATCTGTGTGTCTTTCTTCAGAATAGACAATATTCCATTGTTTACAAGGAAAACTCTTCCTGCTATCTGCTCTCCTTAAAAGGTCCAGTACTTCTGTCAATTACTAGATTGCCTACATTTTTGTATCACAGGGAACATTAAATTGAAACATTTATCTGAAGCCTTATCATCAATTTATTAACATTCTGTAAGGTCTAGGATCTACAGTAACACTTCTGTTGTGCCAAACAGTGAGTTTCATGATTCCTTGCACTCTTAGTTGTGACCAAGAGATAAAGATAGTACTATATACTCCACCTCTTGCAAAATCCAGTCTTATCTGGATGAGAATCATGATATCAGATTTGGAGGTGCTGATTCTCACACTGAGTACAAATAAAGAAAAAGGAAAAAGAAGGACAATATTAGATTAGATAAAGTGTATTAATCCCATGGGGAAATTCAAAAAGATATCAATATCATCCATGCAAATCAAAAATTTTCCCCTCAAGGTACATGCCTGAACTTTTATATCTTGCTCATAGAAGGAGAAGAAAGCTGTACCTTTGTACAAGTGCTATACCTGCTTTTAAACAAATACTCCACCCATCTATTATATTTTATTTGTTGTTTACCCTATGTAGTTTGTAGTGATGACTGAGACAATATCCTAATCTCAGGTTTTTGTGTAGAGTGGACATTTTGACAGAATGAAGCCAATGGTGACAACAGCCAACAATTTAAAAATGTCTATTGTGGCAAAGGTGCTATATAGGCATCGACCTGACACACACTGACAACAGAGGCAGGTAAAAATGAAACAAAAAGATTTATTTTCTTCAGCTGGGGGCCACATCTTCCCCGTGTCCCTCAGCTCTATCACAGTCCCAAAACACACAAAAGCTCAAAGCAAAAGACCACCACAAACACTTTTCTTACTCCTCCACTCCTCCAAGGCAGCTTCGTCGTCCTCCTCCCGACTCTGGCGCCCGGAGTGGTGACTGTCGGCTCCTTTTATAGCCCACCCGGAAGTGCTGCAGGTGCTCTTTGACCTACTTCCAGCTGCACCTCCGGGTGTGGCTGCGTTCCCGCCCAGATGGGCTTGTTAGGCTATGCAACTCCCCCTGGTGGTGACCCAAAAAATTAGCTCTGGTGTTCCAAAATATTGGCCCCAATGTAACTCTGGGGGGCTGCCACCAAGTGTTCCGGGGGACACAGTGTGCATCCCATGGCTGCTCCCCTTGATCTAGGGTCAAAGGGGTGTCTCGACTGGGCATTGGTCCCAGCCATCAGCCACACTATGAAAAAAAAATCATGTTACTTGTGTCATATAATCCACATGTTAATTCATTTATTCATATGCTCAAAATGTGTATAATGTGTTTTTTTGCTGAAATACTGGTAAATAAACTGTAAAATGAAAGGAGTGCACAACAGAAAAAGCACTTTCACATGGGTCACATTTCTGAATTGAAGACAGGAATCTTGACCAATGAATGAGGGGAGAGAGTCAGATCTTTAATTCAAAACTGCAACCCCCTGTGAAGGTCTCCTCTCTGTGGACAACTTTAATTTTCCAGAGCCAGAATGAAATCCATATTGCTTTCTTCTGAATCCAAGGTTCAGCAACAACATTACCAGGGATGATGAACAATGTAATTCTCATAAGGTACTGAATTGTACTTTTGTTTGCAAAGTTTATTTAATTGGCCTGCTCTGTGACAGATGACGTATAAAATAAAGATGGATTAGTAATGTAGTTCCCTCTGACTTTTTCTTTGAATATGCAGCTCAACATTCCAGTATGTCAATCTGATAGTGCTTTTTCATCTTTATACACAACTTTGAATAAAGGATGTCCTATTATTGTCATCATTCCTCAAGAGATGTCATCCACCCCATTCAGCCTTACCACAAATGCAGTGACTGGAGCCAAAAAAATACAGGAAATAAATACAAAAGATTTTGAAATAAATAATTACACACACACACACACACTTTTTGGGCATTTTTCAGCAATTTCCACCTGAAGGGGAAGGGGGTACCCCCAAAATAAAGCCTTATTATTCAAAGATTAAAGGCAGGACAGTCCACTGACTGATAACTGTTCAAATGTGATAGAATATGTGTTTATGTCAAATTCAAACATTCCTTTACTTAGAAACTGCTGCTAAACTAGGAAAAAAAAAACAGGCGCTAAACAGCAATATTCTCAAAGTTTAGTTTTCTGATACAGTATAACTCTGGTATAAGTAATGCCAGGACAGTTTTCACCTCTGAGGTGTTCCCAGACATGTCAACTGTACCTGTCTAAAGTTCCATGTTGATAACACAAGAAAATAAGTGGTTACAGCATTTGGCACCATGGGTCCCCATCCATTATCCAAAACCTTTCCAAACAGGGATCCAGATTCAGAACAATTTTATTGCACATAGAACAGTGAATCATATAACAACTCTGAACCAAATCTACTAATATACTTGGGGTACCCAAGTATCCCCTTATCCCACATACACATTTACATGAGGCTATTTACATTGTTTGCTCCTGCTTACAACAGTGTATTTTTTATTATGCATGCCATCAGCTGTGTCTCATTATTTCCATATATAGACATCTACATATAATTGGAGATGTCACAGTCACTGCCATCCAATGTTATAAAGTTTGTGTGTGACCTATTGAGTCACAATTAATGACCCAGAAATGTGAGGTGGTACTTGCCGAAGGTTGTCTCGAGACTCCTCTTATTTCGAGGATATCTTATCGTTGATGTAGCGTACAATAATGTGCTTGGACTTGTGTTGATTAGGAGAATCTACTGTGTATTACTTGTAGATAGCCACTGTTGTTTTGTGAAGTAATATGTGAGAGGACACAAAAAAATCAGAAGAGTGGTGTTTCCGGTTTTCAGCCTGTATCTCATGTTTGTTGGGGAAGGGGTCAAAGCATTGGTTGGAATCTATTGGTAGGGACTTTTGATTGATGTATAACACTTTGGTATTCTGCATAAGAGTCAGATTTTGCACCTACAGTACAGTATATATATTCTGTTGTGCCACCACATGCTCATTTTTATTTACTTTTCTGGTCATTGGCAGGAAACAGAGTGACCTAGTTGGCACCCCAATTTTTCTTTGGTTTTGTACTTTCTTATTTGCCTTCCACAATGTTTTGACCATATAATTGGTAAGATAAGAATACTGTCTGATAACAATAAGCTTAGTCCATAAGTAATCACAGAGCAATGTCCTTCTCCCTTTAGTCATTTTTCAATTGCTTTAAGTCACTGCTTGGAAAATCCTCAGTATACTGCAAGAGATTTAATGTTAACACTTACATTTGTAATGTTCTGCTACAGTGCACTTGCTTCTATCAAGCTATCAAGCAGCCTCATCCACAGATATAGTATTTAACTGTAGTCCAAAACCCACCTTTCGAACTCTCTATGCTGTGTATAATGAGAAAAAGACTCAGAAAAGGATGCCCTGATAAACTGCTCTGATGTCTGCGCTTAATCTGTAAAATTGTGTTGTGAGTTGTAACAGTGGCTCTGCATTTATCTACTCTTCTGTCCTTCCCATGCTCTTTGACTTTCACTTTCTCTACCATGTCTGCTCTGACTACTTTGGGCCATGCATTTTTAACATCAAAAATTGCATATGGTATTTATTTTATTTTTATTGTTATTCTTTATCTAAGGAGACTTACAAAGCAAACCATAATATATCCAGTATAAGTAATTTACAAGTGCAAAGTAATAGAAAATGTAACTCAATGTGGAACACATTTAAATGATTGAGAGAAGCTTGGGGATAAGAACTGAGAAGAATCATCCAGTTTCAGTATATCTGTCAAAAGGACGAACAGTTAGCAGAAGGGGTGAAGCAGAACTGACACTTCTGGATGGGATGCAAGGAGAGGTCAAAGAATGGAGACATAGATCTTGCATGAAACCATGGTCAGTGATGAGGAGATCGCCTCAGGCAGCACTTTGGTAAGGGTGACATTTTCATGAAACAAAATTTTTTCAAACATTACAAAATAATACAAAAAACTGTGAATGGTTATGAAATGTGATAATTGTATGCACATCCATTTCCTTATCAACAACTATGGGAAACATTTTGATTTTAATAGTTTTAAATTTTAAATAATGCATTTCACACAGCTTCACCACACCACAAGTTTCTGAGAATCAAAACGTTGCATACACATTTGAATGCTACATTTTGGAACTTGATATTGGCTTAGATCAGTGGTGGGCAAACTATGGCCCGCGGGCCACATCCGGCCCGTTGATCTTTTTAATACAGCACTTCGAAGATTGCTACAAAATTGCCCAAATCAAATCTATTCTAATAAAAGGCAAAGCCCTCACTGACTCACTCACTCACTGACTGACTCACTCACTCATCACTAATTCTCCAACTTCCCGTGTAGGTAGAAGGCTGAAATTTGGCAGGCTCATTCCTTATAGCTTACTTACAAAAGTTGGGCAGGTTTCATTTTGAAATTCTACGCATAATGGTCATAACTGGAACATATTTTTGTCCATATACTGTAATGGACTGAGTGGGTTGGAAAATGGATGGATGTGTGTGTGTATATATATATGTATTTCATTATATCTTTAACACACTACTTCTCCGCTGCGAAGCGCGGGTATTATGCTAGTCATATCATAATTATGACTGCATTCATTTGACCTTGTCCTGTAATGCCTGGCGTTCCACCAGGTGGTGCATTAGGCGCAGTGATACAGTGACTTGCTTTTGTGGAACCCGGGTTACTCTCTGTTACTACTCTGCTACTGCTCTGAATCTATCTGCAACAATGAGTGAACCAAAGAAAAGAAAAGTCGACAGTGAGTGCCGAGTAGGAACGGACAATTAAATACTTTTTCACTGAAGTCCGGTGAAAGGCTGTATGTCTTATTTGCCAAGAAACCATTGTGGTTTTAAAGGAAAACAACATCAGCCGTCACTTTTCAACCAAGCATGCTAATTACGCTAACAACCAGTCAACGCAAGAACGGACAGCTACCGCTCAAAGGTTGGCAGCTAGTTTGCAGGCTCAGCAAAACACCTTTATCCGACAAACTACCATCCAAGAATCAAGCACGAAGGCAAGTTATGTGCTGTCATTCAAATTAGCAAAGACCAGCAAGCCTTTCTCTGGAGGGGAGTTTCTCAAAGAGTGCACGGTAGAGACAGCAGGTATCTTGTGTCCTGAGAGCAACAACAAATTTGAAAAAATTAGCTTATCACGCAGGACAGTGACTCGCCGTGTTGAGCCAATTGACGAAGACTTAGCTAGCAAGTTAAACAAAAAAACGGAGTCATTTACATTATATTTTTTGGCACTGGACAAAAATAATGACATAAAGGACACCGCTCAGCTTCTATTTTTACCAGAGGGATTAATGACAATTTTGAGATAACGGAGGAGCTTTTGGCCATGGAATCCCTAAAAGGGAAAACGCGGGGAGAGGACTTGTATGACAGCGTGTCGGGGGTTATCAATAGGCACAAGCTACCTTAGAGTACGCTCGCCAATGTTACTACAGATGGATTGCCAAATCTGACTGGAAAAAATGTTGGGTTGCTCAAAAGAACCCAGGAGAGGGTAAAGGAGGACATCCCTGAGCAGGAGGTAATTTTCTTGCACTGCCTAATCCACCAGGAAGCACTGTGTAAATCCGTATTGAAGCTTGACTACGTAGTGAAGTCAGTTGTAAAACTCGTTAACTTTATTCAAGCGAGGGGACTTCAGCATCGTCAAGTTATTAAGTTTCTTGAAGAAATTGACGCTGATCACCAGGGGCCTCATGTATAAACAGTGCATACGCACAGAAATGTTGCGTAAGAACTTTTCCACATTCAAATCACGATGTATAAAACCTACACTTGGCTTAAAGCCACGCACTTTTCCACGGTACCTCATACCTTGTTGTACGCAAGTTCTCCGCTCGGCTTTGCAGACTGGCGGCACCCAGTGTCAAAGCAATGCTACTGTTCCTGTGTGGTTACTCCTTATTTTCCTGAAGCGGCTTTATAAATACACTGAAACTAACCGCATATTGTTTATTAGTGTAACGCATCTGATTGTAATTAACTTGTAACAATATAATGGTCCAGGGAATAGCCATAGTATTCCAAATACCATAACTACTTTAGCGTTGTAACTCTCACTGCACCTTCTTCTTCTTCTTTCAGCTTCCTCCCGTTAGGAGTTGCCACAGCGGATCATCTTTTTCCATATTACTCTCACTGCACGACTCGGAGTATTTATATCACTGTATCTGAGTGTGAATCACAGCAGCAGCTGATCGGAAAGAGAATTATCGGTATACAGCTTCAAGGAAACGCTGTCACAGCCACGGCAAAACGTTTCAAAGCCTTTCCTGTACAGTACGTTTTGAAGAATCGGCACTCTGAGCTTACAGATGGCTTAACTTCTATTACAGAGCTGATTGTGTGGTGATTGGGTATTTGGGGAAAGAAAAGCAAGGACTGCAGTGGGGGCTACGCCAATATATATTGAATATAAAACAGAAAGAGAAAATAACACAGCTAAAAACGCAGCGACAAATTTCGGCAAAAGTTAAATGCTTGTGTCATGAGCACGAGGCAGCTATGCAGTGTCTGCAACGGACGTGGCCGTCCACTGTGCATAAGCTACCTTACTGACATTGGCGGGCATAAGAGCCACCGATTCTTCCTCTGCCCAGTGCCACCACAAGCCTAGAGCCGCCCCTGAGTACTGCTGCAATAAATTATTCCATCGAGGGTCGCACACAATCACTGCGCCGTGAAACTCATGTTTAATAAAGTGCTTTAACTCCTATCATCATAAAAATGATATCACGTATACATCTCACTATTTTAGTTATTCAGAGAGCTGTAATATCACGAATGTAATGGATTCTGTGTCCAGTTGGAGGAAGGGAGCCAGTTTAAGAAGCAAGTAGTGATTAACACACATAGAGCACATAGAAGATCAAATACAAAACAAAGCATTTAACGTGCTACTTTAATTACGATGTGATTTGAGAAACTGGTTAATTAAACGATTTTAAGATGAAGTTTATGATGTTCTACTTTAATGACAAAATAAACTATGTGATTAAAGTGGAAATGTCGAGATTGAAGTTGACATTTCGTGCTTTTTCCCCATTTTGTGCCTTTTTTTCTCTGTACCCTAATAAGCTTTCATATGACACTCAGACAGTAGGCTACAACTTGCCTTTTCACGGCGACTTATATGACGATATGTGACTTCTTTTTTATTTCCGGCACTGTGCAATTTTGTGAACGTGAGCTTTCAAGTTTCTCCAACACGCTATGTCACTCGCAGGGCCAGATTTAGACTTGATTTAGGATCAACTTCCTTTTGTTAATTATATCACGGTTTATTTGAACAAATAGTATGTTTTTCCTTTGCCTCCACTTGGTATTCGCTGAAATTCTTATATTTTCCCCCGTGCTTTTCCCATTGTCTGAAAGTTGGAGTACGCACAGATTCCTGCACCTGGATTTTTCTGTGTGTAAGCACATTTCGGCTTTTGTGCTTACGCCATGTTATAGTGTGTTCTACGCATGGCGTTATACACGAGGCCCCAGGACTTGCTTTACCGCTCCAATGTCCACTGGTTAAATTTGGGGAAAGTATGTCGACGAGTGTGGGAGCTCAAACAGGAGATTATCTCATTTTTGGAACTACTAGAGAAAGCTGACGATTTTCCTGAGCTGAGTGACACAGATTGGCTTTGTGATTTAGCTTTTGCTGTGGACATACTGATACACATGAATGAGCTGAACGTAAAGCTACAAAGACCAGTTTGTGCATGAAATGTACACAAACGTCAGAGCCTTCAAAACCAAGCTAGCTTTATTCTCAAAGGAAATGTCAAACAACTCATTTGTTCATTTCCCCACAATGGCTGCGCTGAAAGAGGCCCCTCGACTGGTGAAAAAATACAGGAAATCACTGGACGACCTGCGTGGAGAATTCTGCCGTCGGTTCTCTGATTTTGGAAAAATTTACAAGTCACTTCAGCTGGTGTCATGTCCCTTCACACAGGACCCTGAAACAGCGCCACAGGAGTTGCAGTTGGAACTGATTGATCTCCAATGTGACACGGCCTTAAAGGAGAAGTTCAACTCTCTTAAACTGATCCAAGGGCAAAGTCAGACCCCATTTTGAATAGACTACATGATATCTAAGGCACCAATCTGAAGAGACTGTCCTAAGTCATTCTCACCAATTGCAGGACAAGAAACCAGCCCTAAATAGGGTATGAATCCATGGATGTGGTTACTTAGACACAGCCAATATAAAGTCGCCTATCAACACAGTGTTTGTGATCCAGGATATAAAACTGAGCACTTGGAGAAAAATCCACACCAACATGTATTAGTGTTTGTTTGTGCAAGCTCTATGTAGAGCCCAGAAATCAAACACAGTCTCCTGGAACTGGGAGGCAACAGTGCTAATCATTGTATGACTCTAATGTCTAATATAACACATCATGCCCAAAAATGCTTAATCAAATTCAGGTCTGTAGGGCACCTTCACTCACATACACCCAACATGCATACTCACATGGATCCAGTTTAGAATCAACAGTAAATATAAACCTACACATCTTTAGGATATGGGAGGAAAACCTGAGTAATATGAGCAAAACCTACACAGACCTGGAACAAATTAGCAAACTCTACACCAATAAATTAGCAAATTCCAGAGAGCAAGAAAGTGTAAGGTTAAATTACAAGGTGGAGGGTTAGTGAGGCAGCATCATCTACTAAAGTGACACTGTACTGTCCCCAAAGTTTATTATGCCTCGAAAATATTTCATATGATCAATTGATATTTGGTACAGTTAGTGTCTACTTAGTAAATTGGCACACTCAATTATATTCAACACATCCATTCTTCACAATTGTAAATTGTTTAATGTTGCTGCCTCACAATTCCAAGAGACCTAGATGGAAACAGGCCAAGTCACTGTTTGTGTGGAGGTGGCATACTTTCCTTGTTTCTGTGTGAAACATTCTAATTGAATATCTAAAAGATATGACTCTATATTGATTCTGTGAATGTGAGTGAGGGTATGCCCAGTGATGGACTGATGTCCCTTCATAATCATAGTTCCATTTCTGGCATATTTAAAGAAGAAGGCATACTTGGCTCCTGTCTTTTACCCAGTGCTAATCAGATATGTGCTGACCACCCATGACCCATCTACTCCACATCTAAAATATTAATTTAGGCCCCATATCCAGGATTTCATGTCCCTCTCAGTTTGGACTTTCTTCTGTTGTGGTTTCTAAAAGCTCATTTTTCACTCCATAGCTTAAATACTGGTCTTCTCAATTACTTTTGTTTAACTTCAAGATTTCCTTCAGAAGATAACAATTAATTCATTTTACTACTAGCCATATTACTACTATCTAATTATATTTCTGGCATTTGAAATTAATTAAAAACATAATTTTGCCTGTTACTTATAAAAGAAAAAAAGGACTTTAAGTAACACATTTTAGGCTCCAAGTATGTCTACCTTGATTTTTAAAACACTTGTCTAGATAATATGACTTGTATGGAAATAAGTTACGTTTTCTTTTATATTTCAAAAAACATTCTTTACATCTGATAGCTCAACCCCTACTGAAACCATAAAGGTAGAAAAGGGAGTCAAATAATCATTTAACAAAAAATGTCTGTTGTCACAGAATTTACTCATTAAAAAACAAACTGGAATTAAGTAAAAATAATTATAAAACAGCCGGTAAATGCTATCTACGTGAACTACAAGAACACAATTATGATAGTAGATCATACAGCAGATCAGAGATTGGCACTAACTTCCAAAACAATGAAACATTCACCATCCCATTTACAGTTATAGTCAATTTAAAGAACAAGATTCACTTAGGTATCTTTCCAAGTGAGCAGAAAAGAAAAACTAATCTATTTTTAATCTATGTTTACTTCACATATTCTATGGTTATGGTTTACCAAGCCTTAAATAATCTTGCTTCATCCTATATTTCGGAATGCCTCCCACCTTACACTCCAAATAGTAACCTTAGATCTTCAAATGAGTGTTTGCTTATAATTCCAAGAGCTACACTTATAAGAAGTGGTGAGTCAACCTTCTGTTGTTATGCACCTAAAATCTGTAATAGCTTACTGATAGAAATTCCCCAGGTTAATATGGTGGAGCATTTAAAAAAAAAACCTGCTAAAAACCCATTATTTTAATATGGCTTTCTTATAACCTTCATTTTAGTATAACCCGGATATTCTGTAAATGCATTTAATTATCATTTTTACTTTGGCTCCACAATCTGTACTAACCCCTACTTTCTCTGCTGTTCTTTTTCTGGTTTTCTGTGGTTGCAATCTGCGCCACACCCACCTAATCAAAGCACCATGCAGTCCTTATATTGATGGACTAGCAAAATACCCGCGCTTCACAGCGGAGAAGTAGTGTGTTAAAGAAGTAATGAAAAAGAAAAGGAAACATTTAAATAATAACGTAACATGATTGACAATGTAATTATTTTGTCAATGTCATGAGTGTTGCTGACATAAATATATACAGTATATACACACACACACATACACACACACATATATAAACATACATATATACATATACACACACACACACACACATATATACATATACATATATATGCATATGTATACATATACATATATATATACATATACACATATACATATATAGCAAAATACCCGCGCTTTGCAGTGGAGAAGTAGTGTGTTAAAGACATAATGAAAAAGAAAAGGAAACATTTTAATAATAACGTAACATGATTGACATTGTAATTGTTTTGTCATTGTCATGAGTGTTGCTGGCATATATATATATATATATATATATAAATATATATATATATACATACATATCTACATATATACAACACACACATATACATACACATATCTATCTATCTATCTATCTATCTATCTGTCTATCTATATATATATCTATATCTCTATATATCTATCTATATGTATATATCTATCTATCTATCTATCTATCTATCTATCTATATATCTATATATGTATATATCTCCTTTGGGGTGCGAGCAGCTGTAGTTGGGGGTGCCAGAATCCATCAAGGAAGAAAAATTAAAAACATTATTTGTACAAAATCTTAATTTATCTGTCCATTCCTAAATAATTAAATGGACAGGCTATTTCGTATCAGTGGAATACGCTGCTTGTTAAAACAGATGACTCCTGCTCTTACGCGCACTTAGTGCTGCGTGGGTATTATGAACTATCGTATCAGTGGAAGTTCTATTTAAATTTTAAATATAAGTCATTTTTATTTGGTCGACAGAAATATGTTTAGTAGGGAATGTAAGTTAAATTTAGTCATCATTGCATAAATTTTTCTTCACCATAGAAATTTAAAGACTAAATTCATCTTTCATTCGTAACAAAGATATTTCTGGCGACTAAATAGAACCTACTTATATCCAAATTCGAGCTATTGAGCTGTCACCTGCCTGCCTGAATAAGTCACCGTTGCTTCGCTCTTACTTTTTTACTGTTCATTTAATCATGGCTAGTCATGGAAAAACTATAACATGGAAGGAGAATTACACTGAGTATGGCTTTACCAAAACAATTATTGATGGCGAATAAAGTATCCATTATTCATAAAGCTTCAATTGGTGATCTGTTTTTCTACGTTAACCTCATATTTTTTCATACTTCTACTCAAACCAAGGGGGTACGAGGGTAAAATGAATCAGGAAACGCTGATATACAGTATATATATTGAATATATTGAAATAGTTTTACTGTCAAATAACGCAAACAGCATGTGTTTCGCCCTAATTCTGGGCTCATCAGGCAGTACACATTCACTGCACCCCCTCTCGGTAATCGAACCTCAGACGTCAGCGCTAGAGGCGAAGCCTCTCATGTTGCACCACAGGGTCTGGTGTGTTTATTTGACAGTATGTAGATCAGGTTGTGTGTATATGTATAACTTTTGAGAATGCAACGTATAGTTTTATCCAGGAGGAAAGCAATCTTGCCTCAAATCAATGGCAACCTTTTGTAGGGTGTGTCCCTGAGACTTATTAATTGTCATCGCGAAGCAGAGCCTTACTGGAAATTTGAGGAATTTCAATTGAAATGGGAGATCAGAGGGTATAACGGTGATACCAGGAATACATTCAGAGTGTGGCGCTCTGCTGTTTTTTTGTGTAGCTGCCTTCACACAGCTTCTCTGCTGCTTTATAAACGAACGGCATATAAGGCCATCGTTTCTCTTTGCTTCGCGGTTCTGTACTGTTTTATTGTTCATTTATTACGATTCTTATAGTTATTGTGTAGCTATTCGAGACTTACTTTACTGTTCAGGTACCCATTTCCTTTATTTAATCCGCGGCTTGTACGTTATTTTTTGCTCGTTTATTACAATTATATAGATACTAGCAAAATACCCGCGCTTCGCAGCGGAGAAGTAGTCTGTTGAAGAAGCAATGAAAAAGAAAAGGAAACATTTTGAAAATAACGTAACATGATTGTCAATGTAATTGTTTTGTAACTGTTGTGAGTGATGAGTGTTGCTGTCATATATATATATATATATATATATATTTACACACACACACATAAACATATATATATACATATCTATACATATACACATATATACACATACACATATATACATCTATACTAATAAAAGGCAAAGCCCTCACTCACTCACTCACTCACTCACTCACTGACTCATCACTAATTCTCCAACTTCCTGTGTGGGTGGAAGGCTGAAATTTGGCAGGTTCATTCCTTACAGCTTCCTTACAAAAGTTGGGCAGGTTTTATATCGAAATTCTACGCGTAATGGTCATAACTGGAAGCAGTTTTTCTCCATTTACTGTAATGGAGATGAGCTTCAACGCCGTGGGGCGGAGTATTGTGTGACATCATCACGCCTCCCACGTAATCACGCAGTACATAGAAAACCAGGAAGACCTAAAAAAAGCGCTGAAGAAAACATGCATTATATAATTGAGAAGGCAGCGAAACAATAAGAAGCGAGCGAGTGACATATACAACCATATTCATGAGTTCTGCTACTTGGAAACAAAGCACGATGTAAACCTACACTTTAAATTAAGTTCATAGACAGGCTGCGCTGGCGTTTGTAATTTAGTGCCTGCCCATATAAGGCCGTCCGTCAGCGGCAATCCAATAGCAAACTCCCACTAAATATTCACGGGTTAAGGACTGTGCTTATGCAGAGGAAGATGAGATGGTCAGGGTGGTGTTTGGTACAAACTCAGCAAAACTGCGAGAGAAAGTTTTAAGTGCCAGGACTAAGGTAACATTAAATACAGCCATGGACATAGCACGAGATGGCACCAGCACAGCTGGGAAATCTTGATGCATGTACACCGAGCGGCTCACGTGAACTGACGAGTGCACAGATAAAAGCAACAGTTCCAAAGAGCTGAACAAAACCAATTACACAATTGAAAAGGCAGCAAAAATATGAAGCGTCTGATACATACAAGCATATTCATAAATCCAAAACAAAGCACACGTTGGAAAAAGTCAATGTCCCGCTAAAGGAAGACAGTGTAAAAAACCCGTGCATGCAGTGTGTCAGGTCTCAGATAAAGAAGAAGACGAGCTGTTTATTGATGCAGTAAGAAACGAATCGATGAATGAAACCTGTCATCTTTACAACGATTGACAAACACGGAATGTAACTTGAACACAACACATCCTACAAATACGAACCTGATTGAAAGAAATAATGATAATCAAATCCTTGATGACAGCAACACTCAGTAACACTCACAAAACAAATACTGTATATTGACAGTCATGTTACGTTATTTTTAAAATGTTCCCTTTTCTTTTCTAGCTTTTTAACACACTACTTCTCGCGATACGCGTATATATATATATATATATATATATATATATAACCCGATCTACATACTCGAATAATGGATACTTTATTCGCCATCAATGATTGTTTTGGTAAAGCCATACTCAGTGTATTCATTAGATGAACGGTAAAAAAGTAAGAGCGAGGGAGGATGACTTATTGAGGCATGCAGGCTGTAGTGCGCGTCAACTCTATCTGAATTGCGCGATCACATTTGAAAAATATATCTTTTCAAGTTCTATTTAGTCCATATGTGTCAAACTCAAGGGCGCGGGCCACATCCGCCCGGCGTGTAATTATATCCGCCCCGAGATCATTTTATATACTGTATTATTGTTATTAAAGCCCGGGTATATGAAGCGCTGGTAACACAATAAACTACAGATCCCATAATGCAGCGCTTCAGCTGCCTTGCCGAACACTTACCGAGTTAATCAAGTTATTGCGAAGCTAGCTCACACGATGCTGAAGAGAAAAGTTGATTCTGAAAATAGAGCCTTTAAAAACCGATGGGAGGCTGAGTATATGTTTACTGAACCCGTGTGTCTCATTTGTGGAGCTAATGTGGCTGTAATTACAGAATTTAATCTAAGACGGCACTATGAGACAAAACATCAGGTTAACCTGAATGCAATGCAGAAGATACAGAAAGCAGCATAATTAAATAAGAATCTGACACTTCAGCGGACGTTTTAACCCGTGCACAATCACAAAGTGATTTCAAGTGAAGCTGCTTTTATGGGAGACACAAATGCACCAGTGCACCTTGCCCACTTTCCCTGTTGCCAAGTAATGTTAAACCAAGTCGTCACTACGGTGTTCCCAAATACGCACTTTGCTGATAAACTGAGCGCACTGAGTTTGCACGGCGCTTTGGTGACTTTGAAGAACAAAAAGTCCGTCTACATGCGGCTCGAACCTTGTGCATGTTTGGTAGCACATATCTGTGTGAGAAGCTCTTCTCAGTGATAAAGACTAACAAAACAGCACACAGGAGTCGCCTCACTGATGAGCACCTGCAATCCATCCTGAGAATCTCCACAACACAGAACCTCACACCAAACAGAAACGAACCTGTGCCAAAAAGATGCCAGGCGTCCAGCTCTAAAATGACATATGAGCAAAGACAACTGAATGATTTGATTTGTTATTGCTGAAAGGAACACATTTTATTTATATTTCCAGGTTTTGTTATGCAGCATGTTCATATTTGAATTTGTATCATTTTGACAGGATATATTTTTATGGAGAGCAAAATCTTTTGGGATATTTAAAATCTAAGTTTATTTTTTATATAAAATTACATAAGAGTAAAGAAATTTGAATGTTTGTTCTTTTAACGTTTACTTTATTTCTAACTTGTATAATTTAGACAGGATAAATTTTTATGGAGAGCAAAATATTATAAGTTGTTTAAGGTTTGAGTTGATTTATTCACGAATAATATTCCTGTCTGTTTTACCATTCCTACCAAAGATATTTCTGTCGACTAAATAAAAATTCCTTCTATTTAAAATTTAAATAGAACTTGAACAAATAGATAGTTCATAATATCCACGCAGACTTGCACGTAAGAGCGGAGTTATCCGTTTTAACAAGCAGCGTATTGCACTGATCTGAAATAGCTGTGTGTGTATATATGTAGATATGTATGTATATGTATATATATGTTTATATATGTGTGTGTGTATAGATATGTATATATATATATATGTTTATGTATGTGTGTGTAAATATATATATATATATGACAACAACACTCATCACTCACAACAGTGACAAAACAATTACATTGACAATCATGTTACGTTATTTTCAAAATGTTTCCTTTTCTTTTCATTGCTTCTTTAACACACTACTTCTGCTGCGAAGCGCGGGTATTTTGCTAGTACATATATATATCTACATATATACACATACATATACATACACACATACATACATACACACACATATATACACACAAATACATATATATATATATATATACATACACACACACATATATAAACATATATATACATATACATACATATCTACATATATACACACACAGCTATTTCAGATCAGTGCAATACGCTGCTTGTTAAAACGGATAACTCCGCTCTTACATGCAAGTCTGCGTGGATATTATGAACTATCGTATTTGTTCAAGTTCTATTTAAATTTTAAATAGAAGGAATTTTTATTTAGTCGACAGAAATATCTTTGGTAGGAATGGTAAAAACAGACAGGAATATTATTTGTGAATAAATCAACTCAAACCTTAAATAACTTAAAAGAACAAACATTCAAATTTCTTTACTCTTATGTAAATTTATATAAAAAATAAACTTAGATTTTAAATATCCCAAAAGATTTTGCTCTCCATAAAAATATATCCTTTCAAAATTATACAAATTCAAATATGAACATGCTGCATAACAAAACCTGGAAATATAAATAAAATGTGTTCCTTTCAGCAATAACAAATCAAATCATTCAGTTGTCTTTGCTCATATGTCATTTTAGAGCTGGACGCCTGGCATCTATTTTTGGCAACAGGTTCGTTTCTGTTTGGTGTGAGGTTCTGTGTTGTGGAGATTCTCAGGATGGATTGCAGGTGCTCATCAGTGAGGCGACTCCTGTGTGCTGTTTTGTTAGTCTTTATCACTGAGAAGAGCTTCTCACACAGATATGTGCTACCAAACATGCACAAGGTTCGAGCCGCATGTAGACGGACTTTTTGTTCTTCAAAGTCACCAAAGCGCCGTGCAAACTCAGTGCGCCGGTTTATCAGCAAAGTGCGATTTGGGAACACCGTAGTGACGACTTGGTTTAACATTACTTGGCAACAGGGAAAGTTGCACTGGTGCATTTGTGTCTCCCATAAAAGCAACTTCACTTGAAATCACTTTGTGATTGTGCACGGTAAAACGTCCGCTGGTGTCAGATTCTTATTTAATTCTTCTGCTTTCTGTATCTTCTGCATTGCATTCAGGTCTTTCAGCCTCACTGATGAGCACCTGCAATCCATCCTGAGAATCTCCACAACACAGAACTCCCTGATGTTTTGTCTCATAGTGCCGGTTTAGATTAAATTCTGTAATTACAGCCACATTAGCTCCACAAATGAGACACACGGGTTCAGTAAACATATACTCAGCCTCCCATCGGTTTTAAAGGCTCTATTTTCAGAATCAACTTTTCTCTTCAGCATCGTGTGAGCTAGCTTCGCAATAACTTGCAGCATCATAAGCTAGACTTGATTAACGCGTAAGTGCGCAAGGCAGCTGAAGCGCTGCATTATGGGATCTGTAGTTTATTGTGTTACCAGCGCTTCATATACCCGGGCCATTAATAACAATAATACAGTATATAAAATGATCTCGCGGGCTGGATATAATTACACGCCGGGCCGGATGTGGCCCGCGGCCCTTGAGTTTGACACATATGGACTAAATAGAACTTGAAAAGATATATTTTTCAAATGTGATCGCAATTCAGATAGAGTTGACGCGCACTACAGCCTGCATGCCTCAATAAGTCATCCTCCCTCGCTCTTACTTTTTACCGCTCATCTAATGAATACACTGAGTATGGCTTTACCAAAACAATCATTGATGGCGAATAAAGTATCCATTATTCGAGTATGTAGATCGGGATATATATATATACATATATATATACCCGCATCGCAGCGGAGAAGTAGTGTGTTAAAAAAGCTAGAAAAAGAAAAGGGAACATTTTAAAAATAACGTAACATGACTGTCAATATACAGTATTTGTTTTGTGAGTGTTACTGAGTGTTGCTGTCATCAATGATTTGATTATCATTATTTCTTTCAATCAGGTTCGTATTTGTAGGATGTGTTGTGTTCAAGTTACATTCCGTGTTTGTCAATCGTTGTAAAGATGACAGGTTTCATTCATCGATTCTTTCTTACTGCATCAATAAACAGCTCGTCTTCTTCTTTATCCGAGACCTGACACACTGCATGCACGGGTTTTTTACACTGTCTTCCTTTAGCGGGACATTGACTTTTTCCACCGTGTGCTTTGTTTCCACAGTAGCAGCATTTATGAATATGCTTGTATGTATCAGACGCTTCATATTTTTTGCTGCCTTTTCAATTGTGTAATTCGGTTTTTGTTCAGCGCTTTGGAACTGTTGCTTTTATCTGTGCACTGCGTCAGTTCACGTGAGCCGCTCGGTGTACATGCATCAAGTTCCCAGTTGTGCTGGTGCCATCTCGTGCTATGTCCATGGCTGTATTTAATGTTACCTTAGTCCTGGCACTTAAAACTTTCTCTCGCAGTTTCGCTGAGTTTGTGCCAAACACCACGCTGACCATCTCATCTTCCTCTGCATAAGCACAGTCCTTAACCCGTGAATATTTAGTGGAGTTTGCTATTGGATTGCCGCTGACGGACGGCCTTATATGGGCAGGCACTAAATTACAAACGCCAGCGCAGCCTGTCTATGAACTTAATTTAAAGTGTAGGTTTACAGTGCTTTGTTTCAAGTAGCAGAACTCATCAATATGGTTGTATATGTCACTCGCTCGCTTCTTATTGTTTCGCTGCCTTCTCAATTATATAATGCATGTTTTCTTCAGCGCTTTTTGGAGGTCTTCCTGATTTTCTATGTAATGCGTGATTACGTGAGGCGTGATGATGTCACACGAAACTCCGCCCCCACGGCCTTCAAGCTCATCTCCATTACAGTAAATGGAGAAAAACAGCTTCCAGTTATGACCATTACGCGTAGAATTTCGAAATGAAACCTGCCCAACTTTTGTAAGGAAGCTGTAAGGAATGAACCTGCCAAATTTCAGCCTTCCACCCACACGGGAAGTTGGAGAATTAGTGATGAGTCAGTGAGTGAGTGAGTGAGTGAGTGAATGAGTGAGTGAGTGAGTGAGTGAGTGAGTGAGTGAGTGAGTGAGGGCTTTGCCTTTTATTAGTATAGATTTATTGATTCCCTTCTTTAGCTAACTGCCTGCTCATATAAGACGTCCGCTGGTTTTTTGTGAAACAGCCTTTGCACAGCTGCTCCGCTGTTTTATAAAGGAATGACAAATAAAGCCATTACCTTGTTAATTGTGTAATGCGTTTTTTGAACAGGTTTGATGCATGGAAGTGATCACTCGTACTGTGTTCAGGCAGTTCACGTGAGCTGCTCTCTTGTGTGATGTTGTGATGTCCACGGCTTTATTTAATGTTAGCTAAGACCCGGCATTTAAAAGTTTCTGGCTGCACTCCGGTTGTAATATGACGAAGCTGCGCGAGTTCACTCTTGAGAATGCAATGTATAGTTGTCCAGGAGAAAAGCAATCTTGCCTCAAATCAATGGCAACCTTTTGTAGTTAAAAGTTTCTCGCTACAGCAAATTCAACTCCGTTACAAAGTGATCCAAAGTCTCGTTTATACCTCGTGTCTTCTCATTAAAGTTGTACCTCGTGAATGAAGTATTCGTCGAAGGCATGACAAACGTTAGCATGAGCGTGTCTATAAACTTCATTTAAACTTACGGTTTACACCGGGCTTTGTTTCCGCAGTAGCTGCACTTTTGAATAAGCTTTGGAGCACTTCCTTGTTTTCTACGTACTACGTCAGTTCACCTAATTACGTGGGAGGCGTGATGATGTAAGACGCAACTCCGCCCTCCACGGCCATCAAGCTGAAGTCCATTACAGTATATGGAGAAAAATAGGTTCCAGTTATGACCATTACGCGTAGAATTTCGAAATGAAACCTGCCCAACTTTTGTAAGTACAGTAAGCTGTAAGGAATGAGCCTGCCAAATTTCAGCCTTCTACCTACACGGGAAGTTGGAGAATTAGTGATGAGTGAGTGAGGGCTTTGCCTTTTATTAGTATAGATTGAAGTCCAGATGTCCACATGACCATCATCATCAATTTCTTCCATGTGCAGCCTGAAAACCATGAGGACTGATTGAGATCATTTATGTTAGGTAGAATGCCCAGTGGGGCATGGGTGGTCTCGTGGCCTCCCTCAGGAAACCTGAAAATTTTGTTTTTTCCTCCAGCCCACTGGATTTTTTTTTTTTTTTACATTTTATTGCAATCATTGCATACAAATAGATTCATTTTTACAAAAAATAGGATTGAAAACAAATCAACCCCCTGGAGCATGGCCAACGGAGTAAAACATAAAGCTAGTAAAAATGAGTAAATTGATGAGTTTAATAAGCAGATAAAGATAAATGGAGAAGAAAAAGAAATGGGAAGAGAATTTTCTTCCTCAGTGCTTTAACACTAGAATTACCAGAGCCTACAAAAAAACTCATAAATCCGTCCCACCTTAAATCGCTTCTTAAAATCGTTCACAGCTCTCCACCAGCGTCTTTTGTCATCTAAATGTGCTGATAAAAATCAGGCTGCAAGTAGCCGGCTATTCCATCCCCCCACCGACTTAGAATGTGCACAAACTTCTCCCAGCTCATGCCTTGATTGATTTTCTGGGAGTGAAGTGGAGTTTTAGAGTGGAAATAATAGATCATTGTTTGGAACACACGCATTTCATGTCTGTTCCGTTTCTACAGTAATCTGTGTAAACACATTGTTAAAACAGAAACGTTTTTATATTCAAGTAGTAGACAAAAATGTAGGCATAAAATATATAATGTATGAAGCCTGAAGTCCAAATATCAAAAGAAATATTTTCACAGAAGGTACAAATCTAACACAACAATTGCGCTTTTATTCAAAAATATAACTGCAGAAACAAAAAGCCGCCTTAACAGGCGACTTTGACAGTTGATGATTATGGCTTCCTCTGTGGTGCGATTGACTCAGCTGCTGACTGGGAACCAAAAGGTTATGAGTTCAATCCTGCACCTCTCCATTTTAAGAAGTAAACTGCTCTTACTATTTTAGAATAAAAACATACATTTGATTTCAGTTTGTAACAGCTAGTGTAATTTATGATACTTGTAAAGGTTAGCTTTGTTTTTTTTTTTTTTAGTCAGTTTTATTTTTTTGGCCGCGTTCACGAGCCCAAATACACCCCACCCCCGCATCTGACACTGCTGTTTTCACATAGACGCGCTATAACAGAGGTAAACTCAGCTCCCTTCTACATCGGAACAAGAATGCATATACCATTGCTTGCATACTAAAGAATTATCGGGATACAGAATCAAGCACACGCTACCTCAGCCACGGCAAAACGTTTCAAAGCCTTTCCTGTACGGACCTCACGGTTCAGAAACAGTTTCATCCCAAGAACTATAAACGCACTCAATCAATCCATCAAATGCTCCTTGTAGAACTGTTTGTAAGTACAATTACCTCATTGTAAACTTGCACTACAGTTATAATATCGCACAACCTGAGCCACTTTAGAAAGCACATATTTACATATGATGATGATATCATTTTTAAGATGAAATGCAGGAAAATATGTTGATTATATTATACAGGTAAAACTTTAACTTCATTTAAATAATCTATATTCTTCACTGGGAGTGTCGTGAAGGATAGAATAATTAAACATGTACTATGAAGATTTTTCAATGTTCCTTAAACATTTTGAAGAATTGGCGCTCTAAGCTTACAGATGGCTTAACTTCTATTACAGAGTTGATTGTGTGGTGATTGGGTATTTGGGGAAAGAAAAGCAAGGACTGCAGTGGCGGCTACACCAATATATATTGAATATAAAACAGAAAGAGAAAATAACACAGCTAAGAACGCAGCGACAAATTTCGGCAAAAGTTAAATGCTTGTGTCATGAGCACGAGGCAGCTATGCAGTGTCTGCAACGGATGTGCCCATCCACCGTGCATAAGCTACCTTACTGACATTGGCGGGCGAAGGAGCCACCGATTCTTCCTCTGCCCAGTGCCACCAAAAGCCTAGGCCCGCCCCGGAGTACTGCTGCAATAAATTATTTCATCGAAGGTCGCACACAATCACTGCCGTGAAACTCATGTTTAATAAAGTGCTTTAACTCCTATCATCATAAAAATGATATCACGTATACATCTCAGTATTTTAGTTATTCAGAGAGCTGTAATATCACGAATGTAATGGATTCTATGTCCAGTTGGAGGAAGAGAGACGGTTTAAGAAGCAAGTAGTGATTCACACACATAGATCACATAGAAGATCACATACAAAACAAAGCATTTAACATGCTACTTTAATTACAATGTGATTTGAGAATCTGGTTAATTAAACGATTTTAAGATGACGTTTATGATGTTCTACTTTAATGACAAAATAAAGTACATGATTAAAGTAAAAATTCTAAGATTGAAGTTGACATTTTGTGCTTTTTTTCCCCACTGGGTGCCTATTTCTTTTTTTGTCTGTACCCTAATAAGCTTTCATATGACACTCAGACGGTGGGCTACGATTCGCCTTTTCATGGCGACTTTGATATCTGAGCTTTCAAGTTTCTCTAACATGCTATGTCACTCGATCAACTTCCTTTTGTTGATTATAGCACGGTTTAATTAAATAAATAGTATGTTTTTCCTTTGCCTCCACTTGGTATTTGCTGAAATTCTTATATTTTCCCCTGTGCTTTTCCCATTGTCTTTTCACAGAAGGCTGAGCTTAAGGGCGATTTATATTGATTTGCATATTCAAAAAGGCGTAATTCTGGGAGGAGTTGGGGCGGGAGAGATGGTGCTTGCACGTGCGTTAGTTTTCACGCTGACCGGGATTTATGTAGTGGAAGAACGTGAAAGTTGGAGTACGAACAGATTCCTGTATCTGGATTTTTCTGTGCGTAAGCACATTTCGGCTTTTGTGCTTACGCCATGTTATAGTGTGAATTCTACACATGGCTTTATGCATGAGGCCCCTGGCATGTTCTTGATCTATTCTTGTAATTTCACTGGTTAGCTCTGATACCTTCTTGGTTTCTAATTTATTTCTATGGGAAAGATAATCTGTCATATTAAGAAGGCTTTCAGAATTTCCAAGAGTATTCCTGCAGAGACCTCTGAGGATATACAGTGGGATGCAAAAGTTTGGGCAACCTTGTTAATAGTCATTATTTTCCTGTATAAATCGTTGGCTGTTAGGATAAAAAATGTCAGTTAAATATATCATATAGGAGACACATACAGTGATATTTGAGAAGTGAAATGAAGTTTATTGGATTTACAGAAACTGTGCAATAATTGTTCAAACAAAATCAGACAGGAGCATAAATTTGGGCACCGTTGTCATTTTATTGATTCCAAAACTTTTAGAACTAATTATTGGAACTCAAATTGGCTTGGTAAGCTCAGTGACCCCTGACCTACATACACAGGTGAATCCTAAAATGAGAAAAAGTATTTAAGGGGGTCAATTGTAAGTTTCCCTCCTCCTTTAATTTTCTCTGAAGAGTAGCAACATGGGGGTCACAAAACAACTCTCAAATGACCTAAAGACAAAGATTGTTCACCATCATGGTTTAGGGGAAGGATACAGAAAGCTGTCCCAGAGATTTAAGCTGTCTGTTTCCACAGTTAGGAACATATTGAGGAAATGGAAGACCACAGGCTCAGTTCAAGTTAAGGCTCAAAGTGGCAGACCAAGAAAGATTTCGGATAGACAGAAGCAACGAATTGTGGGAACAGTCACAGTCAACCCACAGACCAGCACCAAAGACCTACAACATCATCTTGCAGCAGATGGAGTCATTGTGCATCGTTCAACCATTTGGCGCACTTTACACAAGGGGATGCTGTTTGCGAGAGTGATGCAGAGGAAGACTTTTCTCTGTCCACAGCACAAACAGAGCCGCTTGAGGTATGCTCAAGCACATTTGGACAAGCCAGCTTCATTTTGGAATAAGGTGCTGTGGACTGATGAAATTAAAATTGAGTTATTTGGGCATAACAAGGGGCGTTATGCATGGAGGAAAAAGAACACAGCATTCCAAGAAAAACACCTGCTACCTACAGTAAAATATGGTGGTGGTTCCATCATGCTGTGGGCTGTGTGGCCAGTGCAGGGACTGGGAATCTTGTCAAAGTTGAGGGACGCATGGATTCCACTCAGTATCAACAGATTCTGGAGACCAATGTCCAGGAATCACTGACAAAGCTGAAGCTGAGCCGGGGCTGGATCTTTCAACAAGACAACGACCCGAAACACTGCTCAAAAATCCACTAAGGCATTCATGCAGAGGAACAAGTACAACGTTCTGGAATGGCCATCTCAGTCCCCAGACCTGAATATAATTGAAAATCTGTGGTGTGAGTTAAAGAGAGCTGTCCATGCTCGGAAGCCATCAAACCCGAATGAACTATAAATGTTTTGTAAAGTGGAATGGTCCAAAATACTTTCAACCACAATCCAGACTCTCATTGGAACCTACAGGAAGCGTTTAGAGGCTGTAATTTCTGCAAAAGGCGGATCTACTAAATATTGATTTCATTTCTTTTTTGTGGTGCACAAATTTATGCACCTGCCTGATTTTGTTTGAACAATTATTGCACACTTTCTGTAAATCCAATAAACTTCATTTCACTTCTCAAATATCACTGTGTGTGTCTCCTATATGATATATTTAACTGACATTTTTTATCGTAACAACCAACGATTTATACAGGAAAATAATGACTATTAACAAGGTTGCCCAAACTTTTGCATCCCACTGTATTTGTCTCTAGAAAGAAACTGATTTGTTTTGATATAAATTCTTCTCAGTTCTCGTCTGCTAGTAGAAGTGGGTTAAGATGCCATCTGTGAGATGAGTGTGTGGGGCAAATGATTTTAGCTCAAAGATCAGAGGGGCATGGTAACAATAAAAATAGTGTCGTACTTGCAAGATTTAATCGTAGGCAAGAAATTATTATCTATAAAGAAATAATTCTTGAGTAGCAATGATGCACTGGTGAGTAGAAGGATGTGTTCTGTGTTTAGAAACCTCCAGGGGTCTGATAAGTTGTGGTCAGTTAAAAACTGTGTAAGTGTCTTTGCAGTGTTAGATGTCATCACCCCTGTGACAGGAGACCTATCTAAGAGTGGATTTAAAACACAATTAAAGTCCCCAGCCATTATTATTTTATGAGTGTTCACATTAGGAATGGATGTAAATACATTTTGCATGAATTCCCTATCATCGACACTGGGTGTATAAACATTTATCAAAATCACTTTATAGTTAAATATATTGCCCATGACAATCACACATCTCCCTTCAGGATCAGTTACTACATATGATACCAGAAATGAGACTGTTCTATGTATGAGAATTCCCACACCTCTAGTTTTCTTTGTAAAGCTGGAATGGAACATTTGGCCAGTCCAGTCTTTTTGCAGCTGGAACTGATCTTAGCTTAGTAAGTAGATCTCCTGTAAAAATACTATTTTAGCATTTAGACATGTTAGGTGAGAGAATACTTTCTTTCTTTTTATTTTGTGATTCAGGCCTTTAACATTCCAGCTCACAAATTTAACTGTCCCATCATGGAGACACTGATTCTGAATTTGTGATATCATTTTGTAGTCTTAAATGGAAGTGAGACAGCTTTAACCCATCCATCCATCCATTTTCCAATCCGCTGAATCCGAACACAGGGTCACGGGGGTCTGCTGGAGCCAATCCCAGCCAACACAGGGCACAAGGCAGGAACCAATCCTGGGCAGGGTGCCAACCTGCCACAGGACAGCTTTAACCTTAATTTCCAATTTTCCCACAAGTAATTGCCATGCAGCCTATTGTTACATTAGTAAATATAATTATAAGGATTAAAATGATAGATTAGATATAGCTTGCTCTCTTTCTCTCCCCCCCTTATTCCTCCACCCCCATTTTGCCTCCCCATGTGAGGCGGGACCCCATATCACAAAGTCCCAGTCCTCTGACATACCTAGAGACAGAGCACATCCAAAACAAAACAAGCCTTCCAGCAGCGGCGTTTGAGGATTAAAAAATAGAGATATCTATTACCGATAAAGTCTAAATACTATAGGCATAAAATATATTCTTCAACAGTCTTGAAATATTAAGATAGTAAACCCTGGGAATGGTGTTAAAAAGTGGCCCTGGATAAGCATAGTAAACCCTAATGCAATAATAGCAATAACAATTAACCAAGGGTATGATATTAAACAGTCTCCTTTAGAATAGCAAGGAAAAAAAAAACTATGTTAATTTCTTCCACACATACATGTATAATTGTAATTAAAACATAAACAGAAAGTGGCAGAGAAGAGAAAAGGATGTATAATTAAGGTACTAGTATCATTGCAAGCGGATCAGACAGCCATGCCATGACAGGATGCGACTCACGGTCGTACTTTAAAAATAAAGTGTTGGGGTCAGCTTTCTTAACTCCTTTTCTGCTTCCTCCGTATGTGGTGAAGATGTAATATTTGTCTTGAATATCCACTTTCATTTTGGCTGGATTCAAGAGGCTGTATCTGATATCAGCTTTCTGTAACCGCTGTTTAATGTTGTAAAAAGCAGCACATTTAGCAGTTGTTGAGGGTGATTAATCAGGGAAAATACGAATGTGGTTATTTTCAAATATAATCTCTTGTGTATCCATCTTCCAGAGCAGCAAGTCTGTCTCCGAGTTTTTTGCATTCAGAATTCGCAGCTGTAGCATTTCCATCAGCAGTAGATGCCAAAGTTTCAGCTGTTTCAATTCGAGTTGTGAATATCTCCTTAACATCTTCCAGCTGATTGGCAAGTGCTCTCAGTTTGAACGCATTTTCCTGAATGTGTTCCTCAAATGTTCCCAGAATCCCTTTAAAGGCTGCATCAAAGAGATTATATACATGTTTTTCCAAGTCATTATTATCCTGCCGCAGCTCCTGCATCTCTCTATATTTTTCTGAATGTCTTTCTTGAGCCGTGGCCATTGTTGCGATCATGACCTTCAGTTCGTAAAGATCGTTTTGGCTTTCATGCTCTGCGGGTGAAGTGCCATCTCCATTACAGCCGATGCTTCTGGCTCAGGAGGAGTAGATTAAAGCGTCCACTGCAAGGCCATTTCCAGTTCCAAGTGATCTTCTGGAATCAGCAAGCTATCATGACCTGCATCACTTGCACATTTGCTCCCATTTTCGCTCTCGACTGGAGACGATGCAGCGGAGCGGGGTCCTGGGAAGTCTATGCTTTCGCAATGTCTGTTCCAGGTCAGTCTCTGAAAGGCCGTACCTTGCAATTGGACTTGATGTCTGTCTAGACTTGGATGTAGCTTTAGATTTCTTTTCTGTTTCTTTCTGACCCCCTTTCTTATTGCTCATGTTTATATACTATAATTGAAACTCTTTGGGTTGGGAAAATACAGGATACCTCGGGATAATAAGAAATAAGAGAAAAAATAAAGCTGCTGCTAACGGAGCTCCGCTTGAGACGTCCATCTACCGTAATGGACGAGACCAAAGCCTTTTTTTTTGTTTTTTCTGTCCTCCTGGCCATCAGACCTTACTTTTTTCTTTGTTACTTAGTATTGCACAAGAAGAAGGTGGGACATACTGCACCGTAGCTCCATGGACGATGCATGGAGCTTGCTCACTCTCTTCCTAAGTGTGAGCTTTCTCTTTGACTCTGATTTCCTCCCATATTCCAGAGACATGTGTCTTAGCTTAATGCTTTATTATGAAAGTGTGCTCTGTGATGGAATGACATGCTGTGTAGGGCTAGTTACTGTCTTGCATTTAATGCAACCTGCTTAAAAGATAAGCTTGGTAATTTTTAAAGTCAAAGTTATTTCTTCATAAACATGATATATATGCATTTGCCACACTAAATTGTGTTCTAAAGTTAAGCTTTCTATAAATATTAAATTCAGCTCTTCTAATGGTGAGCTCTATAGTTTAACGTTTGCCTTCGGGATTGCATTTGTGCATTTTGTACCTGTAATATTGAGCATTATATTAGTAGCCTTGTTAGCTGCATGAAGTGTTAGGCCACATTTTTTTTGCCTGTTTTTTTATTTTTGTTTTGTTATGTTCAATGCGGTGTATATTATGTTTATGTGAGCCCCTGACCTTACAGGTGCCACTTAATTCTTGTAGGTTAGATACTGCACTGCTTGTCTTTGGGCTTGTAGAGCAGCTGTGCAAAGCTGAGGCCTTGTGTTGAGTAGAATGATGTATTGTTTGCTCAAGTTTGTTGCATATGCACTATCTGGTATATTTGTTGTAAATCAAAAATACTGTGGGCTTTACTTGTATTGCTATCACACATTTGCCCACATTAAAACCCAATGGCCTCTTTAAAATTTGTCCTGGTGCTGAACTGAAGTGTTGTGTGTATTAGTTGGCCCTGTGATAGAAAGATAACCATCTCCAGGATTTTCTTCTTTCTTGCTGTTAGCCAAGGCTCTGCCACTCATGACCCTGGATTGGATTAAACAACTTCTCAAACAAGTTTGATAATAACATGTTGTCCTGTAACAGCAAAAACATAGATTTTGTTTAGTTTAACTTGAAGGCAATTTAAACACATTTTAAAAATTCTTCTTATTTTCAAAGGGTTATTTTAAAAGTGGTAAACATAGGCAAACATGACTGAAAGTTATAATTAAATACCTTATTGTTCAAAAATGGTGTTGCAGAACATACAATTTAGGCTTTTCCATCTAGTTCATAATCCTCTAATCTAGTTGAGGGTCTGGCTTGCACTGCTCATCATTATATAAGTCTGTGTATACATGTAATTTTTGCAATAATAGAAACACTGTGTCAGAACTCAAAACTGAAAAGAATTCAGTCAGGACTAAGAAAGTATTCCTTCAATCCTGTTAGATAGATAGATAGATAGATAGATAGATAGATAGATAGATAGATAGATAGATAGATAGATAGATAGATAGATAGATAGATAGATAGATAGATACTTTATTAATCCCAAGGGGAAATTCACATAATCCAGCAGCAGTATACTGATACAAAGAAACAATATTAAATTAAATAGTAATAAAAATGAAAAAATAAATAAAAAAATAAAAATAAAAAAGCAGACAATAACTTTGAGTAATGTTAGCATTTACTCCCTCGGGTGGAATTGAAGAGTTGCATAGTGTGGGGGAGGAACGATCTCCTCAGTCTGTCAGTGGAGCTACTCCTTTGTCTGGAGATGACACTGTTAAGTGGATGCAGTGGATTCTTCATGATTGACAGGAGCTTGCTTAGTGCCCGTCGCTCTGCCACAGATGTTAAACTGTCCAACTTTACTCCTACAACAGAGCCTGCCTTCTTAACAAGTTTGTCCAGGCATGAGGCGTCTTTCATCTTTATGCTGCCACCCCAGCACACCACCGCGTAGAAGAGGGCACTCGCCACAACCGTCTGGTAGAACATCTGCAGCATCTTACTGCAGATGTTAAAGGATGCCAACCTTCTCAGAAAGTATAGTCGGCTCTGACCTTTCTTACATAGAGCATCAGTATTGGCAGTCCAGTCCAATTTGTCATCCAGCTGCACTCCCAGATATTTATAGGTCTGCACCCTCTGCACACAGTCACCTCTAATGATCACAGGGTCCATGAGGGGCCTGAGCCTCCTAAAATCCACCACCAGCTCCTTGGTTTTGCTTGTGTTATACCTCTGCTTTCCATTCATGTGTGGAGGAAAGATGCACAAGCAGAAGGTGGGATAAGAGAAGAATAAAAATTACTTGTGTATTGATTAGAAAGTATCCAGGACTTGTTTTCTGCAGGATGAACAAAGGGAAAATAGCTGGAGGTTATTATGAATGGTTAAGGTAGCATTGTGAAAGCAGGTAAATTGATAATCAAGGCTGCTGCTGCAAAATGCCAAGAATGAACACATGATGACACATAAGACAGCAAAGAAGAACCATGGTGATGACATTTGAAATTAAAATACTCCTTTTAAATCTTAAGCAAAACCTGGAGTTATGTATTTGGCAAATTCCTTGGAATTTAGATAATTCTCTATCATGTTTTTTCTGTGTTGCCTATAATAAAGTAACATATGAATCATATAAATACAAATCTATGTATAGCTAGCTCTAAACAGAAAATGCCAGTCTTTATTGGGCACAAACTCATGTAATTAGCAGCAACTGAGTTATATATTATTATCTGCCACTGAATTCTGCTTAACAAAAGCAAAAAAAAAATTAAACTGCAATAAAATATTCAACATTTTCTTTACATTTGATCTGCAGAAGACTTTCTTATGGTGCCATAGATACAGTATATAATGAAATCACTGTGTTGGATTCATCTTCAACTTTTTAATGCATTCTCATTTCAGGCATGCCTTTCAAAATGATGTCTGTGAATGTGTGTGTGTCAGTGAGTCTGTGAACACGATAAGTCATGGATGAATCACTCTTCCCTTCATATTTTGAGCAATGTCACTGCAGCAGACTTTTCTTTGCATAGATAATGATTTAGTATATTTTTTAGCAAGCAGTATATTATTTGCCAGTGGTGAGAATGTGTTTAAAATAACAGTTATCCAAAATTCAAAGATAAAACATTGCCTATATATAAATTAATTAATCAATGCATCTGTGACATTTGCACCATCCATTCAGATGAATTTTTGAAATTTTACAAACCCTGCCAGTTCCCTGGGACAGCACCTATTTGTCAAATGAGTTTCTGTTTCAAATACCCTGTTGACTTGCAAAATGTAACAAAAATAACAAGTAGTTTAATTCACAAATGAACTAGTTTAAAAAGAAAGCTTTAAATTAATTACCAGAAAGTATATGGTCAAACATTTATGATCTTATTGTTTCTGCAATTACCAAATGCATTACTTTTGTCTGGGTCATGACCCAAATGAAGTCCAGCATCCCAGACAATCAACTTGCATCAGTTTACTGCACAAATTGATCAACAGATGACGCAACACCCACTGCAGTAACTCACCTTACAAAACAGGAACATTTACTGCATGTCAGAATACTTTCTATTGACTCCAGCTCTGCACTTCACATTATCATCATGCTGATAGAGAAGATCAGGGTCATTAGAGTGAACACTACTACCAAGTGTAACTGGATCCAGGACTTTTTGTCTGGTAGATCAGTCAAGCTTTGGATATACATATTGTGAGGGATGGCTGGGGCCCTTATCCAGCCGGGACACCTCCTTTATAGAAGGACCAGGGGAGAGAGCATGTAAAGGGCATTACCTCCCCTGGATCCCTAGATGTCAGCGGTTGCAGCGGTGCCACAGATTCCCACAGGGCTTCATGGGAGATGGAGCCTGCCTGTGTTTAGTGTCTGGGGAGCTGGAGCACTCTTTGGGTGGCGACAGTATCTAACAGTAACATTTTTACACTTTAGTATGTGCTCAGCCTGTGTATAAATGGTGCAACTCAAACCACTTACACTTGAGCACCAGCAAAACCAAGGAGCTGGTGGTGGATTTTAGGAGACCCAGGCCCCTCATGGACCCTGTGATTATCAGAGGTGACTGTGTGCAGAGGGTGCAGACCTATAAATACGTGGGAGTGCAGCTGGATGATAAATTGGACTGGAGTGCCAATACTGATGCTCTGTGCAAGAGAGGACAGAGCCGACTATACTTCCTTAGAATCCTGGTGTCCTTCAACATCTCCAATAAGATGCTACAGATGTTTTATCAGACGGTTATGGCGAGTGCCCTCTTCGGCATGCGGTAATGTTCTGGGGAGGTAGCATAAAGAAGAGGGACGCCTCACGCCTAGACAAACTGGTGAGGAAGGCAGGCTCTTTTGTAGGCACAGAGCTAGACAGTTTGACATCTGTGGCAGACCGATGGGCGCTGAGCAGGCTCCTGGCAATTATGGAGAATCCACTGCATCCACTGAACAGTATCATCTCCAGACAGAGGAGCAGCTTCAGCGACAGACTGCTGTCACTGTCCTGCTCCACTGTAAGACTAAGGAGATCGTTCCTCCCCCACGCTATGTGACTCTGCAGTTCCACCCGAGGGGGGTAAACGTTAACATTATAGAAAGTTATTTCCTGTTTTACCTGCATTTTTATCACTCTTTAATTTAATATTGTTTTTTTATCAGTATGTTGCTGCTGGAGTATGTGAATTTCCCCTTGGGGATTAATAAAGTATCTATCTATCTATCTATCTATCTATCTATCTATCTATCTATCTATCTATCTATCTATCTATCTATCTATCTATCTATCTATCTATCTATCTATCTATCTATCAACTGGAAAAGCCACAAATTGTGTTAAGCCTGAGAAATTCGGAGACGATATAATGAGATTCCTTCAGGGTTGAAGTTAAACTTACTATATCACTGGAGGTGCAACGACAACAATTTATCCCTCAACATCAGTAAAGTAAGAAGCTACAGTGTTTACTTGAGAGGAGTTGGAATGTATTATCCACTTGTTAACATTAATGGAGTTCCTGTGGAAAGAGCTAGTGGATTTCATTTCTTAGGGGTCAACATCACTTATACTTTGTTAAAAGGTAAAATATTTTTTGAAAGTGTGAAGAAGGTCAGTCTCAAATATCAAACTACGCCTTCACAGACCTCAACAGATGCAGAAACAGTCTTTAATGGAAACTGATTTGTACAAGTCACATGACTTTGCGAAGAATGTGTAATAGACGCCTCCATAACGGAAGAACCGGCAGAAGGAGCTTGCATGGGGCAGCCCCCCGGCTTGCTACATTGCCACGGGTTTGGAGCATGGAAGCTCAACCCTGGTGGGGCCTGTGGCCACTGCCAGGGGGCGTATGGAGAATGGCTGAGCCCTCCTCTTCAGGGCTGCTGCCACACTTGGAAGTGCAGCCAGAAGGCGATTATGGAAAACCTGTAGTACTTTTGGGTGCTCTATAAAGAGGATCGCCTCATTCCATTCAGGGAGCCTGAGTCAAGAGGTGGAGGATAAAGCTAGTGGAAGAAGTAGTGAAGGTGAAAAAGAGACAGAAGAGAGAGAAAGGAAGAAAGAAGGACTGTGATTTGTGCATTAGTACAGTGTGCTGCTTGTACTGTGGTGTGTGGTGGAGAAGGAGACAAAAGTGTTTCCCTACTGAAATAAATGTGAATTGTGCTGAACTTGGGGTCTGTTTCTTTTGTATCTGGGGCTTGGAGAGCTGTACACCCCCTGATGTGCACAAGTGGTTAAAATGGCAGATCAGTAGTACGATGCAAGGCATTTATGCTAAGATGTGATTTAAGAAAGTCACAAAGCTCAGAGTCACAAATCAGATTGACCTGCTGGTCCTTGAAAAGGGTGGAAGGTGTAAACTAACTAAGATCTAAAATCAGGACTGCCCCCAAAACTGTGAGACTACTGCCCCACTTACAAGCTATGATTAGTATAAATTATTGAATAGCATTTAGTTAAAATAATTTCCTGTGATTTTTATAATTTGAAAATGGTTAAACAAAGAGTAGACTAATGCACCATCTGAAATTCTCGCTGTCACTGAGATATGTTTCTGTTGTTATTCAATTCATTCAAAATATATCCATTCATCCATTTTCCAATCTGCTGAATCTGAACACTCAGTCATGGGGGTCTGCTGGAGCCAATCCCAGCCAACACAGGGCACAAGGCAGGAACCAATCCTGGGCAGGGTGCCAACCCACTGCAGGACACACAACTACACCCACATACCAAGCACACACTAGGGCCAATTTAGAATCACCAATCCACCTAACCTGTATGTCTTTGGACTGTGGGAGGAAACCGGAGCACCTGGAGGAAACCCACACAGACACGGGGAGAACATGCAGACTCCACGCAGGGAGGACCCATGAAGCGAACCCCGGTCTCCTAACTGCGAGGCAGCAGCAGCGCTACCACTGCGCCACCGTGCCGCCCTCATTCAAAATATATCCTATCCTATATTGAGATTCATTGCCCAAGACTGTAGTAATTGTGCAAGTAGACTGCCATGTGCTCTTTTGCAATTTCTGTGTGGTCCTTGTAAGTTATTCTTTGGGGTTTACTTCCACTGATGGTTTCCTGCTTCATGGTTGTATCACCTAAAGTCACCAATTATGTACTTCAAGTATAAGCAAAGCTTCAGAATGTAAAAGGTTCACTCAGCTGTGACGCGCTGCTCGATACTGCATATATGTGTGTAAATCACATACTTTAATGATGAAAGAGAGCGGACAACATTGAAACTTATGGTTTATTTGAAAGAAGACACCCTTGGGTATGTAAAACTACTGTTAATGTTTTTGATTGACTTGTGGGTTTATTGCAACATACACAACTTTGAAATAGGGCATAAATGGCCACAGAAGGTTATGCTCACTGGTGAGGGCACACTTAGTATACTGTGTTGGTCTCAAAAAAAAAACCAAAAAAAAAACCACATGGCAGTGCAAAAGTTCAAAGAACAGCAAATAGGCTGATTCCAAGACTGCAGGGCATAATCTATGAGAAAAGATTAAAGGAGCTGAAGTTTTTTCATTTTATACAGACAGAGATTAAATGGTGCCATGATTGAAGTTTTTAAAATTGTGAAAGGAATTAGAATAGTTTATCCCGACTATTATTTTAAAATAAGTTCTTTGTCAAGAACAGAGAGACATGGTTGGAAACTTTTTAAATGCAAATTTCACAGAAATGTTCAAGTGTTTTTTTAGCACAATGAACCATAGATACTGTACATGGAATAACCAACTGTAAGAGCCATTTACTAGTTATTTAAGCTATATTAAATGCTTGCCTAAATATTAGTGTATAGTCTATGGGAGGATCTTATAACCCCCACAAGCTGAATTAAATTGGTATTGTGATGGACAGCCGGGAGCTTATCCTGGTCGACACATCCAGGCTGCTAGATGGAGTCCTCCCTGCAGCATAGATGTGCCCTGGATTCCCGCAGGGCACCATGGGAGATGTAGTTTGGATTTACAACCCTGCTGGGGACCATGGGTGCCACTGTGTGACGCTGCAGGGAGACGCAGGGATTTTTATTTTCCCTATAGGCCGTAAGTACTCCCAAGTCACGGAGACGGAAGAACAGAAGTACTTCCGGGCTGAAGGAAAATATAAGTCTTCATCTGACCCGGAAGTGCTATTGAATCACATGGACTGAAGGACAGGAGCAATTCCGGGTCAATGACTATATAAGAGACTATGCAAGACCCAGCAAGCTGAGCAGGAGTTCGGTGGTAGAGTGACGGGGCTGCTGGGAGTGGAGGATTGTGTTATTGTATTTGATTATTGATTTATTGTTTATGGTTATGTTAGTGGTGTCTACTGTGGCACAATATCGAAAAGAAGAAATTAAAATATTTCTAAGTGCTTTTACTTGGTGTCTTGGATGCTTGTCTGCGGGGTTTGAGGAGCATCAGTGCCCTCTAGTGTCAGAGTATATTCTAACTACTTTTTGCCCCTCTGACTATAGATTCACCTCAGTTAGTGACCTGCCTTGCCGTGTGCATGGAGGCATGGTGGGCACAATGATTTAAACCGTGCCTTACGTGCTCAATAGTACAAAAGTTAACATTCTCTATTAAACGTGCAGTGCTGTACGTTAGAATGTACTGAAGACAAAGTAAAGCATCTTTATGTATAGAAACAACTGAGGTTTAACAAGAAAAGATACATTTTTAGAAGAAACACTTTTTCTCTTTTTTTTGCCTTTTATTCTATGTGTGTAACAACCTTTTTTCTTTATTCTTGTGTGGATTATTTGCTTTGAATTTTCACTTAATCTTAAAAACAAACTTTTGGACTGAGAGATTTCTTTCAGCGCGCGTTTTACCTGTGCTTGATCCTGCCTTATGCACCTGTAGCTACACCAACCAAGTACTGTGGTAGACAGTAGGCACCTTCAAAACTCAGTTCAATGTTAATTTGGAGGAATTATGTGAATAGAACTGGTGAGCTTTGTTGGACTGAATGGTCTGTTCTTTTTTAAATTGCTCTAATGTTGTTTTGTATTGGGTATGATGCTCTCTGAAATGTTACTTAAGACTCTGTCTTTGTTATATAGTTTTTCTCCATGTCATGATCCAGGTGAGCTTACAACGAAATTACTACTTTCCCCTTTAAGCCTACTGGGTCATAGAAATAGTATTACAAATGTCAGAGGTCAAGCATGTAAGTATAAAACAAAAAACAAAGACTAAACTGGAGCTTTCATAAGTAATTTCAATGGGACTGTTGTAGAGGAATTTTACAAACAAGCAGCTGCTTGCTATTAAATACAACAAACTAGTAACACACAAGACAGAAAAGGCAAAGAAGGCCTAATTGACAAATGAGAAAGGCACTGCTTCTAATGAGAGTCTTCAGCTCAACAGACAAACAAGTTAAACAGTTAAATAAACAGAAAAAATAGCTTTTGTTTTGCAGGAGGCACGAACAGTCCAGTACAATCGAATGACTAAAAAAGAGAGAACACAGAAATTCACTCTTAGGTCAAAAAGAAGAAAGAATGCTGAATCACCACTGTTGAAAAAACTTCACTGGTGTTTCTCAAAAATATGATGCCTTCTAAGAAAGAAGACTGCTACCACTGCTAAAAAGTAATGGTGCACAGGAGAAAAATAAAATGAGAGACAGTTAATAAGAGAACAGCGGTAAAAAATAAAAATAAATGAAAACAGTAAGCTCTATTTTTTCCTAGAGTCATACCTGGCCCTTTTCCTAATAAAAAAAAAATCATTTTTACTTTAAAAATAAAAAATAAACTTCTTTTCTTTACTGAGTTATTTTTTGGGATGGATGTCAAACTGTCCAGCTCCATGCCTACAATAGACCCTGCCTTCCTCACCAGTTTGTCCAGGCGTGAGACGTCCCTCTTCTTTATGCTGCCTCCCCAGCACACCACCGTGTAGAAGAGGACACTCTCCACAACTGTCTGATAGAACATCTGCAGCATCATATTGGAGATGTTGAAGGACACCAGGATTCTAAGGAAGTATAGTCGGCTCTGTCCTTTCTTACACAGAGCATCAGTATTGGCAGTCCAGTCCAATTTATCATCCAGCTGCACTCCCAGGTATTTATAGGTCTGCACCCTCTGCACACAGTCTCCTCTGATAATCACAGGGTCCATGAGGGGCCTGGTCCTCCTAAAATCCACCACTAGCAGCTCCTCCAGCATTAACAAAACTAAATGAAGTATCAGGACTTCACTCTATAGGCTACCTGGCTTTATTTATTACGTCTTAAGTGCCTAAGGGCAGTTGCCACATCATACTAACGCAGAAACATGTTCACTGTACGACATCACAAAACAAAGAATAAATCAGGAAAAGGGTTAAAAACCAAAAGAGTATGAATTAAAGAAAAACTTGCCAAAATACTGCACAAAAACATACAAAAATCCTGACAATCTACTTGGTTTTTAGTGTTGCTAATGGAAACCAATGCAAATAGCAAGTTTTCAAAATAGTGTTTAAAGTAATGTAAACCATGATGCCATTTCTTGCTGTAATCTGCTCTATATATATAAAATCCTAAGCCTAAAAGTGCATTGATTTTGTGTCACGATTTTATGTGAATTGTTTGTCATGTTTTAAATCTTGCTTATTTTAACGCCTACATATATATATATATATATATATATATATATATATACATATGTATATTTGGTATTACTTTTTTTTAGAATTTACCAAACCTTAATGTGATGTTGTTAGATTTTCAGATTCTTATTCCGTTTTTAAATTAAAAACTAAAAAATATCAAGAACTTATGTCCCTCGAGACGAGACTTAACCAAGAGTCCCAAGAGATTTAACCACGCCCGGGGCCAGTAATAAAAGACAAAGAGTAGGACAGGTGCTATACAGGCGTGTAAATGTTTGAAGCGGCACGTGAGATGAAGCGGCTAGCCAGCAGCTGATCGAGCAAAGAGTAGGTGAAAAAAAACTGTATTTGTTTCCCATTGTATCACCGTTTAAGAGGTGGTTTTGGAGGAGTGACAGAGTCTCTTTGGGGTGTGTTCAGCTCCCATCTTCACAACGCGAGAGGCAGACTGGCTGCAACTGGGGGTTGGGCGCTGATGGCACTAAGAGGGCTTGCCCCCCTAGTTGTTTCTTAAATATTCAGCATGTTTCGTGTCAGAAAAATATACTCAGAATCAGTGACCTAAAGTGACATGAAATCTGACCTGAAAGATCAACATGATTATCTATGCAGATGATTAGGTTGTAGCGGTTTCAAGGGTGCTAAGATTCACAACGTCTGAAGATGGTGATTTGTTTATTTTATCATGGGAACCCCAGGAACACAATAGCCTTGAATTAGCATGCACACATTGACACACAAAGACATGAATTGATCAGTAATAAAGATACTAAAATATATATTAAGCAAATAATAAAGAGAAAAATAACAATATTAAACAAAATGTGTGTATATAAAATCTCTCCCCAGTTCTGCAACGGTTCTCCCCCAGGCACGAGAGGCCCACCCCGGGCCCCTTAAGGACTTCCAGGACGAAAGGGTGTGCGAAAAAATTGCAAAGTCCCCAAAAAGTTCGCCAAAGGGCTCAAAAAGCGATAATTATTTACATACACTGCACAAATGAAATCTCACAAAACACTAAGCACTAGATAATAAACAATCAACACTTACGACACAGTCCAAATCACAGTCCAGCACAACTGGTGCAGATGATGGAGAGAATGAATTAAGATGGCAAAAGATTTGTCCTACCATGTGGAAACAAACATACACAGATGATCACACAATCCACTCTGAGCCTTTTTAGTTCTTTTTTGAAAAGGCCACTTAATTATTCTGAATCTGTCCAATGGCATACTACTGATGGGGCTCCTGGGAGTTGTACTCCATTTACGTAGCATGCTACAAGGAATGCATATTTAATATGTTCTTGATGCCCAAGTTTAGGTCATGAATTATGCTCAACATTAAAACTCAATAACTACTGGTAGATATCATCAGGTTATGGTGAAAGTCAAACTGTCATACTACTGTTACAGCACACTAAGAATGTCTTACAATGTATCCTTAACTGTACAAGTAACTGAGTGAGGTAAACTGAAGCTAAATGATTGGACTTTAAGAAGCTAGATGTCCGCATCAGGTATCATGGCACATGCTGACTGTTTTTACATGAAAGTAAGGACAATGATGGTGGCATGCAGGTTTTTAAAACTATTTAACTGATACTGAATAACTGAGGCACTATTTATACTTTTTGGTCTCTTTTAAATACTAGTCATGTTACCCTTCAATGACAAATAATATAATAAGCGCAAAATATCTCTTGCTGTACATGTACCTTCAGTGTCTTTCCTCCGTATTGCTGTGTGTCTGTACCTATTTTGACTGGCACTTCCCACAGTCGAGCATGTTTCTGTCAAGCCCGCTTTCTCAGACTCGGCCATTTCGAGGCATCTTGCTTGTCTCCTGTCCGCTTTTATACATTTTAAAGGCAGTTCTCAGTTGTATTCCTCCCCATTTGCCTTCCATTCACAATTCGTCTTTCAATCAAAGCCAAACTGACCAATTGGACACCCACACAAAGACCTTAGCATTTAGTTACATAGTAGAAGATTCTGTTTACACAGGTGAGTCAGACACACTCAAAATAGGGGAGTAAACTAAAAAAAAGTAAAACAATATATGATACATGAATAGGAAATGTGCTAACCTTTTCAACTGAGAGGCCAAAGCTTGAAAGGCTAGTCAAGCCAAGCAGAATTGCAGTGTATTCTGGGGAAAAGCCAAGCAAAATGACACCTTTTATTGGCTAACTAAAAAGATTACAATATGCAAGCTTTCGAGGCAACTCATGCCCCTTCTTCAGGCAAGATGTAAATGAGTTGCCTCGAAAGCTTGCATATTGTAATCTTTTTAGTTAGCCAATAAAAGGTGTCATTTTGCTTGGCTTTTCTCTACATTCGTAATGGCTAACATGGTACAACAACCTAGTACTACAGTGTATTCTGGGAAAGCCAAAGGGCAAAGCAGGATTCAGAGTATTATTCTGTATTTTTCAAGTAGTCTTTCATGCTCATGAGAATCGATCTTGAGCTTGTTGAGAATAAATAAGTACCATTTTCCATGTTTTGAGTAATTGTCTGCTTTGCTAGGGGAAAGAAAACCACGTGTGTGTGCTTAGTTTGGGAGAGAAGGAGAGAGAGAGAGAGAGAGAGAGAGAGAGAGTGAGTCTGCATTTTTATTAGACTTAAAAAATATATTTCTCATAGTTCAGTTGATGTTTGTTGCAAAAAATGGAGCTTTAGCTCAGCTCAATTGTAAAAATTGGACAATTTCAAGTAGCCTCTCAGCTGAATATGGATACTTAAATGGAGCTTGTTTTCTGTTACTGTTTTGTTGTTGAACAGTCAGAAAGGTACCCTCTCTCACTATCTGGCAAGAAATCTTTCATCATATCTTCAATTAAGGATATATAATGTGTAACTAAGGAACTAGGACACCTGAAATATCTTACTTATATGAAGACTGCATGAATCCTTCAAGGTTCTATAATTCCTCATCTTGTTTATATTTGCTGTTATTGGTTTTGATGCATATAAATGTGATTTTTAAGTAAAAGCTTAATGTTATTCCTTGTCTAGTTGCAGTTCTTTAAAGGCTCAAAGGGACGCCTTTGAGAAGTCCTCTATTGGTGGAAAATGGGTTAAAGAAAACATGTGAAACTAAAAACAGTGCCAGTCACCGAGCAGCCTGCCATTAGAGGTCTCTAGGGTTGAATATGTGGTGTTTTAAAATGGATAGTAAGACAGGTAAGAGGTTACAAGTAACAGTTATATAGTCGGTTTTGACATTTCTTCCTATTCCTCTTTAAGAAACTAAGCGGTTAGTTGGTACCTTTCATGTTTGGTAAATGTCACAGGTGATCTGATAACACAACAAAACACTGTGCTACCAAGTTAACCATTTAATCTGCTTACCCTTATCAAAATATGTTATTATATTTTTATATAACAGGGTCCCATATGCTTGAGCTTTCATAAACCTTACAAGGACCAGTTTATGGAGAGCAAAAGGAAAAGGTTTTGAGGTTATACCACAACTAATCTGCTCCTTATCTCTCTAGCTAACTGAAGAACAGCTCGGAAGAAGACCAGTGAGCCCACCTCTCTGACCTGCCTCCATTCCTGCCCCTTCTCAAATATTTAAACCAGCCTAGCAAGGTGTTAGTTGTGATCAGCATGTGTGGAAGTCATGCTGCTAGTGGCCCTATTTTTCCTTGCTTTTTAACCTTGCCTAATGGCCATAATCAAGAATTCTAGCCAGATTATGTATGGACTACAGACTATGTATGAATAAGCAATTAAACTTATTACTACCTCAGATATTATGCTAATACTATCTCAGTACCACTGCTGTAGGTCCATGTCCTTCTCATTTCAAATATCTGCTTTCATTGGACACTGACAGGGAGCAGTCATTTAGAATCCACCAGCATGATGATTCTGCATTGACTAGATAGATAGATAGATAGATAGATAGATAGATAGATAGATAGATAGATAGATAGATAGATAGATAGATAGAAAATAGCAGGGTTACAGCAGCAGACAAAAAAAGGCACAGATATACATATAATAATGCTAACAAGGTTCACATACACATACAGTATAACATGAGTTATCAATAATAAGTAATTTAACAAATTGTAGGATTTACTAAGTGTAAAGTGATTAAAATTGCACAAGTTTATAAGTTACAATTTTATAGTACAGGATGTCAGGCATTGGTACAGTATATTTTATGTAGTATCATTGTTTATTAAGATGTCAGCTAGACCAGCTCAATACCATTCAGTACACAAGGAACAATAACTTCTTTGTCGAGGGGAGGTTCATTATAGAGCCTGATGGCAGAAGGTAGAAGCGACCATTCATAGCGCACCCTGAAGCATTGCAATTATCTTAGTAAATGTGCTTTTCTCTTTAGCAAAAACCTCATACAGAGGTTGAAAGTCATTGTCCAGGATAGTTTGCAGCTTGCTGAGTGAAGTCTGTTTAACTACTTCCTCCAGTAAGTCCATCCTGACCACCAAAGATTGAGCTAGCCTTTTCAATTAGTTTAATTTGCTGGCATTACCTACATTAGTGTCCACAGCACTTTATCACATAGAAATATATGTTGACCACTACAGACTGGTAGAAAACAGGTACAAATGGCCTGCAGACACCAAACAATGTTAACCTCCTCAAGAAATAGACCCAACTTTGACCTTTCTTGTATACTGACTCTGTGCTGGTACTCTATTCAAGTCTGTCATTCACATGAACCCTGTGGTATCTGTATATCTTCACCACCTTCACATCTTCAACATCAATGAGAATGGGGATAGAGTGGGCTTAACACTGACCTATGTGAAGATTAAGATTATCTTGTTTGTCTTATTGATGTTATGGTGTAGGTAGTGCAATTTGCACGATTTAACAAAATCATTCACTAGTGTTATGTATTCATTCTCCTGTTCACTGCTGACAATACTAATACATTTTATTTATTTGTAGGTGCCTTTCTAAACACTCAAGGACACTGAACAATAGACAAAACAGATTATAAACAAAAGTAAAATACAAAAGTTAAAATCAGAGCAATTGTAATCAAAGAGAAAAAGCAGTCTTAAACAAATGAGTTTTAAGTTTAGATTTGAAAAGTGAAAATGATTCAATATTTCTAAGCTCAGGTGGTAGTGAGTTCCAAAGCTGTGGTAAGTGGTAAGACGGACAAAGGGGACAGTCAAGTGGATGGAGGAAGATGATCTAAGGGTACGGGAGGGAATGGCAACATGGAGAAGGTCAGACAGATATGGAGGGGCAAGGTTGTGGATAGCCTTAAAAGTTAGTAGGAGAATTTTGAATTGAACTTAAATAGAAGTCAATGAAGCTGCTGCAAAACGGGAGTGATATGGTGAATAGAGGGGGTTCTAGGAATGATGCGGGCAGCTGAATTCTGGACCAGTTGAAGCTTATAAAGATATCTGCAAGAAAGAACAAAGAAACGGGAATTGCAATAATCGACGAGAAGTGACAAGGCTATGAACAAGGATAGCAGTGGTGTGAGGAATGAGGGAGGGGCGAATACAATTAATGTTACGCAAGTGGAAATATGCAGACCGGGAGATGTTATTGATGTGGGACTGAATGGATAAAGTACTGTCAAGGATGGCAACCAGACTGTGGGGAAGGGGAGACTGAGGAATTATCAATTACAAATTAAAAATGATCAGTTTTGGATAATGTTGATTTTCTACCAATGAGGAGATTAATTTAATTTAAGAAAATTTGAAGAAAACCTGGATTTGATTTCTGCTATGCAATCAGTAAGTGAGGAGGGTGGAAGCAGTAGGTTTGTTAGTGAGATAGAGCTAGGTGTCATCAACATAACAGTGGAAGCTAATGTTATATTTACGAAAGATATTACCAAGGGGAAGGAGGTAAATAATGAAAAGGAGCGGCCCCAGGACAGAGCCCTGGGGTACACCTGAAGTAACAGTGGTGGGTTGGGATGTGAAAGTTTTAAGCTGAACAAATTGAGTGGGGCCTGAGAGGCAGGATCTGAACCAGTCTAGTGGAGTGTGGGTAATGCCAATTGAAGATAATCTACTGAGAAGAGCAGTGTGACAAATAGTGTCAAAGACTGCACTCAGATCAAGGAGGATGAGAATAGTAATTAAACCAGAATCAGCTGCCATAAGGAGGTCATTAGTAATTTTTATAAGTTCCGTTTCTGTACTGTGGATAAGACGAAAACCAGACTGGAACTGTTTATACAGATTATTTTGAGATAAATGAGAATGAAGTTGAATAGCCGCTATTTTTTCAAGAATTTTGGAAATGAAGGGTAGGTTAGAAATAGGGCGTAAATTACTGAAATTAGTCAGATTGGCACAAGGTTTTTCAGTATTGGGGTTATTGCAGCAGTTTTAAAAGATGAAGGAACAGTACCAGTAGTGAAAGAAGAGTGAATTATAGCAGAGATAAGGGGGACCAGAGAGGGGAGGGAGGCTTTGACTAGAACTGTAGGGAGGGGCTTCAGTTGACAGGTGGATGGCTTAGACTTACAGACAAGATCTGAGATTTCTGAGAAAGTAGGAAGCTGAAAAGAGGAAATTGAGTGAGTTGGTGAGTGAAATTCAAATGAAGTACTGGAGGAATCCATACAGAGAGACTGATGAATCTTCTGGATTTTTTCATTAAAAAAGGACATAAGGGGATTGCAAAATTCAGTTGAGTAAAGGTGAGAAGGTAAAGAATCCAGGGGTTGTGTGATATTGTTAAGTAGTGAAAACAATGACTTGGTGTTTCCTTCATTGGAAGAAATAATGAGAGTATAATAGTTAAATTTAGTTTGGGCAATACAGTCCTTGTAATAAAGTATATGGTTTTTGTAGATCTCTTTGTGAACAAAGAGTCCAGTTTTTTTATATAACCGTTCAAGTTGCCGGCCTTTGGCTTTCAAAAGCCGAAGTTCAGGCACGAACCAGGGAGCAGAAGAAGAGAAAGAAACAGATCTAGTTTTTAATGGAGCGACAGAGTTAAGAATGCCATTAAGTCCAGTGTTATAGTGTGAGACTAGTTCTTCAGGAGTGGATAAATTATGAATGTCCATAAGGGAATCAATACTAGAGGAAAGAGAGTCTACGTTAATATACTTAATATTACAGAAAGACATGAGACGGGAAAGCTTAGTGTTGGAAAGTGCAAGTTTAACATTGAATGAAATAAGGAAGTGATCAGTTATGAGGAGTTAATCCGCAGTACAATCAAGCGGGGTAACTCCAGAACAGCAAATCAAGTCCAAGATATGTCCTTTGGAATGAATGGGAATATCAGTATGCTGCTGGAATTCAAAACTCTCAAGGCAGGATGTAAAGTCGCTAGTAATAGGGACATTGATATTATCCATATGTATATTGAAATCCCCCAGAAGTATTATGTTTGATGAAACAGTAGATAAGTGTGTAAGGAAAACAGCAAAGTCATTCAGAAAGTCATTGTTTGGTTTAGGGGGCCGGTAAACAGTTGAAATAATAGTATTAATAGGTCCATTTAATTGACATACAAGAGATTCAGAAGAACTCAAGGCAGGAACAGACAACGGCAAGACTTTCCATTTCTCACAATACATTAACAGAAGACCTCCTCCCCAGCCAGAGCCACGGGGTTGAGAGATGTAAACAAACCCGGGGGAGTGGATTCGTTAAGTTGAGAAAAGTCATGGGGTCGTTGCCATGTCTCAATTAGACAGAAAAAGCCAAACTTACGATCAGTGAGGATATTGTGGATGAGAGGCCCCTTGCTCATGAGTAAGTGATTGTCCAGCAGACTGAAGTTAACAACGGCGTTATCGCATTTAGCAACGGTGTTAGCTGACCGAGCTAGGCTGGCTAACACACTGTGGTCAGCGACTCTGCCTAAATTATGTGGATGACGTCAAGAACTGGACCAGATGGAGTTTATTATTTTCGAACTGTCAGTTTGGATACTCTGGTGGGACCCGCGATGGATGTACTTGGACAGGTGAAAGCGGAGTCGGAGTAGCTTGGCAGCTGAGTACTAAAGCAGGCCCATCACAGGTTGGATAGCGAGCGACAAGAGGGACCAAACAAACATGAACCAAATAAATATCCTACCGGTGCACAGGTTAAGCGAAGACGCAAAGAGCAAAGCCAGGTAAGTCTCAAGGCAGGGATAGGCCAAAAAATAGTCCATATACAGCCAAATCAGAAGTCAAGCTAGAAATTAGTCTAGCTTTAAATGATTGAAAAATAAAACTCATTGAATAAATCTGGCCGAAATGAAAATGAAAACAGCTGCTTAGTCCATTATATAAATAGACCATGCTGGTCCACTAAAATCCCTTGTTTGAGATCCCTGTGGTCATACCTTCAGCTACTTCCTTTTCTGTGACAGTCAGTCAGTGGGCTTCAATGGGATTAGTACTTCCTCTGTCAGACACTTTTATTTACTGTCATTTTTTTCAATTTTAAATTTCCTTTACTAGGTTATATTGTCTGTTGAAAAATACAATGCATTTTTACTAGGACATGAGACAAAACACCTCAGAATGGGAGTATGGAGAGTGACACCCTTGGTTAAGCATATCACAAGTGACATTGCAGGTGCTGCAGACTAGAATTAAGCTCTGTTGAATTAATTTCAATTAGAAGTGCTAGGTCAATAATCCACATTTTCTAAATAGGTAAAAAATATATAGTTTAGCCTAAACTTAAATAAAATAACTAAAGAATAGAAAAATTGAATGAATTTGGCTACCTGCCATTGAAGCTCTAAGAGATGTGCTTCTGCTTTGAAGGTCATCAATTGTAGAAAGTTCATAAAAATCAAATTATGGACTTCATTATATTAGACAAGAAGCTGCATTTAAATTGTGAAAAAGTGAGCCAAAATACCATACAAGAGAAGATTAATGAACCTGCTTTAAAACTGTTTTATGAGAAAACCCGACTGCATTCAACAGAGACAGAGAAACACATCCAAAATATTCTGGTGAATTCAATATAATTCTTGAGAGGCATCAGAATAATATTGTGGTCAACAGTGTAGAAAGCAGAATTAACATGAATAATTAGTGGAATAAAATAAAGAAGACACAGAAATAGCCTTTTGTGACAGGAGTGAGCTCTCCTGCTGAGTCAAGTAGTTGTTTCTGCCAATTAATTTTAAAGCAAAGTTAGTGAAATGGAAGAGTTTGATAAGAATAATTAGATTAAGAGCACTTCATTAATTTTTTGAGGCTTTAAATCAAGGCAGGATGTAAAGTCGCTAGTAATAGGGACATTGATATTATCCATATGTATATTGAAATCCCCCAGAAGTATTATGTTTGATGAAACAGTAGATAAGTGTGTAAGGAAAACAGCAAAGTCATTCAGAAAGTCATTGTTTGGTTTAGGGGGCCGGTAAACAGTTGAAATAATAGTATTAATAGGTCCATTTAATTGACATACAAGAGATTCAGAAGAACTCAAGGCAGGAACAGACAACGGCAAGACTTTCCATTTCTCACAATACATTAACAGAAGACCTCCTCCCCAGCCAGAGCCACGGGGTTGAGAGATGTAAACAAACCCGGGGGAGTGGATTCGTTAAGTTGAGAAAAGTCATGGGGTCGTTGCCATGTCTCAATTAGACAGAAAAAGTCAAACTTACGATCAGTGAGGATATTGTGGATGAGAGGCCCCTTGCTCATGAGTAAGTGATTGTCCAGCAGACTGAAGTTAACAACGGCGTTATCGCATTTAGCAACGGTGTTAGCTGACCGAGCTAAGCTGGCTAACACACTGTGGTCAGCGACTCTGCCTAAATTATGTGGATGACGTCAAGAACTGGACCAGATGGAGTTTATTATTTTCGAACTGTCAGTTTGGATACTCTGGTGGGACCCGCGATGGATGTACTTGGACAGGTGAAAGCGGAGTCGGAGTAGCTTGGCAGCTGAGTACTAAAGCAGGCCCATCACAGGTTGGATAGCGAGCGACAAGAGGGACCAAACAAACATGAACCAAATAAATATCCTACCGGTGCACAGGTTAAGCGAAGACGCAAAGAGCAAAGCCAGGTAAGTCTCAAGGCAGGGATAGGCCAAAAAATAGTCCATATACAGCCAAATCAGAAGTCAAGCTAGAAATTAGTCTAGCTTTAAATGATTGAAAAATAAAACTCATTGAATAAATCTGGCCGAAATGAAAATGAAAACAGCTGCTTAGTCCATTATATTGTAAGTTAATTGTAAAAAAGTTAAAAAAGAAAAAAAAGTTAAAAAGTTACCGGAGAGCAGCGGCGATCAGTCACGCCAGCGTTCGCTCAACAGGAAATATTCATACTCCCAACTATTGCTGTGTCATCGGAAAATTTCTGAAGATGACATGATTTAAATTGTATCTAAAATCTGAAGTGTACAGGGTGAACAATAAGGAAGCCAGAACCCATGTGTCACTCATGACCATGTCCGATACACAGTTCTTAATCCACACAAACAGTGATCTACCAGTTAAGCAGTCCATTATCTATGACACAACAATATAATTAGCCCTCATTGACATGCGTTTTCCCCCATTCATTTTGGGCTTTATGGTGTTGAAAGCACTAGAGAAGTCAACAAACAATGTCATCACCCTGCTACACTCTTGAAAATACTGGTTCTTTAATGGCACTTTATGACTCTTTTACTGGGTTGTATGGTTCCTTATAGAATTATTCTTTGACAAAGCACTGTTTCATTGTGGGAAGGGTTCTTTGCATATGAAGTTGGTTTTATGTGCTTTAAAAAACTTCTTAATATGTAGAATAACTCAAATCATTAATTTACAGTAGACTACCTAGCAGGACACTAACACATTAAGGAAACCTAAATTTAGTCCGTGTCATTGTATGTAGCTAGAGTCTTTTTAAAATCAGTAACAAATTTGTTAGCATCTGTTCATTGCTATTTACTGTATGGAGTTTGTTATGGATCTTAATAAATTAAGGTTCTTATTGGAACCTTCATGTCGATGGGTCTTTTGGGAACCAAAAAACGGTTCAACTATGGTATTGTTTTGAAGAACCGTTCTGGCACCTTTGTTTTTAGGAGTGTACCCTGCTTCTCCAGATGGGAGTAGGATCTGTTCAGCATATAGATGACAGCATCATCCACCCGTTGTGGTCCTGGTAGGCAAACTGCAGACGCTCCAGTGCTGTTCTGACTAGGGGCTGCAAGTGAGCCAATATTAGCTTTTCTAAGGTTTTCATAATGTGTAAGGTCAGAAACACTGGTCAATAGTCTTTTAGATCCAATGGTTGCACTATCTTGGGGACTCGTACTACACAAGAGGTTTTCCATACAGCTGGAGCCCTTTCTAAGATCAGACTCAGATTGAAGATAAACTGAAAAACTACACACAATTACCATGTGAAGTCCTCCAATACCTTAGGACTAACCATCAAGACCAGCAGCAAGATAACAACATGTCCAGTCAAGCTAGGAGTCTGATAGCAATTTCAAAAGCAGCAGCCATAGTGATATTCTGTGACTGTGTCTGTGAAGCCCTGCTTTATAGAAATGCTTACATGGAATGATTTCACAACTGTACTTTGTGTTCAATTTTTCACAAAAAAAGATTCTGGAACCAAGTTAAAACATTGATTTGTCATGCATAATTTCCCTCCCCTTTTTCCACTAATCTATTTATAATTTCGCCCATAGTAGGCTCTTGTTTCAAATCTATTGATGTTTATGGAGTCATAATATGTAATGAATTTCATATTGAATGCCTAAACAGTGTAGAAATAGATAGGTGAATTATATGAGCAATTTCTCCATCTGTTTTCTAACTCATTTATCCAGTTTACGGTTGCAGGCAAATACACATACAATTTATCCTCCATGTCCCCTGCTAGTCAGTAGTCAACACATGTGGATTAATCCCTCACTTTGATTTCACTTTGCTATTTAAAAGCAAACCATTCTTTTTGTTTCTAAGAGATATTGTTAAGAATATACTTTAACTGAAGGGAATCCATCAGGAATATACCTGATCCCAGGAGCACAAGGCAGAAAATAACGAGGAGGAAGGTAATGAAAGAGCAGGATTGTATAGGATTTGAAGTGATCATGCAGATAACATATCAAGTTAGAAACCAGAGCGCACAGAGCACAGTAGAATGAGCACACAGATGAATGTTCCCTGCTCAGCTTGTTAATGGCTATATTTATAAAGCTTGCTTGCAAAATGTCTATGTGTAATGGAAAGCTCTTGAGACAGGCTGTGTAAAATGCAAGAATAAAATGTGAAGATGTTGAAGAATACAGAAATATTTTCTCTGAGTTTAGAAGCATCTTCTAGGCTCTGGCACTTAATAGTTGACTTAGTCACAGTTGAATACTCCATATAAATAATGTTTAAAAATAAAGACAATCCAGTGATATTGGGGAAGCAAGCAAATTGGTTTACAAGTGAAGGACCAATTTCCCTTGCAGTTAATCCCCTCAAAAAATAATTTTCTTTTGGAGAAAATGAAAGAGAATTTGAATAACAGAAATAAATTGTTAAAAAAGTAAAAGTATGGTAATGTGAGAAAAGGCTTAGGCAAATAGAGAGACACAAAGATTCTAAAAACATGTGGGGACAGAGCTATATTAAAGCAGATAAGCAAATAAGAGATAGCAACAGCCATTCAAAAGAAACAAGCAATTTAAATAAAATTCATTGTAAATTAAAAGTATTACATAGAAGTGTCATTAGAGGCTTCCAAATTATGGTTGACATGCCACATAAGTCATCAAACTATTTGCCACATCGCTACTAGTCTGTGGCTTCTCTTGCTGTTATGTTACACTTTGAGTTTCTTTCTCTGCTTTACAACATATAGGCTAGCTGTTTTACCTTAGTTGTGGTATATAGGTGCAGAAACTGCTATAGCTGTCTCATATCTCCAGGAAAGTGGGATTGATTGCTGGCTCAGTAACCCTATGTGCGGAGTATGTGCATTCCTTCCATCCCTTGTCTGTCTATATGGCTTTCTTCTTGGTACTTTTGCTGTTTTACTGGATATGAACACAACACAACAGGAAGTCATTGCAAAATACTTGGTAATCAAATGTCCCAATGTTTACATTGTTGACATGATATGGGGCAACAAAAAGTGACAACAATCTAAAACCTTAAAGCATATGTGCATTGAAACCTACAGAAATAAATGTGACATTGTGTAATTTAAACTTGTCTTTTATGTGTTCTGTACATTTCAAAAATATCATACTATTTGCTGTTCCAGAAAAAAAAAACTGTTTAGTTAGACAGCTTTGGGTGTATTCATTCATTCATTAATGTTTGTAATGTGCCATCTACTGGCATGTAATGCAGGCAATAATAAAATTCAATGCCCTTCTCATTTTCACAGCTGGCCCAACACATACATTAGCAGTGCTGTTGAGAATGTTATGCCAAATGCTTCATAATAAAGGCAACAGCCAAGCTGACATTATAAGTTAATAAAGAAACATTTTTGTTTTAAAAATACAGAATATTAAAAAGAATGATAGAGTGAGCAATAATCTGATTTAAGTCTATTGAACATTCTGCTGATCTGCCTTTATTAACAGAGCAAAATGGGAGTAGGAAAATACTATGGAAATAAATAAAACATTTCTTTAACAGCTATAAATAGACCATGCTGGTCCACTAAAATCCCTTGTTTGAGATCCCTGTGGTCATACCTTCAGCTACTTCCTTTTCTGTGACAGTCAGTCAGTGGGCTTCAATGGGATTAGTACTTCCTCTATCAGACACTTTTATTTACTGTCATTTTTTTCAATTTTAAATTTCCTTTACTAGGTTATATTGTCTGTTGAAAAATACAATGCATTTTTACTAGGACATGAGACAAAACACCTCAGAATGGGAGTATGGAGAGTGACACCCTTGGTTAAGCATATCACAAGTGACATTGCAGGTGCTGCAGACTAGAATTAAGCTCTGTTGAATTAATTTCAATTAGAAGTGCTAGGTCAATAATCCACATTTTCTAAATAGGTAAAAAATATATAGTTTAGCCTAAACTTAAATAAAATAACTAAAAAATAGAAAAATTGAATGAATTTGGCTACCTGCCATTGAAGCTCTAAGAGATGTGCTTCTGCTTTGAAGGTCATTAATTGTAGAAAGTTCATAAAAATCAAATTATGGACTTCATTATATTAGACAAGAAGCTGCATTTAAATTGTGAAAAAGTGAGCCAAAATACCATACAAGAGAAGATTAATGAACCTGCTTTAAAACTGTTTTATGAGAAAACCGACTGCATTCAACAGAGACAGAGAAACACATCCAAAATATTCTGGTGAATTCAATATAATTCTTGAGAGGCATCAGAATAATATTGTGGTCAACAGTGTAGAAAGCAGAATTAACATGAATAATTAGTGGAATAAAATAAAGAAGACACAGAAATAGCCTTTTGTGACAGGAGTGAGCTCTCCTGCTGAGTCAAGTAGTTGTTTCTGCCAATTAATTTTAAAGCTAAGTTAGTGAAATGGAAGAGTTTGATAAGAATAATTAGATTAAGAGCACTTCATTAATTTTTTGAGGCTTTAAATTATTGCTACTGTTGTATTTGGTTGATGATACTCAGCTAAGATGAAGAGCACGAAACTGAAAAAAAAAAAATCAAGACAATTCCTAAACCAATTTTCACAGCAGGGGGCTTAAAGTTGCAACGTTGTTTGCTCTTTATAAGCATAATATTTTAAAAAAATTATAAGATAAAATACATAATGTAGCTTGTCAGCAATGGACACGTACTGTAGCTGTAACATTAATCCATCCATTCATTATCCAACCCACTATATCCTAACTACAGGGGTCTGCTGGAGCCAATCCCAGCCAACACAGGAAATAAACCCCGGGCAGGGTGCCACCCCACCACAGGGCACACACACCAAGCACAATTTAGGATCGCCAATGCACCTAACCTGCATGTCTTTGGACTGTGGGAGGAAACCCACGCAGACACGGGGAGAACATGCAAACTCCACAAAAGTGAACCCGGGTCTCCTAACTGCGAGGCCGCAGCACTGCCCACTGTGCCACCGTGCTGCCCTATAACATTAATTCTATTTATAATTCTTATTATTATGAATATATGTTCAAATATTCAGCTAAAAAGAAACTGCCAATTCCTTTAAAGAAAAATGACCAGTATTACTTGGAATACAAATTTGAAATCATTAAATTGTACTGGAGCAGTAACCATTCCAAAGGTATAACCCAGTTTATGTTTATAATCTTAGCGGATGTTAATCAGATATTCAATCTCAAGTTTCCGTGGTTCCCATTGTAGCCAGAAGCTTGAAGGAACCATTCTGATTATATATGATACCAATAAGAAATATTCATTTATTGTTGTAAAACTAAATTACACTGGAGTTAATTTGGCTTTTTTGACACTGATCAGCAGAAAAAAGGCTCTTTAAAATCTAAGTGAAAACAGAAATATGTAAAATATAGAAATACACATAAAATGAATGGGGGTGAGGGTAATGGTGACAGAATTCAAAGCAGGGCAGTTGCAAGCAAAGAGACAACCCTCAATGCTCCAGCTAGACTTTGTCCAAATCCCTCCTAATACTAGGCCACTCTACGCTTTATTGCCCCTGGCTGTAGCACACTAGAGTGACTGGGAGGCTCCTCCACCCATGGTTCAATTAACACAACAAAATTTGCAAAATTAAAAATTTAGAGCAATTAACAAATGTTATAGAAAGTATCTAACAAAATTAGATGAAAAGGACAAATGAAGTAACAATCTTACTTGTACATTGTACTTGAGTGTACAATCCTGTTAAAAAATATTATCCGAATATGTGTAAGTAGTTTATCATTAATTACAGACATCTCATCAATTATAAATGGTTATGCAGTGGCAGAGCCTGCAGGGGTCAAGGGGGTGTTCACCCTGGGACCCACTCTAATCGGAGACCCACAAATGAGTCTACATTTAACAACATTCTGGTATATTCTAGTATAAAGTCTCAAATAAATAATGTACAAATTATAGAATGCAGTTTTTAAGTTTAAAAATGTGCATGTTGATTGCATATTCACATCACCACAAGACTTTCTCCCCCACAAGCTATCCTGATAGAAAATGGGTAAGCACATGTCAGGTGCATCGGAGCTCACAAAACAGCAAGAAAGAGTTCTCTTTACTTCACTCATTTGTATAAAGCTGACCAAGAAACACACCTCACCAAAGGTTCAGTGACAAAGTGCAAGAAGAAGACAAGGCAGGGAGAAATGGATTATCTGACAAAGATAGTGACAGCACAAATAACACAAAAAACAATGTGAATGAGGTAGATAACAACTATAAAAGTGAAAGAGAGAAATAAATATGCAGCAAGTGACAAAAACAAGTGTCGGTGACCCATCACAATTTTACCAGTGTTCAAAATGCTAACTTAACACCCTCATTCAAGCTGGACACTCATGAAAGTACCTTCATTGATTCATGCAGTTTCCAAACTCAGTTCACCTCTGATACTAAAACAGCTCTTATTTACTGTATGCTACATCCCTGGAATTGTGCATTACAATGGTGGTGGGGTGGACAGGTGGTTGTTGTTGTAAATTGCTGCTTGAGGGGGGCCTACTAACAACGCTGCCCCCTTAGTTCCAAAGAGTTACTTACTATGCCACTATGGTTATGTCATAGTGTTGTATCTCAGTTGTGTTCTTCTTCTACATTTAAACTCTATTTCCTCAAAGAATGAATAACACTGATGTTTGAATCTTGGCAGAAATGTCAGATATTAGTAATAACATATTAGCATTTTTTATATCTCTTTTATATTTACTCCTAGTGCTTTTATAATGTAATTTCTCCATATCCAGTTTGCAAGGCCATATGTCTGATTACATTGTGGGATATGTTAAAACACAGCTATGTCCAGATGAGTCAAAATAGCTCTTACATTTCTAATAAATACCCCATCAATGGTTGAGAATTTAGATTTATTTAAAACAAAAGAAGCATGTGTTTAGGATGTTGTACAGGGAAGAACTTAACCTTTGAGACTGTTCATTTTTTATATAACCAACCAAGTGCTAATTATGTTGCAGACAATTAAAATAACAAGTCATTCAGGGATATGAATTTCCAGATAATCAATAAAGTAACTATACAATATAAGGTTACACCTGCCCCCAAATATTAATGTTCTACCAACTGCCTTTTGAAACAACCTCAAAAAGACACAAATGATTGAGAAGAGGAATATGAAATTATAGTGGCTCTTTTTATGCTATAGTTAAACAGCTTCACTCAGACAAAAAAGAAATGACCAGATTCCAAAAAAATATTATCCAGTAAGTAGCTTCATAAATGTAAGATAACAAATTGTGTCGGGAAAGAGTCTTATTTATTATGATATTCAGCCCTTAGAATTAAAAAAAAGCAGGCTTCAAAATGTGAGTGGCACTTAAAATCAGCCTGCACATCCAAATACAACAAGGCCTATAAATCCCAAAGGTAGTGGTCAACCATAAAAAGGGTCTATAAGAACAAAAACAAAGTTTCCCATAATAACAATAAAGTAAAAAAATGACATAATTTTACCTTAATGATGTAACCTTTCAGTAAACAAAATTCATTCCACTAGACTGAAAAAGTAGGCGTCATGTTTCAGCCAGTGTTGAGTATTCTGCAGGAGCTTATTCTGCGCTGTATGGCTGGAACTGATTTCCTGGTTACAATATTTTCCACTACAGTACAGGAATATAGAAATTTTAAAAAAAGACGTAGGCTGAAAATGTGCAAGATAGTACAATAAGAACAAAAGAGTAAATGGCAATAATATACCAAAGGGATAATGTCTGTCTCTCTAATAAGTTCAGAAAAAGTGATGTTCTTATGATGTTTTCATAAACATTTTCACTGAATGACAATGAGACTTTGTGACAATGCAGTCTCTCCAACCTCAAGTCTCACATACTTGGACACAACTAAACTAACAATATGTCTGCAGGTTCAAACCTTCACCAACACAAATTTCTACCAATTTGCAATTACAATTGGTGAGCTATATGTGCAGGTTATTCTTAAGTAAAGCTAAAAACCTAGTCTTAAAAATATAAACACAATTTTATTAACAAAGAAATTGTATATACATAAGTAAACTACCGAAAGACACTTAAAATGATGTGAAGTATTTGCACCCTTCTTGATTTTTTTATCAAAAAGTTTTGACACCGATTATTTTCAGGTCTTGAATCACATTTTGCCTGAAGAAGGGGCCTGAGTTGCCTCGAAAGCTTGCATATTGTAATCTTTTTAGTTAGCCAATAAAAGGCGTCATTTTGCTTGGCTTTTCTCTACAGGTCTTGAATCAAAATCTATCAGATAAAGGGCACAAGAGTGAAGAAATAATTGTTTCTGTGTATGTCTTTTCGCAAATGAACAGATGTAAACTAACACTTTATGAAAAAAATAATTGCTCCTTTAATAACTGGTTGTATCACATTTAGGTATAATGACTGCAACCAAATATCGCCTGTAATTCAAAATCAATCTTTCACATCGCTGTGGAGGGATTTTTGCACTTCTCCTTTCTCCTTGCAGAACTGCTTTAATTTATTGGTAGGTTTTTGAGCAGGAACTGCTAATTTCATCTCCTGCCAGAACCTCTGTTGGTTTTAGGTATGGGTTTTGACTAGGCCAGTACTTCACTTTAGTTTACAACAACAACATTTATTTATATAGCACATTTTCATACAAACAGTAGCTCAAAGTGCTTTAAATATTAAAGAATAGAAAAATGAAAGACACAATTATAAGACAAAATAAATCAACATTAATTAACATCGAATAAGAGTAAGGTTCAATGGCCAATAGTTTGTTTTTAGTCAACCATATGTGAACTTGCTTTTGTTTTACAATCTTTGCCTTGCTGAATGACCCAACTGCTCTTCAGCTTTAGCTCACAGATAGATGGCCATACATTCTCCCAAGAATTTTCTGATATAGCACATAATTCATGGATATTTACATTATAGTAAGTTGTTCAGGTCCAGGTCATCCTGGAATCATCATACTACAACCACCATATTTAATGTGATTATTAGAAGCAGCAAACAGAATATAGATTTTTAAAGTTGATAGAAAACGATGGAAAAAATGACCTAGGAGGCAGAAAAACATTGAAGTGAGCTAACTGAATCATGCCTAGGGAAGATGCCACAGTCAAAGCAACTAAAAGAAACCAAAATCAAAAAGGTCTTCAAAATAAACATGGCAACAATTCTCACACTAACTCAAGTTCTTTAGTTGCTCACTTACTCTAAAGATTTGCATGATAAGACACTGCTTGCCACCATCTTCAACATTCAGAGCATAATGACCTAAAATGTCACATGACTGTAATGGTTTTCTTTCCCTTTTAAATTTATTTATTTATTTTTTATGTTTCTTATTATATTGAATTCTCAACATCTGTTTGTTTTTTAATGCACACTATCCTGATCTTCAATTTATTTTTTATGGGCATCACTGCTTTTGTGTTAAAATAGTTTCCCATGCTGCCATCTTAGATTCCATATTCATTGCTATTTGGTTGTTAATTTTGTTAACGGCTGGTAGCACCTTGCCATGTAACACATGACATCAGAGGTAAGTCCAGTGGCAGACACTTTTGGGTTGTCTGAGATTGTGGATTCAAATAATAAAACAAATTGTGCTTGTGGAATTCTCTGGTTAGTTAGAGGTTACAATCTTATTGTTTGAGTTTAGGATTAATTTTTGGGCTTGGTGCTAGGTTATTCTTGTTTTGTGGTTACAAATTTGCACTTGTTTTCCTTTTTTATGTCTTTTCATGGTCTTTTCCTTATTCTGCCTGTGTGGCCTGTCATTACTCCATCTTTATTCCAGAATAATGACCTGCAGCAAACATAGCAACTGTAAATATGGTTGCAGCCACTCAAACAGAGTCACACAATGGCATTATCCAAGTAATAATAAATTGAAATTAACAAGTTCAAGTTGAAACAAATATGCATTCGCGGAATTAAATTAATTGGATGAGGGATATCAAAAATATAGATTCATCACACTAAAATCCTTACTGTGGAATGCTGTTTGCTTTACACCTGAGGGCTTGCGTATCATCCAGGCGCTTCTGGGTGAATGAGACATCAGTGTTTATATTCTTTTTCTTAGCAGTGGTTTGTTCCTTGCTATTCTGCAACAAAGACATTTTTTTCCAGCATCATTCTGATACTGGAGTTATGATCACTGACCTATGCTGAAAGAAGGGAAGCCTGCAGTTCCTTGGAATATTTTTTGGGAACCTTTGTGACTTCCATAATTATTTTGTGCTGCACAATTAGAAGTCATTTTGTCAGTCCAGCCACTCCTAGGAAGATGAATTACTATTCCACATGCTTTTCATCTGAAGATTAGAACTCACAGTTGTTTGACGGAGCCCCAGAACATTCAAAATGGCTTTTTAGCCTATGTTAAGCAGAGGTGGGTGTATTCCAGCCTGGGCTATTAAACTGGTAAAATCTTAATATGGATTCAATTAAATTGCCTTATCCAGGAAACAATTACTTTTTCACACAGTGCCACTTGTTCCTGGATAGTTGTTCATTAGATCTGTTATTTTTAACTTAATTGCCCTTTATCTAATATTAGATTTTAGGTGATGTCCTGAAATCTGGAGCAATATAGGATATTGGACATGTGGCACTTTGTGTACAATTAAAACTATTATAATCAAAGATTACTGCCCATATAATGAATTAAGAACAGTTCAGACTGAGAATATAAATGAAAAAAATACTAGCAAAGAAGTAAAAAAAAAATCAGTTGTAAATGCCCGAGCAGAAGGACTAGGAGGGAGGACGATTTCTTGCCCAGGCGGGAGGTCATAGTGGAAGGGCAGTGGGAGCTGAGACTCAACCTAACATTCTTCAGCCTGGAACAGAGAGAAGGATGATAAGTGGACTGGTTGAAGGTGAATGTAGGAGCACTTCATTCCTCCAGACAGCAGGTGGCAATGTTCCTTCAGGCTAAACCCAGTTAAGACACACGCAGGGTGACATGTAATTTGGGGTCTAGAAGTACAATCCTGTCAGGATCTTTGGGTGTCACAAGGGGGAGCTGCCAGGGGAGGACTACCCTAGTTTTCACCTGACCTGGAAGTGCTCCTGATAACCAATCCTGGGAATACCAGAAGCAGTCCTGGGTCGAGCTTAAAAGATGCCTTCAATTTCACCTTGTGAGTCAGAGTTGGGAGACAGCAAACGACACTCAACTGGGGGCAGAACGAAAAGAGCATGCATTTATTTTTTGGTATTTTGGCCGGTGCTTGTTTGAAATGTGTGGTAACAAATAAAAAACATTTATTTAGACCCAGAATTCTGTTGGGTAACATTGTATCTGTGGTTTGGGGCTCAATGGCACATTCTTGTGGTAATACAGTCAAAATAATTACGCACCACCTCCACCTGATGAAAGCACCATGCAGCCCCTGTGTTGATGGTGGGTGCCCCAGCCGTCCACAAGACGAATATCATCAAATACTATCATGTGAAGCATGAAAGAGGACTGATTTAAGAACATGTATGTTATGTAGTATGCCCAATGGGGGCTGAGTTGTATTTTGGCCTTGGAACCCCTGCAGATGTTGTTTTTTTCCAGCCTAACTGGAGTTTTTTTTTTGTCCTCAATATACAAGTACACAGTGTTACTATATCATTGTGGTCCAGGCGTTGACTGTTCTATTTCAAGACATTGATACTCCGCTCGAGTTGGCTAAGTTATTGAGAGTTAAGAATTGTATCAAAATATCTTGATGTTGAGAGCTATTCATTTTTCTTCCTAATCAATGCATTTTTCAGCCTTTGAGGAAGAGAGGTCAAACACTGCTACTTTTGTCTCATCAGACAATAAAACATTTTCTCATGTAGGTTTGGGAGATTTGTTGTGTCTGTCTGTGAAATGTATACTGGCTTTATAGCTCCCTTCTTCTCATCATATCCAAAAGAAGTGGCCAATATTATTGCAGCTCTTTTAAGACTGCTGTTGTTCTCTTGGTAGTTTTACTAGGCTTTCCTCTTGTCCAGTAATCCTGTTATTGTACAATCCCATATTTCTTCTGAATTGAAATAATAGTCTTTAGAGCAGGGGTCTCCAACCTTTTTTCCTCTGAGAGCTACTTTTACAAAATGAAAATGGCCGAGAGCTACTCATGTTTTCTAATGTTTATTCTAATAGCTTATTTCAACCCAAACAAACGGAATAAGCTTGTTTTGCCTGAACATTTACAAAATGTTGGTGTCCACAACTCACATTTTGCATTAAAACATCACAAAAATATTTAGTTCACCTGCAAGTGCATTTTTATGTCTGTATGCATTTTCTAGTGTATCTCACACCATTGTATTAAAACATGATTGCTATCAAAACAAAACAATGCAATTCCAAATACACAGAAATTACTTATTCATTTGTTATTTTGTTACATGTCATTGTTTCACTTCACAAGAGTATTCACATGTCCAGTTGTATGTGTGATATGTTTTTTAGTTAGTCAGATGACTGGCACTGCATGGAGTCAACAAGAGAGGCAGGTATATGGTGGAGTGTAGCCACTTAGGTTCACTCTTCTGGAGCCATTTAAATGTTCATCTGTCAGCCTTGTTCTGAACTTTGATTTCATGACATTAATGTCAGAAAAGGCAGACTCACAGAGGTATGTAGACCCAAACAAAGCAGACATTTTCAAAGCTGCTTGGTGAAGATTCTTACAGTTATCTAGCCCTACTAAGTTCCAGAAATGCTAAGAATACTGTTGAGACTTTAACTGCACATTATTTTGAAGGTTTACTAATATATAATAACAGGTATATAAAATCCAATGTCTGTCTGTCTGTATGTCTGTCTGCTTTTCATGGAAGAAATACTTTACGGATTTCATTGCGCTAAGAATCAGAGTTCGCTTGCAGTACCGATTTATTTGCACGAATCCGAGAAACACGCAGAGGGCCAAGGGGAGGGGCCTTCCTCACTCACTCACCAGCATCGGGGTGTGTTCCTTAATTCCGCTTAGCTAGCGAACGAGAGAACAATTGAATTCAACTTTGTTTGATATTTAAAATAAAGTGTTACTTAGGTCTTGATGAGTTTGAGTCCAGATAGTCTCTTAAGTGTATGCCACATTGAAAAGATAGATTGCAATTCAAATTGTGGATCATGATTTTGTGTTTAAAGGATCGTGATATGATTTTTTGGAAAGATCGCCTACCCCTAATTTAACTAATCAAGTTTTCAAATTTATGTAGGATTCATTAACCCTTTGGCGTGCTACTTGGAAAGGGGATGCGATCTACCGGTAGCTTGCGAGCAACGTGTTGGAGAGCCCTGCTTTAGGGTATTCCTTGATATATGTAAAGTCTGTGAAATTCTTTAATATTTCTAACCTGATCTGTACCTTTTAATAATATTCCATGGATCTTTTCTTAAATCCTTGTGGTTTACACTTCACTGTGCCCGGTGTCAAGGGGAAAACCTACAGGAGTAGCTGATTGTATTTAATCCTAATCATAATTATTTCATCGGATGTTAGGTAAAGACAAGTCAACTTTGAACATGAGCTGAACTGCTATGATTGCTTATATTAGAACACATTACCATCTTGCTGAAGGAATAGAGCAAGTGTCTGAAAGTATGGTAGAAAAAAACGACTGGAAGATGGAAGTTCTAAAAGAGCACACCAAATTGTAATCTTTTAACACTCCAGGGGCCTCATATATAAAGCCGTGTGTAGAATTCACACTAAAACAAGGCGTACAGACAAAAACAGAAATATGCATGTGCTCAAAAAATTACGCTTCTTTGAATATGTAAATCAATATAAATAGCCTCTTAAGTTCAGTGTTCTGTGAAAAGACAATGGAAAAAGCACGGGGGAAAAAGAATTTAAGCGAAAACCAAGTGGAGGCAGGCAAAAACATACTATTTGTTGGTTTAAGCAGTAGTATAAACAACAAAAGAAAGTTGATTGAGTGACATAGAATGGCGGAGAAACTCGAAAGTTCAAGTTCAGAAAGTCACATAGTGCCCGAAATAAAAAACAAGTGGTCAGATATCAAAGTCTCTGTGAAAAGGTAAGTTGTAGCCCACTGTCTGAGTGTCATATGGAAGTGTAATATGGTACAGAGAAAAGAAAAAAAACGAACACAGTGGAAACAAAAGGTCGAAATTTCCACTTTGATCACATAGTTTATCTTGTCACTAAAGTAGAACATCATAAACTTCATCTTAAAATCGTTTAATTTACTAGTTTCTCAAATTCAATCGTAACTACAGTAGCATGTTAAATGCTTCATATTTTTTTTTGTTCTTTATTTCACCTTATACATTTTCTCGTATTAGGAATTTGTTAGTTTTCGCATACCCCTTGGGGTCAGAGTGCAGGGTCAGAGCACTGGCTCAGCCATTGTACAGCGCCCCTGGAGTAATTGAAGGTTAAGGGCCTTGCTCAAGGGCCCAGCAGAATAGGAGCTCTTTTGGCAGTGACAGGGATTCGGGATACCAGCGCAGATCCTTAGCCTCAGAGCAACCACTCTGCCCATTCTATGTGTTCTATGTACTATATGTGTGTAAATCACAACTTGCTCCTTAAGCAGGCTTTCTTTTATGCTGACAGGACACAGAATACATTACATTCGCGATATTACAGTTCTCTGAACAATTTTAATACTAAGATGTATACTTGATATCATTTTCATGATGATAGGAGTTAAAGCATGTATAAAACATGGGGGCAAGGTGGCACAGTGGTAGCAACGAGCTGCCGCCCCGTCCAAAGATTGTTCCTGCCTCCTGCAAGATGCCTTCTGCGCTGTGCGCGACCCTCGATAAAATAATTTAATGTAACAGTACTCTCTTTCAAACGTACTAACCCCTAATTCCTGTCCTTCTTTTTCTTATTACAAGTAACTAATGACCACACAATCAGCTCTTTAATAAATGTCAAGCCGTCTGTAAGCTTAGAACGCCAATTCTTCAAAACTTTTACGGAACATTAAAATTTCTTCAGTAGCACATGTTTAATTATTCTATCCATCCAGGGTCACATCCATTTTCATCACACCCAGTGCAAATCTTAGCATCATTAACTCTGCTACCTCCAGCTCTGTCTCCTGCTTTCTGGTCAGTGCCACTGTCTCTAACCCATATAACATAGCTGGTCTCATTACCGTCCTGTAGAACTTGCTGTAAACCGTCTGTCACAAACTACTCCTGACACTCTTCTCTACCCACTCCACCCTGCCTGCACTCTCTTTTTCACCTCTCTTCCACAATCCCCATTACTCTTTACTGTTGATCCCAGCATTTAAACTCATCCACCTTTGCCAACTCTACTCCATGCATTCTCACCATTCCACTGACCTCCCTCTTATTTACACATATGTATTCTGTCTTGTTCCTACTGATCTTCATTCCTCTCCTCTCTAGAGCATATCTCCACCTATTCAAGGTCTCCTCAATCTGCTCCCTAGTATTGCTACAGATCACAATGTCATCAGCAAACATCATAGTCCATGGGGACTGTCTAATCTCGTCTGTCAACCTGTCCACCATTGCAAATAAGAAAGTGCTCAGAGCTGATCCCTGATGTAATCCGACCTCCAGCTTGAATGCATCAGACCTCACCATTGTCACACTTCCCGTGTACATATCCTGTACAACTCTTACATACTTCTCTGCCACTCCCAGCTTCCTCATACTCCACAGCTCCACTCGAGGCACCCTGTCATATGCTTTCTCCAGGTCCACAAAGACACAATGTAACTCCTTCTGGCCTTCTCTATACTTCTCCATCAACATCCTCAGAGCAAACATTGCATCTGTGGTGCTCTTTTAGGCATGAAACCATATTACTGCTCACTAATCATCACCTCCCTTCTTAACGTAGCTTCCACTACTCTTTTCCTTAACTCATCAATTTTATCCCCCTGTAGTTACTACAGTTCTGCACATCCCCCTTATTCTTAAATATCGGCAGCAGTACACTTCTCCACTCCTCAGACATCCTCTCACTTTCCAAGATTCCATTAAACAATCTGGTTAAAAACTCCACTGCCATTTCTCCTAAACACCTCCATGCTTCTACAGGTATGTTAGCTGGACCAATGGCCTTTCCATCTTTCATCCACTTCATAGTTGTCCTTACTTCCTCCTTGCTAATCTGTTGCACTTCCGGATTCACTATCTCCACATCATCCAACCTTCTCTCTCTCTCGTACTCTTCATTCAGCAGCCTCTCAAAGTACTCTTACCATCTGCTCAACACACTCTCCTTGCTTGTGAGTATGTTTCTATCCTGCTGCACACCTTTCCCAGTTCGGTCCCTCTGTCTAGCCACTAGGTACAGGCACAGGTACAGGTCCTTTTCTCCCTCCTTAATGTCCAACCTCTCATACAACTCATCATATGAGGTTAGCCTTCACCTCCTCTCTCTTCACCTTACGCCTTATCTCCTAATACACTTATCTACTTTCCGCATCTCTCTGACTATCCCACTTCTTCTTCGCCATCCTCTTCCTCTGTATACTCTCCTATACTTCCCCATTCCACCACTAGGTTTCCTTTTCCTCCTTCCTCTGTCCAGATGTCATGCAAAGCCCCCTGCTTGCTGTCACAATTACTACAGTATATCTGATGTAGTTGCCCAACTGTCTTTAATCTCCTTCAGATTGACTCTTCTGCATAGGATGTAATCTACCTGTGTGCATCTTCCTTCACTCTTGCATGTCACCCTATCTTCCTCCCTGTTCTTAAAATACATATTCACCACAGCTATGTCTATCCTTTTGGCAAAATCCACTATCATCTGACCTCCTTCATTCCTCTTCTTGACACCATACCTAATCATCACCTCCTCGTCTCCCCTGTTCCCTTCACCAACATATCCACTAAAATCCACTCCAATCACCACTTTCTGTCCCTTGGGTACACTGTTCATCACTTCATAACTCACTCCAAAAAACTTCTTTCGCCTCCATTGCACCCCCACCTTGCAGGGCATATTATCACACCTCCAATTTCCAGCTTCATTTCCAGTTTTACTCTGTCTGGCACTCTTTTCACCTCCAAAATACTCTTGACATACTGTTCCTTTAGAATAACCCCTACCCCTTTTATCCTACCATTCACACAATGATAGAATAGTTTGAACCCACCTCCGATCTACCTGTCCTTACTCCTGTTCCATTTAGTCTCTCGCACACACAATATATCAACCTTCCTTCACTCTATCATATCAGCTAACTCTCTCCCTTTACCAGTCATACTGCCAACATTCAAAGTTCCTACCATCAGTTTCATTCTCTTTACCTTCCTCCTCTCCTCCTTCCTCCGGACACGTCTCCCCCCTCATCTTCTCCTTCTTCGGCAAACAGTAGCCAAATTTCCGCCAGCACTCTGTTGGCTAACAGTACTGGTAGCAGTCGTTGTTAACCCAGGGCTCGACCGATCTGGTATGGAAATTTGTATTGTTGTCTGCATATTGATTTGGCAAAATTTTACACCAGATGCCCTTCCTGACACAACCCTCCCCATTTATCTGGGCTTGGGACCGGCATGAAGAAACACACTGGTTTGTGCATCCATTGTGGCTGGGCTAACAATAATAATAACAATAATATGATAGAAACAATGAAAAATATACAATATGAAAGCATAAGTGGCACAGGTTGTGCAATATTACAACTGTAATGCAGGTTTACAGTGAGGTAATTGTACTTATAAGTACAAAGAGTTCTACCAGGAGCACTTGATTGACTGATTTGGTGTGTTTATAGCTCTTGGGATGAAACCGTTACTGAACCGTGAGGTCTATACATGCTCTGAAGCATTTGCCGAATTGGAGAAGTTCAAATAGACTGTACGCATGGCTGAGGCAGCATGCGCTAGATGCTGTATCTCGATTATTCTCTCTGCTCTCAATCTGCCATGAAGCTTTCTAATCAGCTGCTGTACAGCTGTGATTCCACACTCAAGATACAGTGGGTTAAAATACTCTGAGTGGTGCACTGAGAGTAACAATGCTAAAGCAGCTATGGTATTTGGAATAGTTTGGCCATTCTGTGCACCATTGTATAGTTACAGGTTGATTACAATCAGATGCCTTAAACTAAAAAATGACATGCACTTAATTTTAGTATATTTGATAAAGCCGCGTCAGGGATGTGAAACTAAAAAATAAAGAGAAACCACACAGGAACAGTAGCACTGCTGTGGTTCTGGGTACCATCAGTTTGCAAAACCAAGCCAGAAACTTGTGTTCACAATGGTTTCAGCTGGCATGAGAATGTGCATGGCTTTATGTCATTTAGTTTTTATACATTGCGATGTGAGTGTGGAAACAGGCGTACACAACATTTTTGTGTGTATGCACCGTTTATACATGAGGCCCCAGAACCAGAATCTCATAACCAATAACATGGCCACAGCCACGCAAGGGTCGACACAAAATCATAACAAAGAAGTAAATAATCACATAAAAAAGCAAGCAAAAATTTCCCAAAACACTGCCAGACAAACGATGGGACCTTATTACACTGGTTCGGAAGGGAAACACAGACGTCATTGGCAATGTTTTACACTCAGCTCATTTTTGGCAAAAATGTTTATATAATTGCTCACTTTATATCTAAAATTATTCCTGATGTTTTAATAGTAATATTTGGAATAATAATAATAATTATTATAATAACTACTCTACTAACAAGAAGACCAATTTTGATCAACTGGAGGAATTGTAATCTACCTTGCACAACTCAGTAGAAAAGTGATACTATATTATTTGAAACTGGAAAAAAAAAACTAATTATCCATACAAATGTTACATAATAGTCCATATTTTTGTGAGTATTACTGTTTTCTTTGAGTTCTTCTAGTTTTTGCTGACTTAGCTTCAGTTTAAATATTATGATTTCTGGATTGCTCATTAGAACTAGTTTGTATTGGATTACCTTTTAGGCCATTAATTTTGCTTAGTGTTCTTTTGGGCTTTTTCTTGTAATTTTTTTTTTTTTTTGTGAATAAATTCTCATTTATAAAGATACTTTGTTGAAAACATAAAACTGGTTAACAGTCATCCTCCCTCTTGTAAGGCTTTTGATATATTTTGTGATATTTCTTGTTATTCTGCCAGCTTCCCATGTTTAGTGCCAGGTAGGTCAGATGCCTGTAGCTAGCTGTTGTGGAACTAGCTGAATTTAAGGTAAATCTTCTCAAGTAGAGTGCCTTTATTGTCCTTTTGGGAAGCTTCACACTCGGTTTACCATGTTTGTGACTACAAAACACAACAAGAAGAATCATTTCAGATTTTTTTCATTAAGAAGAATTAATAAATGTATTTGTAAAATGAGGATGATGGGCCTGTGCTGAACCTTTTTAATGTCATTTGCCAATTTTCTTCTAGGTGAAGAATTGCTCCTGATGAGATTCTCTTATTGTATAGTGTAGCTCTCTATGATGGAGGTTGATTGTTGTATTTCATGGATTATCTTTTGAACAAACTATTGTACTTGCTATGTTTTTAGTGGAATGTGTTTTGTTACTGTGATTTGTTCTTTAAATATACAGGTTAGTATAGGACACAGTTACAATATTGTTATTAAAGGAAAAAAAGAAGATATGGTATGTTTTTTCTTGATTTCAGACTTTACATCAACAAAAAAGTTAAAACTTAAGTAAGTGTAATGCAAATATTAGTACCCACTCTATAAAAATACAAAAGAGGATATGGAAAACAACATTTCAGTCACTCAGTGGGTAAGTATCAATTAGAGAAGCAAGGAAGCAGAAACAAAATGATTCCAGTGATTTTGTTGTTGTCTTACAGAGCATGAACGCCACACTGAGAATGAGCTAAACAAGACTATAAAAGGTTCACATGTATAAGACAGCGTGACAAAACTAAAAGAAAAATGAAATGTAATGTTAGAAGTGCACATTAAACTGGGTAAAGGTTTCAAAGACTCAAGAAATTGTACCAATTGTAATGAATCCTCTCAATATATACTTTTCATATTTTGTTGTTAATTTTATTGTTTGCCTTTTGTTAAAATTACCTTGGAAAAATGGACAGCTTATATTATGGTGTACTAAGCACTCTTTTTCTTATGTTTATATGTCAGCCAGCAGTTACTGTTGAATTGACATAGTACACTTCCATAGGATAAATCATCAGAATGTCTGTTATTTGTGGGATAACCCTGTTTTTGAGTATGTAATATCTGGAAAGCATTGCACTGGTCCTGAAGTAGATCAGGAATAAGGACTAAAGACAATAGTGTTAGTTAAAATGCAGGTGACAAATGATTGTTCCAAACAAAAATTAAAATACAAAAAAAGGTCAATAAAAAGTATTTTTTCCACATTGTATGTAACAATTGCTCCAGAAGACAATCATACATTTCACTTTGTCATGGTTAATGAAAGCGAACAGTTAAATTTGTTCTTTGCCTGAAAACATACCAGTACACCTTTATATATTGCAGCCACAAGGACATGCTTTGTCTGTGTCTGAAAAAAATAATTGCATCAGGAGTCACTGTATGCGAATTAAGCCAATGATCACTGCGGCACTCTCAGGCACAAAATAAATGAAAAAGCTCGGCAAGATACTCAAATAACTCACAACATAATGTATAAAATTTACTTGCAAAATCTCAGATGTTTTGAATGGATTATTGATGATGGACTTGAGCTGTTACTGTGCCTGACTGACATCAATTACTTTGTGGGCTGAATGAGTTCAGTGTTGTTTCTTGTAATGAAGCCAGATATACAGAAGAAATTAGTCACAATGTTAGTTCTGATACAAGGAGTAATTTGCAGATCATGCTACAGTGCAATCTAATATAATGTTGCCAGTTCTAGAAATTTCTTTCATTCACAATGCTTGTGTGCTTTTCTTCAGCCTCTATTCGAAGTGTTCTCTGAAGGTATTATCCCAGCTTTTACTGGATAACTGCTTTCTGAAGCATCTGGTTTCTTTGAATATCTATTTGAAATTTCAAAAGTGTAAAAAATTTAGCTAGGTGATAAGTGTCAAAGACAGTATATTTACTAAGGAAGAATAGATATTAACTGATAACTGACTGAATCAGGAATTCAAGAAGTACATTTGATACTGTACATGACAGAGCACCAAAACAGGTTAATTTTTACTTGTTGCTTTAAAGTCTTCTTTAAATACTGTAGGTAATGCAATTCACAAGCAGTAAGTCACTTATATAAAATATATGGATAACCAGATAAATCAAAAAAGTCAAAAAATAATATTAATGTAGTTTTTTTCTGTACAGTTATTTTTAATTGATCATAGACCGATGCTAAAAGAAAACAAAATATTAGGAATAATTGGAAGTATAAATAGTGATCAGTCTAGAAACATAAAATATGTGACTTATAAGTGATCTAACATGTTTGTTACTCTTTTGCTGTTGCATGTTTTGTAGTTTACAATTGTATAATGTATTTATTATTTGATTAATTTTATTTAAACTGACCTAGTTGAGATTGAATATAAGAGGTAGATTCTGATTTATGTTTGGTGGCATGAAGATTTAATTCCTCAGTCCTAATATTAGGAAAGCTGATAAAATGGTGTTTAACCTTAAGTCTTAGTATAGAACAAATTAACATTTTAAATAATAAATAATGAAAATCTGTATTCCAGGGGAGTCAACATAATTCTTGACATTGTGTGATGTAATTTTACTACTTTGTACGTCAATCCAGATTGGCTCCATGTCCTTTGGTAGCTTGAACCTGCAGCAGTCACTGACTTAGTTAAGAATCAGCTGGGCAAATGAAGACACACACAGGGAGCAAGAGGTGATGAAAGGTGCATTAGTGCTTTTATTCGAACAACCAAAAGAATTCAATGTCATATAATGCAGTGCTCCTTCTTGTACTAAATAAACAAATTAATGATTCATAAAACTAGTGCTTGCCTGTGACTTACAAATCAATTAATAAATAATCCATTGAATGATGAAAGGTTTCAACTACTTCAGTGTTAGACCCACTGACTAGTAAATAATGCAAATAATTGATTAAATAGCTAGAACTCCTGGAAGAGTAGAGTGAAAATCAGGGTGAAAGTATTGTTAAAAAGCTGAAAAAAAACCAAACTACATTATCCCTATACAGTATATGTAACTGCTTAGTACATTTTAATAAATTCGATCAAACTTAGTTATGTAATTTGGACATTGACCACAAAATACAGAAACTGGGAAATAACAGCTTATTTAATTAAGAGTCCAATTGAAAACAGAAGTTAGTTTAAAAAAAATGTTAAAACTGCAGCCACAGTGGGTCCCCAGGACTGATTTTAGGAACCACTGACCTAGAAAGCTTTTCAAATTCAAATTACTGTCTGAAAAAATAAACAAATGACAAGGGTAGTGTATCACCATTAAATAAAGAAAAATATGTGTTTTATTCTGTTGTAAACACACAGTCATCCACAAAAATGCAAAATACATTTTTCTGATTTTTATATATTACAAAACCTGTGGAGACTTACAGTTGTCAGGCAGAAAAATGCAATCAGATCGAACAGATTATTAATTTGTCTGCATAGATTATTTTTATTTTTCCCTCCTGACATCTACCAGGCTCCATACAAATCTTTTAAATGTGTGTTTAATTGTGTTTGTAATCATTTTAAAGTAATAGAATTGCAAGGGTTCATGTCAATCAAATATCAAATATTCTCTAATTCTGTCAGTCATGTTTGATATTCTTTTTGTCCTCCTCCTGGCACTTTCTAAATGTTCCTCAATAACAAGTTCACCTGCCAACCAATATTTATTGCTTTATCTTATGAGAAGTTAAATATTCAACTTGATTTTGAATTTCAAAAATTATTCGCATCTATATACAGCAGGAAAACAGAACAAATGTGAAAGTTTTTAGCCTTAATATCATCTCTAAAAACATAAGCTATCTCAAGCGTACAACGCTTCACCGTTTCTCCATCAGACAGGAGCTTCTTGGCATGCTCTATATGAGATATGAATGTCTTTGTTTGATTGTAAGGGTAATGATAACTAATGTTTTTTTATCATAAAATTGCAACAGTTTTGTAAGTCGATATAATTACAATTGTGGTTTGAAAATTTCCTACTAAGTCCATGTTTACCGTTCACAAAACAAAAGGTTTTGATTTGATGCTTTAGCCACTTCCTAAGATGGCTGGACTGTGATATGGTATATCAGCATCACATAGTTAAAGTCTCCAGCGATTAGCACAAGTGCCTCGGGGTGCTGCGTTTGTAGTTTAGTATTAGCGGAATGGATGATATCACCCGCTATCTCCACATCCGCATAAGGAGGGATGTAAACAATAACAACAATGATGTGTCCAAACTCTCTGGGCAAGTAATAGGGACGCAGACTTATAATGTCAATATCCCTACAGCAAGTGGAGATTTTGATATTTACATGTCCAGTGTTGCACCACCTTGTATTCACATAGAGAGTGAGTCCTCTTCCTTTCCGCTTCCTGCAGGTATTTGTGTCTCTATCCGCTTTAACTGTGCTAAACCCAGGTAGCTCCACATTAGCATCTGAGATGTTAGTTGTTATCCATATTTCACAAAAACACAACAAACTGCATTCTCTATAGGTCCTGACAATTTTCACCAGCGCAGACAGTTCGTAAATCTTATTTGGTAGTGAGTTCACATTTCCCAGGATCACAGAAGGAAATGAAGGCTTGTATCGCCACTTTCTCACTAGCTGCTTAGCTCTTAGCTTAGCACCGGCTCTGCTGTCATGATACGACCTTCTTACCTCGTCGGGTAAATAGGGAACCACACCGACATGGACCTTCTCAGCGCTTGAAGTTGACTACCTGAATTGATGAGTCTCGGTTTGTAAAAATCCATGTCCAAGTAGTAAAAAGTAGTAAAAAGTGTCCAGGGAACAAGTCCATATAAAAGAAAGTGGCAGGAGTGATCAGTGAAATAGAGAAAAATAGAGAAAAGGTAGAAAGATAAAGTCATACACGGAGCTGCTGGAAAGGCTGCCACTCGCAGTGGAGCCTGTGTCATCACTGATATCCAACTCCTCCCTAAACATCTAGCTCCTCCCAAAAGGTCTAACTGCTCCCTGTTCTGCAGGCTGGAGCAAGGAATAATTTTATCTATCAGATGTCAGTGTACATCTGTAAAACCCCATAAGCAGGCTCATTTCATCTGAACAGGCTATAAACGTCCTGTGATCGAGAGATTTGTTACCCCTACAGATGAGACCAGCAACATTTGTCACTTAATCTATGACATGACTGAAATTAATCGTCTTTCCACACAGAGCCTCCTGTAAAATCAGAATAAAATGCCATTGGCCTAGGATTCTTCACAAAAAAATGTACACTGAGCAACTATATGACAATTTTATATGGTGTAATATAAATACAATTTAAATGTCTTATTAGCAATAATGATTCCCATCTGATGTATAATGCAGTTCAGAAATGGACAATCAATGTCACTTCATTCCAGGAATACCTGCAAAGTCAGTGTGTCTTCCTTTCAGTGTTTGTACACCATCAGTAACAACATTTGAAAGCTTGTTAGAGCCACCATGCACTTTGAATAATGCTAAAAACATTTTTCATCATGGTTGAGTCATACAGAAATGCTATTTTTAATAACTCAAAGGAACCAAGTCAAAGGAATTGTTCTTGTATAAACGAGGACCCTCCACAACATCTGTACTGTCATCCACCACTAGGGAAAAGTTCTCACAATCATGCATTATTCTAGCTTTCCCTCAACTTGATTTTGAATTTCAAAAATTATTTGCATCTATATTCAGCAGGAAAACCGACAAAATGTGAACGTTTTTAGCCTTAATATCATCTCCAAAAGGATATGCCATCTCTACTCTTCACAGTTTCTCCATTAGATAGGGGCTTCTTTGATTTGGCATGCTCAATTTGCCTTGAGAGAGAAGCAGTAGTGGCCTTGATAAAAGAGGCTTTAATACCAGGAAAATGTTCCTTTTAGGCTTTTGAGAATAGTGTTACTGGCAGTCCCTGTGTACTTGATGTATTTTTCGTTGTGCACAGTGTTGTAGCTCAAGTTGAAGTCGTTCATGGACGTTTTCATTCCTAGCCATACTAAACCCATAGACCTGCCCTTGTATTCCGTAAAAAGATAATCTGTTTCCCATCTTGGCAGGAAAATGCAGTTTCAAGATCTATTTTCCTGTTTTTAGTATTCATATTTCTCACACAATGGCATTATTTTTAAAGGCAGTGCCCTGTGTTGGTTTTATGTATAATTTCATTGTCTCAGGGTAGGGAGCATAGGCTGTTAATGGACAATAGGCCGCCAGTTTCCCATCACTGGTTTGTATTGACAGCATCAAACACATGATGTTTTCAATAAATACAGTATGTAATCCTTGATTAAAAACAGTGGTTTTTCAAACCTACAATTCTATATCATATTGGTCCATTTGTCAAGATTCAACTTGCATGAAATTAAAAAAATATATGCAGGAGGCTTAAGGGTGCCTGGATGTTAGTAGTGTTAGGGAGGAAAATATAGAAGATTACATGTTCTAGAAGCCCAGACAAGCTTGTTTCACCACCTGCCCTCTTTAAATAGATCCTAAATGAACATTTAAACACTACACAAGCCACTACCTTAAGCAAACAAAGCAAATAGGAGACTAAAACTACAAAGTGTGTTCAATGAATAAAGACAATCATATACAAATTGTGCAGATACAGAAAAAGATCAGAAGAGCAGAAACTCTGACTATGCTTCCACAACTGCTTTTATAGTGTCCCGAAAATAGTCCCCAAGAGCATGTGACTTGTGACCATCTCCTTAATAATATTTTCCTAAACCCAGTGACATTGTAGAATGGTAGCCTGGAAATAACACAAGATTGACAACAAACAAAACAAAGGGAAAATAATAAAATTTAAAAAAGTGTGAAAAAACCACTGTCAATCATTTTTAGAACCTGAGGCTTATAATATTAAAATAAAAAATCAGATGAATGCTGCCAAATATAAAAACAAATCTGTCAGGCTAAAACATGTTTTATTTTTCTGCCAAATTTCAAATGTCAATGTCTTTCTATTCTGATGGACTTACATTTTAAAAATGAGTTAAGAAAATACCATAAAAAGGTAACAGAGACCAGTCCTTGGTACATGACCTCTACTAGAGAAGAAAGAAAAACTACTTTGCTCCTTGACAGGCTTATTACAATATAATAAGAATAGTTTTAATCTATGTATGCTTGCAAAGATAGATACCTAAGTAATCTAAAGGAAGAAAGCTGAAAATAAATTAAAATAGTATAAATGATTTTGTAAAAATCTGCACCAATGAAGTTAATTGCATACAAATTTGATTGGAATAAAGACAACACAGACTTGTTCAAATACACAGGATTTATCATGCTTAAGAGTGGTGATACTAATGTTTAAAAATAACAGCATTAAATGTTATTCTCTGTAGCTGTCCAGCTGTGATGCACATCCACATCCTAACAGCTAACAAGATTCACAATATGAGAAATGCCCAGGTGTCTATGGGAATGAACACCTAAAAGCTCCACTTAGCCAGAGGGCATGAGATGAAATCACTCTCCTTCTTGTTGTGGATAGCTTAGAGCTTTGCAAACATTAGTCCCTAAACTGCCACAAAAATATCACGTAAGCATCACAATCAGGTACTGAGTTGAAAATAAATAACGCATTGACTTTTGTCACTCTGTGAAAAGTAGCTAGATTGATGGGAGAAGGAAAATGTGAAAATCAATATAGTTCCCCTTCAGGGTGATTATTGCAAAAAAAATAAATAAATAAAATAAATAGAATGACATGGACATGCTGAAATAACATAAAAGAAAAATCTTGTTCTAAACAGTCATTCAGGGCAATACGGCAACATAGTAGTTAGCACTGTGTCACGTCTTCAGAGAGCTGCATTCTGTTTCTTTCATATTTATAATATAGGTTCTGTAGGTACTCATGCTTCTTACATTCCAAAGATTGGAAAAGTAGGATAATGTGTGAATCTTATTTAGCCCAGAATGGATAACCATGTGCTTGCCTCCACAGTTTATTTGTGTTTCATCCAATTTCCATGCAGACATTGCAGTGGCAAAAACAGGTTGAGAATATGGACTGTTGATTGAATTAGTGTTTTAATATATGTGCATCATTTGAAAAAAAAAAAATCATTATAATTACGGTTGAATGCTTATGTATTCTATGAAGTGTTTTAAATCAAAGTCTGTTCCAAGGATTGTAGTAAACATCAGGACCATTTGCTTCCATCTGCTGTCTACCATAGCAGTTCACTTTTTTCTTCATGAGTTCTTTATTCCATCTACCTAAACATCTAGTAATTTGTGAAGGAACTCTAGATATCTTCTTCTCAGTTGCTCAATGCAGCCTCATGGTAAATTATCAATATAATTTTAAAACTCGAAATAAGCAGACACTACATGTTGTCAAAGAAACGAGTCACAGACATCATGAAGATTTGGGGCAGCCACCCATATATTGTTTTCCCGGCTGCAAAAGCTGATTTTATATGCGTGAATAGCGACTGGGAGCCCGATCGAATCGGGCTACAAATTCTACGTTTGTGAAATCCATACTTTCTGTGCAAAGAATTATTTGTTTTTTTAAATACTTGAAATGATTTTGTTATCATGACACTGATTTGTGCTTAAAATAGACCTTTTCGGCCAATGTAATGAAGACCTGCCTGTATAAACGAGGCTGCGAGACGTGAACTCAGCTCTTTGGCACACCTCATTTGATTTTTTCAAAACAAACCATATTTTACGACTTTAATCAGAGTCAGAGTAATAATTATGTTGCCGTGGTCATTTTAGATCTGAGATCGGCTAAAATTTAAACAATGAACGTTGTTAATACCCAGCTGTCATTACTCAGTTTGCCAATAGATGTCAGAAGGACAGATGCCAAAACCAAACTACCCAAAGATACCACAAATGGCAGTATGTTCTAAATTACTTACGGTTCCGGAGCTGTTGAAGGGTTTAAGTCAGTCGACGATGTTAGATCTGGAAAGTACGCCCCACCAAAGCAACGTTCCAAAACCAACCAAACTTACTGCTATCTGCCTGAACCAACACCGACTTACAATACTCGGATGTCCAGTGGCGTCACTGAAGCATTCGAACATTCTTAACCAACCATGCAATACTGCATTCGCGTTTGCCACGTTATGTTCTAACTACAGAGGCAGAGTCCAATTGCATGGTTGTAACTTGTATTGAGTCGAGGTATTGACGCGAACACCATACATACAGGGTATTGACGCAAACACCATACATACAGGGTATGATGCAAACACCATACATACGGATAGTATCATATTATATATAAGGAGTCCAAAGCAGATCTGATTTGCATTGAGACAAGATGGCGGTTTTAACAGATAGGATGGGAAATGATGTTAGAAGTGGCGGAAACGGAAGTGACGTCTTCATGACTGGAAGTGATGTCATCGTTGGCACCAAGAACCGGAAGTGACGTCTTCATGACCAGACGTAATGTCCTCGCTGGCGGTGGAACCAAGCAGGATTTCCCGAGAATGGTCTTTAAGAGACTGAAAGAGACAGTTAGCACACTCTGCTGCCCCCTGGTCTGGCGTAGAATTACCATTATTTAGGCCCTTTAGCTGTATCCCATATGCACATGTGTGACAATGTATTACATATAAATAACTGCCCTAGGTCCTTTTCTTATACAAAAAGATGCATTCATGATAGTGGATGTGAAATATAGAAGATTACACATATGAAATTAGGAGAAACATGGATATTATTCTTATGAAAATTAAAGATTATACTGTTTTACCAGACATAAGATTTCCCAGATAGTCTTCTGTACAGGGGATATTTTAAACTTTTCAGCTCAGAGATTTCAGGTGATGTGCCTTTAACCTGACAAGCTGAACAGGAGTGCAGGGCATTCTGGAAATGTTGTAACACAAACTGGATTCTAGAGTGTTTTGCTTAGTTAGTTTTATGTCACAGAGAAAACATCCCCTGCTCCTGAGCCTTCTGAGGTGACTTAAGTAGTTACAGGTAGGGCTAAGAAGTGGTGACATCAGTGTGGCCCGCCCCCTATGAGTATACCTGCAAAGAGGAAGGAACAGATGTACATTTAAGAAGACAATGCAAAATAATACATAGTAGAAAATATGTCAAATTATGACACAATTAAAAAAAAACTGTAAAATACATAAACATACATTAATACTTAACAGTAGCAAGGATGAGAAACTGAGAAAGGTTTTTTGGGCAGGAAGGAACAGTTAAGCTGCTGCCTTTTGCAAAAACTGACACTTTTGAGCATTTCTCTGCCTCTTTCTGTCTTTGTTTGGATTACAAACACATACTCTGTAACTATAGAGCTGAGCCCCTTAAGATGTTTAACTTGCAACTGCTAATATAGCTGCCTGAAGACTTAACCCACCCAGATAGTATGATTATATATTACTTTGTATTTGCTGTTATTAGTTTAGATGCAAAGAAAGATAGACTGTCTGTGAAAGTTTAAAGTCAGTGTCTCTGCCTGCTACTACTGGGCCAGAAAGTTAGCTTGTTCATTCCTTGTTTAATTGTAGTCCCTTAGTGCTCAAGGGGATGCCTTTGAGAAGCCCTCTATTGCTGAAAAACTGTGTTGAAGTAAAGGTTTGAAAATAAAGACAGTCCCAATCAGAGACCACCCTGCCATAGAGATCCCTAGGGCTGAACATCCACGGTACAGAAAGGACAGTGATACAGGTAAAAGGTTACAGATAATGGTTAGCTAGTTTTGACATTTCTTCATAACCCCCTATCTGGAAAGGAAATTAAGGGGTTTATTGGCATCTTTCATGTTAGATGCAGGTCATAGATTATTTGATAATATGGTTAAACACCTTCTTCTCCCCTTTTGAAGCATGTTTTCTCCTGAGGAACCTAAGGCTGAGGTCTATTACTTCCTCCCTGGTAAAGCTGTGTCACCTCCTTAGCCTGGGGTCGCACTACATGTTTTTTCCAGTGATTTTTAATTTAATTCCTTTGTTTGCATATTTAATGTGAGTCATGGCAAGTTACAGCATGTGCTTATGCTTACCAGTCATAGCAATCTGTGACTCCCCATAGCAAAATCAAGCAGGTTTTATTTTATTGAAAGTCATCAGGACAGGGTCCTGTGCCACCACTGAAAACTCAACTGGAAATAAAATGCTTATAATACAACTACAAGGAAAAGAGAAAAATGTGTGTTTTGAACTGCACAAACAGAACTTGTCTGTCTGAGGTCTCACTTTTGGTGTAACACAACAAAATGGAAAAGGAAAAAGAGGGGGCCAAGATTGCAGCTGAACTCATCAATACTGGAGTGCATACAAGTTCCAAAGCTGTCAGGTAGAATGTTAGCTGGCTATGCCAGCGTTTCTCAACCTTTAAGTATTTGCGAGTTTTCATAACAGTTTTAATCGCTCCCGCCTAATGTTTTTTTGAAAGGATCCCACTAATACCAATTTGTTCTTTTTTAATTAATGATATAACATAGATGCATATTTTATTATACCTACTTAACTTTTATAGACATTTATCTAACTCTATATTTATTTTTCTAGTATCAGAATGTAGTTTAATTTAATTTGTTTTGGTTTCAATAGATGTATTTTTCATATTTCGGATTCTTGTTTTCTTTATTTCATATCTTTGTGCCCCCCTTTTTGTTACTTTGTGCCCCACCTGTGTCTGCAGGTGAATTTGTTTAAATTTTAACATCTAGTTAAATGTTTAATGCCTGACTGGGCACAGAAAAGTGGCATAGTGGACTAGTGTGACTACTTGGGCTAATAGTTTTGCAGTGCCGTGAAATGAAAGTAATTATACTTATACTTCCTTTCTTTCAGCTTCTCCCGTTAGGGGTTGCCACAGTGGATCATCTTCTTCCATGTCTTTCTGTCCTCTGCATCTACATCAACTGAAAATTATAGATGAAAGAGATTAGGGAATTACTACAAGAGTCTCAATAATACTATGATTAAATAATTATAAATAACAAACAGCTTAAACAATATTTTTAATTAGCATGTTAGCAAGTACTATGAGAAACTGTGAAAGCCATTGCCTAGCAACAGGAGGGTTGATTTACTAATTAGGGTGTGGCAAAGGACAAGAATTTGTTAAGAATAACAGCATTATAAGCCTGATGGCCGACAATGATGAGATGGCTTGCAGAGAAGAGGTCTACCAGCTGACTCCATTGTGCCAGGGCAATAATCTCATCCTTAATGGTAGCAAAACCAAGTAGCTGGCTGTAGAATTCAGAAAACAGAAAGCAAACCACACTGACATCTACACTGGAGGGGATGCTATAGAGTGAGTGAGCAGCCTTATATTTCTTGGAATGACACTAACTAATGAATTAAATTGGACATAATGCTTTGTCAATAAGGTTTGCTAATGTCTTTATTTTCTCAGATGTCTGAGGAAAGCTAGAATTTCTTCATCTGCTGTTACTAATTTTTACAGGCACACATGATATCCACTCTGACTGGCAGTGTAACGTTCTGTTATGGCACCTGCGTGGCCCAAAATTGTAAAGCGCTGCAGATTGTGTTGAAGTTGTCTCCAGCTGTCTTTGGTTGAGGACATATGGTATATAACACAATGTGCTTTAGAACACAGATTTATTAAGGACTCCAGCCATCCTTCACAGTAATTTGTCTCAATCCTACCTTCCGGCAGATAGTACAGGACCACTTGCACTCAAAGACCAGGGACAAATTACTATCCACAGGTTGTAAGGTTACTGAACAGCCATTCATAATAATAAATATTACATGTGTTTTTGCATATATGCAGTGAATTGTATGTATTTATTATATATGTGGTGCTTTTCTGGTTATGCCACTTGTATGTGTGTGTTTGTCTTTTGTTGATATTGTATTATTGCCACTATTTTGAATTGAAATGCAAGTAAGAATTGTTTGCACTATGTACAGATGACAACAAACATAAACTTGAATACACACAATTAATGCTATTTAATGTAGTGTCTTTAAATCCTGATGAATCCATTATAGGGCCATGGCAGCAATGGGTGCATGTTTCTTGGATGTGGGAGCATCTTTATTATATGGGAAAAAAACACTACAAAGACAGAGAAAATATGTGAACTCTACACAAACAATGAGCAAACTGGAGTCTGAATTGTATTTCCTGAAACTATAATACAATACAACTTATTTATTGTATAGTACTCTTCACTGATTGCAGGTGCACAATAATGTGAACAATTCTCAGCTAAAATACAAGTATAGATTATACTAATTTTTAAATGCAGAACTAGTACACATATAAGTGCACCTCTGTTAAAAGACACAAAGAACAATGTGGAACTGATTAAATGTAACTGAAAACAACAATATCTGGCCATTAATTAACTGATTAACTATATAGCCAGTTGACAATGATCAAGATTAAAATAATAAAAGAGGAAGTCAAAAATAAAGTTACAGTCCTGGAGACCTTGGGCAACTACAGTAGCTGCCTACAGTCTCTGCTGGCCGTCCAATCTGATGAGAGATAAAACAATACTGCTGACAACTGACATTTCATATTGCTCATTTGCCTTTCTTTAAGCATTTTCATTTTTCCATATGCTGTTTGAGCTGTGAAGCTTGACAATTCAGAAATCACAGTCTATCAGGTGTCACCCATGCAGGAGTGGTGTGTACCTTACATGGAATTTTAGCAATACTACGTGAGTAGGACTTCAATTCCCAGAAGCCACAGGATCCAACACATGTCATATTCTTCTATATTCTTTGGGGCTGCTGGGAGAAAGAAGATGAGGTGCTGGACTTAAACAGGAAGCCATTAGAAGCCGAGAGGGATCACTTTTTTGTTTATAATTATGTTGTTTTCACTGTTGTAGCAATCAGTCAGATTACAATTACCCATATTCTCACCCCAGCTTTGTCCACATGGGCGTAAATGAAATGACAGTGTAAGCCAGTCTCGGCCAGGCCCGAGAGGACATTAGTGTTGACATGCACAGAACTGGGATGATGGTGAACATCAAAATCAAACGGCTACAAGCTAATAAACCCCCTTAGTGTCATGGGAATTTGTATTTTTCTGCCTATTGAGCCACAGGAGCAGAGTGTGGTCAGTCACCAGTGTAAACCACTGCCCACTAATTGCCAAACATTGTTTCTCGAAGGTCATGTAATTACACTCCCGGGGAAGCAATTTCCAGTTCTGATGCTTAATAGGATGTTCATCCCCATCGAGACTCTGAGAGAGTATAGGCCCCAAACCAAACGCACCCACTTCCGTCTGTAGAATTGACTCCTTAGAAAAGTCCAGATTCTGCAGAACTGAGAACTAAGACAAAGCGGTTTTCAAGTCAGAGAAGGACCTTTCACAATCATCAGTCCATACAATGCTGCGGTTCTTTCTGCCCTTCATCAGGTCAATGAAAGGAGCAGCTGTATGAGCAAAATTCCTCATTTAATAACCAGCGAGTCCGAGGAAAGCACGAACCAGATACTGCATTTCCAGATGTGATTATGCAAGAACCTCACTCACCTTGCTCAACTGAGGTCTAATCAAACTGTTCTCCATAGAATACCCCAAATGATGTGTTTCCAACATACCCAATTTACACTTTCTAGGGTTCAAGAACTGCTTGCAGGCGGTCGAAATGCGACTGCCAATCATTACCAAAAATGACCACATAACAAGATGTGCTCCAGCATATGTGGAATGGGGCTTCAGAATATGATTCATCATTCACTGAAAAGTCAAAGACTTGCCATGGAGATCAAATGGGAGTATATATTGGAGTCCTAAACCATTTTTTGTGTCCCTTGTCCCATTTTACACAAGGTAACATGCTGTTCATCTCTGATTGCTATGAAAATCTGCCTAAACTTTCGGTCTCACATCTCACTTCCTAAATCTCTCATTTTTTTCTTGTTTTTCACTGCTATTGATCGCCCTGTGCAATAATTACAGTACAAGACTAAAGAGGTCTTTTTCATAAACAGTAGAAGCATCAGCTAGCACTTTCTTCCCACTGGACTGTCCCATTCTTTGAAATGCTGTAGGCACCCAAAGCATGATTCAAAAATATTAATAACAGTAATCAGTACGTCAAATAAACCACTAATCAATCTCAAAACAAAATGAGGAATATGATCATTCTGCTGGGATTATGGCAACCAATATATCTGGGGGTTGTGGCTAGATGTGGAAGAGCGACTTGTCAGCCTGTTTCATCAACTGCTTGGAAGAAAAGCTTTGAGACCAACCGAGTCTGTCCACTGGTGTAACCTGTTCACCTTAGTGGTCTCTATCTGACAGCATATGACTGTCTGAGTAGGCTGTAGGTCTCCTGTCCATTCCTACACTAATCCTGCTTATTACATTATTTAAATATATTTCCACCATGAGTCTACAATGTTTCATTACCATTCCTGGCAATTCATTATTTATGGGGTTGTCAAATATCAGTAATTTATAGGTAATGTAATTAGTAGGCTGCCTCTTCAAAAACCAAATTACAGTACTTCTAGTTTTGGGGTAACTGCTAGTTTCATGCTTCAAACCTTACCAACAGGCTTGTTCATTTAGTAGAAACCTTTTTAAATAACACAGTGACAGAAACCTCAACTCCAGCCAAAACTATATAAATACATTTAAAAATACTAGAGTGAAAAGAAAATATTGAAAAAACTTTAACCACAACGCTAATCCAGCAGCACTTAAATATTTAGAATGCACTTAAGAGATATCTAATTTAAAATCTCTTTCATTTTGATTGTAATCACTAGGTTTACTACATCTACCTGCCTCCCTGTGATGCTACTTAAGCTCTGATTCAAAGCTGACACTCAAAAAAGGTAATTTCAGGCAAAATCAACTTAGCTTTGTTCTAAAATAAAAGCAAAAACAAATGCAGTGGATATTTGAAAAGCGTGAGAAAAGGCTTCTCAATTTTAGTTTAATTAAATGAACATCACTCTTTCTGTTGCTGCAGAGCACACCTTGGCAGTCACAAGTCCACATCTTAACGGAAATTCCTTGGTCTGTGATTCTGTAAAAGAGCTGAATAGCCTGATTTAACAGTAAACATTCCGTTTTAGTGACCTCATTCACAGAGAGGTGGCACAGTAGAACAGTGATGAATACTAACCCTCACCTATTCTGTTTCTTTTCTCGGTACCCAAATGTGGCCATTGGTGCCACGGCCCACCTGCCAAGATGTTTGCCTGCCTATGGTAAAGTCATCCCTGATGGAGGATCACAGGAATCATGGGAAGAGGGTCCTTTCATCGGAGCAACGTTTCAGCCGTGGCATGGCCAAATGGGGAGGCAGCTAGATGGATGAGGTCTCCATGACTCTAAAAATATCCAAACCTAATTATGTCATATCATCTACTGTTAAACCGTACTTCTAAAATTTTTATTATTATGCTGTATTAAGGAATTGTTCTGTTCTGTTTATTGTATTGTATTGACCCCCTACTTTTGACACCCACTGCACGCCCAACCTACCTGGAAAGGGGTCTCTCTTTGAAGAAACCGAGGTTTCTTCCATTTTTCCCTACAAGGTTTTTACTGGGAGTTTTTCCTTGTCTTCTCATAGAGTCAAGGTGGGGGGCTGTCAAGAGGCAGGGCCTGTTAAAGCCCATTGCGGCACTTCCTGTGTGATTTTGGGCTATACAAAAATAAACTGTATTGTATTGTATTGTACTGCTACTCCATAGACCCCAGTTCAGATCCTATGCTCTGGTGTGGAGTTTGTATGATTCTCATATCTGTTTGGTTTTCTCCAGGTATTCCGGTTGTCTTCTGCATCTTAAAGATATGCATTATAAATGAATTTCTAATTCTGAATTGCTCCCCCTTAGTGGTATGTGTGTGACGGAGGCCACCAACAGACTGGCACCTCTCCCCAGGGTTAGCATCTGTCTTGCACATATTGCTGCCCTTCCTCCTTTATTTCTCCTTTTATATTCTCCAAGGCAGTCATGTAACTGGAAGAATCAGCCCTTTTTTTTGTTTCCTGACCCTACTGGGCTGCCTTGATTCCCTGAAATTCTTGAAATATCTTTAAGTATGTTTCCTATTTGCTTCACTTCTCATTCCCTCTCGAAAAAGAGACAAAACAGGCTTTGAGTTGTGATAAAGATTAGACAAAGCCATCATAAAGATTTGGGGCAGCCACCCGTATATTGTTTTCCCAGCTGCAAAAGAGTAGTTTTTTAGAAACACAATGTGCATAGAACAAAGTCCAAAACAGAACTGACTATAGAAGACAAAGATTGAGGTTTTAAAGGCCCATAAAGGAAATGATGTCATCAAAAGTGCTGGAATCGTAAGTGATGTCTTCTGGTATGGAAGTTACGTCAGCAAAGGGGTCGGCACCGGAAGTGATGTCTTCTGAGGCGCCGGGACCTTGCAAGATTTCCCAGGAAAGGTCTGTAGGGAACTGAGAAGTAGTCAGTGCATTCCGCTGCCCCCTGGTCGGATGTTTTATTACAATTACTCAGGCCCTTTAGCTGCCTCCTACTCGCACGTGTGTGAGGTATCAAAAGATCTTAAGGCCTTCTTCAATGTTTTCCCCTGAGCTCTCAGCATAATTTTAACAGGTAATTGGAGCAATCTGTGGCAATGCTGACTGAAGCAAAAGCTAAGCATACAGTCATATGAAAAAGTTTGTGAACCCCTCTTAATTCTTTGGATTTTTGTTTATCATTGGCTGAGCTTTCAAAATAGCAACTTCCTTTTAATATATGACATGCCTTATGGAAACAGTAGTATTTCAGCAGTGACATTAAGTTTATTGTATTGACAGAAAATATGCAATATGCATCATAACAAAATTAGACAGGTGCAGAAATTTGGGCACTGTAAGAAAGGCGTTATATTGCGCCTGACGATGACACAGATTTGACACGGGAGGCACATATAAAATAAAGAAACTTTTTCATTTTCTTCATCGGGAGGGCACATCTTCCCCGTAATCCCTCCAGCCACAACACAGTCCCAAGCACAAACTCACTAACCAAAACACTCCTCTCTCTTTCACTACCACTCCTCCACAAGCTTTGTCCTTCTTCCACCCGACTCTGGCCCCTGGTTGGTGGTTGCTGGCTCCTTTTTTAGGGCACCTGGAAGTGCTCCGCGTGTTTGATTGCCGACCTCCGGCTGCACTTATGGGTGTGACGAATATGCTGCCCAGACGGGCTCAGGAGTACCAGCTGCAGCACCCCTTGGCGGTGCCTGCGGAACCCAACTGGGCTGCACAAAACTCCAACCCCCATGAAGCCCTGGGGGAGTCCGAGGCACCGCTGCAACCCAGGGAGGCTGCCATCTAGCGTCCAGGGGGAGATACTGGATTTCTCATCATTGCTCCCCTGGAAGATATGCTGCTGGGGCGTCCTGACCGGGCATGGGCCCTTGCCGCCTGTCACAGCAACCCAACAGAGATATTACATCAATACTTAGTTGAGCCTCCTATTGCAAATATAACAGCCTCTAGACACTTCCTATAGCCTTTCATGAGTGTCTGGATTCTGGAAGAAGATATTTTTGACCATTCTTCCCTACAAAATCTATCCAGTTCAGTTAAATTTGATGGCTGCCAAGCATGGACAGCCTGCTTCAAATCATCGCATAGATTTTCGATGATATTCAAGTCAGGTGACTGTGACGGCCATTTCAGAACATTGTACTTCTCCCTCTGCATGAATGCCTTTGTAGATTTCGAACTATGTTTTGGTCATTGTCTTGTTGGAATATCCAACCCCTGCATAACTTTAACTTTGTAACTGATGCTTGAACATTATCTTGAAGAATTTGTTGATATTGGGTTGAATTCATCCGACCCTTGACTTTAACAAGGGCCCCAGTCCCTGAACTAGCCACTCAGCCCCATAGCATGATGGAACCTCCACCAAATTTGACAGTAGGTAGCAGGTGTTTTTCTTGGAATGTGGTGTTCTTCTTCCGCTTTGCAAAGCGCTTTTTGTTATGACCAAATAACTCAATTTTTGTCTCATCAGTCCAAAGCACTTTCTTCCAAAATGAATCTGGCTTGTCTAAATGAGCACTTGCATACAACAAGCAACTCTATTTGTGGCATGAGTGCAGAAAGGGCTTCTTTCTCATCATCCTGCGATATAGATGTTCTTTGTGCAAATTGCACTGAATTGTAGAACGATGTACAGATATTGATTCTTTAATAGCAGAACTCCAAATTGTCAAACCTGATTTCCAAAAACAACAAATTACAAGAAGGAATCTACATAACACTTTAGTTTTATGTACTGAAAAAGTTCATCTGTTATACTCATATACTGTTATGGAATGTGTGGCCAGAGCATTTATAAAAGTGAATAACCTTTTTAAGCAATGATCTGTAGAGAAGGATGAGGCATAGTGTTGATCATAAAACATCACTGATTTTAAAGTTTGGTTGACATTTTTGCCGATGGTGGGCAAAGGGGAATGAATTGGATGCAACATCTGCTCCTTACACTCTTTCATATCTTTATCTATCCTGCTGGTGGTCCTGGAAGTAGTTCAGCAATTTTAACTGTGCGGCACCTCTGATTTTGAACTGCAGTGCAGGTGTTATTGGGGGACAAAGCTTGTTGACTTCATTCCTTACTGGTGCACCGGCACCTGATGCTTTACAGGGCTCTCCAATCCCCTAAACCACTTGATAGTTGATCATGTGTCATTTTCTCGCTGTGTTTGATGCTTCGCAGGATACTACAACCCCTGGATTGTTAAAATGTCTAATCTTCATTGGGAACACCTTTACAAGATTATTGAGATTTATAAAGGGAAATTGCTCAGTTTATGTTTAAATTTTATGTACTGAGTTAAAAGCTTATTTTGTAGCCCAATTTGTTCGCCTGCAGTATGTGGTTCAATTTGTGGTTTAAAATTTTAAAATTTGACTTCATCTTCAAATGTGATATTACTTTTGTAGGGGATGCAAACATAAATGTATAATTTTCTAGAGGTGTGAGGCATAGAAAAGGATGGAACACGCTGTTTTAGATGCTCTCAAATAAGAGATCATATTTTTTCAAATGTATCTTGTACTTGGGACATGTCTCGTAGATTCAGCTACAACTTGTTCTTCACACACCTCATTTTCAATATGTGGAAGATGTCTTCGTAGACTCCTATACAAAAAATCGAACAGAGAAAACCAGATCAATGCTTGTGGCATCTCCCAATATATAAAAAATGTGTAGCAGGAGATGATTCCAGTCCCTTTAGCCCGAATAACCCATGTTTACATAACATGTGGTTAAAGGTCTTGTAATGCCATTTCTACAAGACCATCCATCTGTGGATAATACACAGATATGCAAATGATTTACTTTTTGTAATTCATTTAATTCTTTGAAGATATTTGAGTTAAATGAAATTCTGAAATAGTGACCCAACTAAACAGACCACCAATTCTTTAGTAATTGTTCTGACAGAAACAACCTGAAAAGAAAAAAAATTCCAGGTGTCACATCACATAGTGGTTGGCACTGTGGCGCAGTGGTAGCACTGCTGCCTCGCAGTAAGGAGACCTGGGTTTGCTTCCTGGGTCCTGACTGCGCAGAGTTTGCATGTTCTCCCTTTATCTGTGTGGGTTTCCTCTGGGTGCTCCAGTTTCCTCCAACAGTGCATTGGCGATCCTAAATTGTGGGTGGGTGTGTGTGTGCCCTGCGGTGGGCTGCCATCCTGCCCGGGTTTGTTCCTGCCTTGTGCTGGCTGAGATTGGCTCCAGCAGACCCCCATGACCCTGTGTTAGGATATAGTGGGTTAGAAAATGACTGACTGGCTGACATCACATAGTCTACAAATGCCAGTTTCATATTGGTGTCCCCATGCTGATTTTTACTGGACTCTACACTATCCATAGCAGCTCCATTAAATGGAATATCTATAATGAGCAGAGGAATTAATGAAGCATGGCTAGGGCCAGCACTGCCTATGTGATGACATTTGAAGCATAACCCATGGTGTCACACCATTTCACTTATTATTAAAGGCCAGTAAAACAATCCTAATAACACTCAATAGGAAATTCTAGGGTGCTAAATTCAAGTTATCATTTTTAGCCAAAAACCACAAAAGTTCAAACTATGTGGGAAACTGTGGAAGATCTGTGGAATTCTTTTGAAACATTTTATACATTTACAAATTCTCCCATGTTTACCATGTTCAAAAAAGTTTCAAATGAAAGTAATTGGGAATAAATATATTTACAGTATAAAAATAAAAAAAAACAAGGTGAGGTGGAAAAGGTCTCAGGCTCTCAGCAGGAAAACCCCATTTACTCATTTTCTTGAAAGGATAGAAATGCCATCCATCCATCCATCCATTCTCTTCCGCTTATCCGAGGTCAGGTCGCGGGGGCAGCAGCTTAAGCAGAGAGGCCCAGACTTCCCTCTCCCCGGCCACTTCTTCCAGCTCTTCCGGGAGAATCCCAAAGGCGTTCCCAGGCCAGCCGGGAGACATAGTCCCTCCAGCGTGTCCTGGGTCTTCCCGGGCCTCCTCCCGGTTGGGCGTGCCGGAACACCTCACCAGGGAGGCGTCCAGGAGGCATCCTGATCAGATGCCCGAGCCACCTCATCTGACTCCTCTCGATGCGGAGGAGCAGCGGCTCTACTCTGAGCCCCTCCCGGATGACTGAGCTTCTCACCCTATCTTTAAGGGAAAGCCCAGACACCCTGTGGAGGAAACTCATTTCAGCCGCTTGTATTCGCGATCTCGTTCTTTCGGTCACTACCCATAGCTCATGACCATAGGTGAGGGTAGGAAGGTAGATCGACTGGTAAATTGAGAGCTTTGCCTTACGGCTCAGCTCCTTTTTCACCACGACAGACCGATGCAGAGCCCGCATCACTGCAGATGCCGCACCGATCCGCCTGTCGATCTCACGCCTGTAGATCTCTCTAGAAATGCACAAATATGAAAAACCTGGCACCTTGGTACCCTCTAGTGGTGTCAAGTAAGTAATGCAGGAGTGTGTGTGCCTCAGTCAAATGACTGCTGCTGTTTGGTTACTATCTCTCTTATCCCATCCGGGCAGAAGAGGAGGAGCTTGGCGAGGAGGTGTCATCAGATGTCTTTCAGCCAATGTTCTTCCACTCTAAGATGGAAAAAGGATACTGCATGAAAAACATTCCACCCTTTACTATACATGTGGTTTACTTTAACAAACATCTGTGTGTAAGAGACACACCAAGCAAGCATATGCAATACAAGTTTTTATTTTAAACTGTACAATATAGTTGTGTCCATTTTCTCTAAGCATTCGCCAGTATTTAATGCTTTTTTCATTGGTTCTTTCTCCTCCTTAAAATGTAGTGGGTGGTACCATTTTGGCATCTCTCCACCGTGAAAAAGTGAATTCGGGGTCTATGGTGGTGCGTGATTTTTTTTAAAAATAAAAATAATAAAAATTTTATAAAAACACTGTGGCTCATACTTGTGCAGGTGTGTGTCTCTGGAAAGCCAATGCGGTCATGAAGTGTTCAGTTGGCAGATTGCTAGTTCACATGTAAGCGCGATCAGCCCAGCCATTCTCCATTGACATTCCATGGTTCATTAAGGCAGGCACCTACAGTACACTAACAAAGTATTAAAGGAACCTGAGTAGGACAGACAAGAGTGAAGAAAAAGAAAGAACAGGTAAGGGAGAACATAGGGAGAAGGAAAAAAGGAAGAAGGGAGAAAAAATCAAGAAAGACACAGAGAGTCTGATTTTAGTCTTGTTTCTTTTAGACTTATTTACTTATTGGTTATAATTCTAGTTTTTATTAAGTATTTATTATGAATGAATTTATTTATTTAGTGAAGATTTTGGCACTGCATATTTGAACACATTTGAACCCTTTGGATTGCTTGAAATAAACTGCACTAAGCACTTTGCTCCCATCTTGTAGTTTGTGTCCTCATTGCACTTATCCATCTTTGGTACATGACTATTGATGTCCAGGAAATGGGTAATGCCAAGGCTGAAGGCCAAGGAATTCTCATATATTAAAATGCCATGTTTATTATTTTTACAAAACACACAAATGAAAGGGCAATAAAAAGTACAATTGATGACAAACAATGAAATGCTCACTAAACCTTTCCAATTCCTGTATTTGTGTGTCTTTTTATTGGGATGGCTTGTTCACTTACCCATCTCTCTGGCACCCCTAAATCACTCTCCTTCACCTCTCAGTCATAGGCAAGTTTTGTCTCAGATATGAATTAATAAAAAATTGATGGCTGAACTAATGTATAACAATTCATCAGTATTTCTTTAATAGAGCTCTTTGACTAAGATTAGTGCTAGTTTACGGCAATAGTTAGCAGTGCCCATCTATATGACAGTTAACATGAATTCCTAATGCCTGCCTAAAGCAGTTAGTTTGCACATACAAATTACTTGTCATTTTTTTAGTCCTGATAAATTATTTACCCGTCTAATATTTTTAGACATGAAACTTCCATATCTAATGCAAACTGGCAGCACTCACAGTCCACAGGAAAATGCACACATATCACGACATGTTTCCCCCTATTAAAAACAAGATTTCAAATAACAAACTCTAATTTATTTTAAAGGAAAATCATGATAAATTTCAAAAGCAAAAAAACTAAAATTGATAGAATTTTATACGCTCAAAGTCAACCAACACACAAATGCTTAAGTTAAAACCAATTGATTGTTTATTACTTGGATTTTGCTCCAGGTGTTCACAAACCTGTTTTTTTCTTGAATTTTATTACTAACTTGCCTTCTTCCAACGGGTGTACTACTATTTTGATAGTGGATGACAGATATTCAAAGACTACATATTTTACTCCCAATGAAAAGATTTTGTTATGAATACCATTGTGAAATTGCAAGAATTCCCTGCCTCTGATATCCAGCTTAAGTTTGCCTCTCAATTTTTTGAAAACCATTTGCCGCCATCCAGAGGTTAATGGGCAAATGGAGAGAATGAATCAAAATACAAATGCTTTTACAGTCTCACTTATTAGAATTTTAAGACAAATTTGCAGAATTTCATTAATGAATGGTATAATTAGTACAATATTACTGCAATAATTACTACAATATTCCTTTCAGTGGATTCATATGCTACATTTCTGCTTACAGTAGGTTAAAATCTGCAGAATGTCTGTGCCAGTAATACGAAGTGTACTAATTGATGTGGCTCTCCTGAATATTAAAAACTTAAAGTGCCACAGCAGAGCCCAGGCTCCTTAGTCATTGGTAGTTTCAGGATATCACTACAATTTAGTCCTGGGACATAAGTATTGACATTGTCTTTTGTGTTCCATAACCAACTCTCATATCTTTGTTTTACTGTATTAAAGTCTGTAGTGCCATCTGTTATGTCATCCTGTACTCCTGCAATCCTCCTAGTTACAACTGATGCAGCTCCTAAATTCTTGTCAAATTGGAAAAAGAGTAAATTATTTTTACCTTGTTAGTAGTTTGGTCTAAAGCAAAGCTCTTGTTTACCAGTTGGTGATTTGTATGATCTGGTGGTTTTGTATGTGTTTTCACGACAGCTATTGGGATAATCTTAGAAGGAATGTTGCCAGGAATTGAATATGTCACTGTCAGGAAGTGATTGTGCAACAACTGTTAACTATTTTCATTCATTTTTCCACCGCTTATCTGAGACTGGGAAACGGGGGCAACAGTTTTAGCAGTGAGACCTATATGTCCCTTTCCACAGCCACACTTGCCAACTCATAATGTGGGATCCCAAAGCATTCCCAGGCCATCATAATAGGGTCTCCTCCTAGCTGGTTGAACCTGTAAAACCTTCACAGGGAGGAGTCCAGGAGGCATCCACATTGGATGCCCAAACTACCTCAATTAGCTCCTCTCAAGGTGAAGGGCAAAGGGCTCCAGTATGAGCCTCTCCCAGATGTCTGTGCTTTTCACCCTATCTCTAAGGGAGAACCCAGCCACCTTGTAGAAAATCTTGTTCTTTTGGTCATTACCCAAAGTTCATAACCATACATGAGGGTTTGTGGTATAGTGGGTCCACAGCTCATGTCAAAGGGCCATTTTTAAAATAAATAATCACCGCACTCGCGTCTTTGCGAGGGGGCATGGTGATGTGTGGCTGAAGTGGTTCCTGGGGTGATTTGCGAGTCTCACTTATGTGCACAGGTGAGGAGTCGTCCGCTTCCGTATTTGTTCCCAGGAGCCGCTAATTGCCACAGGTGAATCACTTCCCTCTCATAAATAGAAGCGCAAGGCAGCTGGGGGAAAAGAAAAAAGACAGAGGTTGCAGAGAAGAAGGCAGGAAGCAGGAGGGATAAACCCGGTAGAGAGAAAGAAGGAGAGCGAGCAAGCGCAGGCTCGCTCTGTATACGAGCAGCTGGGAGAGGCAAGCCCGAGTGAGGTGATTGGCCGGCACCTGAGGGCCAATGGTAGTGGTCGCTCCTGCTGAGCGATTGTTTGGAGCAGGAGTGACCGGGAGAAGGTTGGTTCGCCGCAGCGAAGGCAGGCAGCAGGAGTCGAAGATTGGGAAGAGAAGCCCAAGTGTGAGCGTCCTGGTCTCTGAGGAACCTAAGTGTTAGTCTAGGTGAGCTGAACTGGAGCCAGGAATCGGAAGGCGACCAGATCAGTTGTGTAGGAGAAGAAGGTCAGCTGCAGGTATGGCGACTCTTTTGTTGCGGAGACCAGATGGGAGAAGCAGGGGAGCTGCCAGGTAAAAGAAGACAGCGGGCTTTGTGTTTTTAAAGGACTGCTTCCAGCATTGTTTTAACCTCGTTTTAAAGGATTGCTGTTTTTCTATTTATTGGATTTTTTAACCTCCACTCTGCACCTATTTTATGGATTATTTATTTATAGTGATTTTTTGTGGCACTACACTTTACTTTGTTTAAACACTTGTTTTTGTTTGTTATTTTAAAATAAAAGCACTTTGCACTTTTGCACCATCCCCTTGTTCTATTTGTTGTGCCTCACTGCCATGCTAATCGGTAACATTACCAACGGTTTTGGGTTCAGGGCTCCTGGAAGCGAGAAGGGAGCATGCAGTGAACCCGCATCATCACAAGGTTCTTTTTTTATTATTATGTTAATATTTTTAAAATTTATAGGTGATGTGCTTATGACATCTTTCCGTATTTGCTGAATTAGCTCAATTGTCAGTCAGTCATAATCCAGCCTGCAAAGGCAAGAACAAACCCTGGACAGGGTGCCAGTCCATTGCAGGGTGAACACACATACTGTACACACATACCCTCAACCACAAACTAGGGGTAATTAGTATCACCAATCTACCTAGCCTACATGTCTTTGGACTATGGGAGGGAACCTCATAGATACCTATAGTTTTTCTGTTGTCTAGTTTGGTTGCAATGTACTTGAGTTGATGAGACATAAAATGTTGTGAAAAACAAGTTATTTTATAAATCTGTAACCATTTTTGAAAGAAATTAGTGGCTGATGATTATAACAAGCCCACCAGAAAAGGCGGTGTTAAAAGGAAAGTGAATATGTTCAGCTTGTGAACAAACATTATAGTAAAATTAAGTATCATAAGATCATATAAACAACATGACCAGCACACAAATAATTATTATTCATTTTTCTGGTACTAATGGCAATAATTTTCATAGATCATACTTTAATGTAAAGGTAAGTTGTTTACTGCTGTTTGATCTCTGTCTTTAACAGTGAAATGGAAGCAATTTTTTCCTAAAATATTTTCCTGGAAGAAAAAAGCACTTGGGCAAATGCAGCCATCGTAGCCACCCCACTATGCTTGTGCCTGGCAGCAAGTACTCTGGATTGACGAGTCAGAATTTGACATTTTTGTATCAAACTAGGAAAAGTTTGTCCATGGAAGAACTGGAGAGCACTACATAGATGTTAACTGTCTGCAATCACATGTGAAGCACCATGAAATTTCCTGCAGATTTGTGGTCACATTTCTGCAAATGGAATTGGTGATCTCATTAGAATCAATGGAATCCACAGTGCTGAGAAGTACAAATCGATTCTCATCCACCACATAATACAGTCAGGGAGCTGTCTGATTAGTCCCAACTTTATTATGCAGTAAACTAATGACCCAAACTCAGGGCCAAGTCCTGTCTCCAGCAAAAAGAGAAGAACAAGGAGTTCTTAAACAGATGGTTTGGTTTCTATAGAGACCTAATTTGAGCATCATCGAGGCCATCTGGGATGACCTAGGGAGACAGAAGCAAGCAAGAAGCCATAGTCTGCAAAAGTTCTGTAAAATGCTTGGAACAATCCAGCAGCAAATTTTCTTATATAAATACTAGGGGGCTTTGCCCCCTGCTTGCTTTGCTCGCCAACCCTCCGGCCTGCGCAAAGTGCCAGCCACTTTGCACCTCTGTTGCTCACATATGTTGATTTCACTTTCACCAAACAGCACATGTTTTTATTCTCGCGGATACTCCTCTTCATTGGAAACACTACTTTTGGCTGATGGCAACACAAATTAGATGATCTACAAGTCTCCAACTTAAAGTTCAAAGCCAAACAATATCTACATACTTCTGTCATATCACTTATGTCCATATTTTCGATTTCCTTTCGCTGTTCTGTTATTTTACTGAGTAATAATTTCCATTTGTTAGCGCTAAGGCGATCTTTACTATCAGTTTTTTGAGACTTTTGAATTTTAGCACTTTCATAATCTCTAAACTGCTCTGCATGTGTATTGTGTCAAAGTTTTTGAACCTCTTTATGACATTCTACTTTGTCTTCTACTCTTTGTCTTTTATTTCCGACCCTGCTTGGAACTGATCGCACACGAACTGTGTCTGACAATAGCATTCTCACGAATCAGAAGTATTTGGACCGTGGTGTGGTTGTAAATGTTTAAGAGGAGGGTGGGACTTGTCAAAATCTCTTGTTAAAAAGGCTCGTCTCACGGGACCCGGAATTATCTCTCACGGGAGTTGAAATTATCTCTGAAAAAGTCTCGTCCCAGGATTTCCTTTTATAATAAAGAGACATGATAGTGTATTGTACCTAAGAGACTTTTTAAAATGACATTTTAAAGGCATACTGTGTTCACACCAAATGTTAGTTGCATTTAGTTTTTTACCATATACTGACATTTTTGGATATTTATAAACTTTTAATTTCATTATTTTTATAAGGAGACTTCATTTTTTTTTTTTTACCTGTGCCTAAGATTTTTGCACAGGACTAAAATGACAAGGTGCCACCTTAAAGGGTAGAAACTGTGTGCTGCCTTTTAGTCTTTTGGAAGTTATGTCTGGTACTCATACCAGACCTTCAAGGTTTCTGTGCCCCACTGGTGCCTTTTGACAGTTTTTAGTACATGCATGTGGCTACTGTTTGTTAACACTAGTGTACATGGATGAAACAGCGTAGGTTTCCTTCTCTCTCAATGAGTTTGTGCTAGCTTGCTGACAGACCCTTGCCATCCATTTGACACTCCACGCTAAGAAGTGTTGTTTTTTATCCTTCTTAGTAAAATGAGTATTTTAGGTTCATTACCTGGTTCAAGAAAACAGATTATTTTTCTGTAATACAAAGGCCATCTTATGATCATCAACCTATATTGAAACTGGCTAGCCAAGGTTGCCCAGAGTTTTCCTTGTAGGTGGAATTCCAGAAGTAAATAGCAGCTCTGTTTGGATTCCTATTAACCAAGGAGAGCAAATTCTTCCCTTGACTCAATTCTAGCTTTAATATTATGATGGCATGCAAACTGTCATTCTGGTGCTGGACTACCAGAAGCATGACAAAGACTTATAGTGTTCCATCAACACCTAAATTGTAGGAAAAACAAATTTCTTCCTAAAACATTTGAGGCAAAATAATATGTTATTTACCATTAAGAATAGTTCATTATTTTCAATTACTATTAAAGGTTGAAATGTCATCTTTCAAATAAGGCTGTAATAGATTTAGTTTTTTTTTTTCTTTTTTTACAAACATATTTTAAAGGGAAAAATCATGTTGCAGACAGCAATTCATGAGTTAAATTGTCATATTCTTCTCTACTGCCTGCTGCGATTAACAAATTACTGTAGCAACGACCTTCAGAATGAATGCAGATTATATTGCGAGGCTTTTTTAATTTTGTGAAATTAAAAAAAAAACATCTGTGAGGGAAGTATGATTTACTTTAAACAGTATGCTGCAGATTTCCATAATAACAATGAGCATTTCATAAATAAAAAAGTTATTTTTGATCATTAACCTTTCCAGGGTGATATTTAAAGACCTAGTGAGCTTCATTTTTAAAAGTGTCAGTAGACTAAAGGTTAATATCTTGTGATGTCACTGGAAATTTATGGGTATTTATTGACCAGGTCTATCATTAAAGATTTATCATTGACTCTATGGGGTAAAGAAATTTCATTTCATATCTGTGGGGGTTGCCTACTGATATTGCTAGTGATATCATAGTCCTTTCTAACAATTGTTTAAAATGACCTTGTATTAAGTTTTCAGGCTGAATTTTATGTGCAAACATTAATATTTACATTGTGATATCTGTATGGATATAATACTGCACTTTTTTAATGTTTAATTGACCCTCTTAAGAATACATTTTATTTTTTCAATGACAGGAATAAGTGTATTCTACCTTTTTAATTCTTTTGTTTATGTTAACATTAATGGATAAAAGATTATTGATTTATAGATAGTAAGCTGAAACAGGGTATTTTTATGTTTCCACAAAAACAGTATGAAATTTAGAAATGAAAGGTTAAATCATACAAAATGTTTGTGGGGCCAGTGAAGACAGATTAGACATGTAAATCTGGGAATGTGGTTTGGACAATATTACAGTATGCCAAAAAGATGGAATTGTCTACTATTGTTTCATCTTATGAAGCCACCTTTGAGTGTACAGCATTAGACCATCTTCTACTATGTGTTGTTCTTTCTGAATACATAAGTGGAGGTGTCAGTCAGTTGCCATCAAGATTTTATATGTTGTTAATTGCTCGACACCTTTGTATACTACATGGTAGTTTAATAGTATAAAGTGAAGCCCTTTAAACTGCTTGGTAAAAGATAAACAACTGAGCTGACATGCAATAAACAGAGAATTAGAGAGTTAGTGCACGTTCATACACTATATAGTACCACAGATTGCTAAACAAAGACACTGATATGAAATAAATAGAAATTTGAGACCTACTGCATATACTATATAAGGGCTTAGACCCATCTTACATAGATGTTTTAATGTTTTGTATAAGGATTGTCTTAGAGTATTACACCAACCATGCAACACAAAAACATCCAGAAAGAACAAACAAAACAATAAATTTATGTATATGCTGCAAAATATATATAAGAATGCCAAAAGCTCAGTGGCAAATGAGAAGACAAAAGCCAATATTCCTGCAAAAAAAAAAAATAAATCCTGGGATCTCATGGGTCTTGCATAAATTAAAAATCCATTAGACACGACCTTACCATCAGCATTCATAGAAGACATACTGTCCAGGTTAGTATTTAAGACTAAAGTCTTGTGAAACAACAAAGTAGGGTCTAACTCTAGGCTTGTGCTATAATTACGCAGTCTCTCCTATTTGCTACTAAGTCATTGCTCAAAGTCAGAAGAAAACACTTGGCTAACACTGAAACAGAGAGAGAAAGAGAGAAAAAAAATCTGATGCATTATGATGGTTTGCCTCGTTGGTAAGGGGTTGCTAGGCAGTAAAGGATGACATATGGCAGGGATAGGACCCAGCAAGACTCTGGAAGACAGAGGGAGAGAGGCATGCAGGGTCAGTAATAATGCACATTGTTTGTAAAGTGTGAGAGAAAGAGACCCACAAGGTAAAGGGCACCAATATCAGAGAAAGAGATATAACCTAAATGTAAATATGCAATGTTTTCCAGGATGTTAGAAGGGAGATGACAGGGATGTCTGATGTTAATCAAAGACAAAGCATGAAACCACAGAAAATGGATAGAACTGCAGATCACCTACTATACAGAGAGCAAGCAGCACATGATCCAGACTAAGAATTGAAATAATTTACCCCTTTAAAGACATGGGGAGGAAATGAGGAAAGTAACAGTAGCCAAAGCCACATTGATACCTAAGATGGCATCAAAAAGGGCTTATCCCACCCGGTGCTTAAAAAAAAGTAAAAAGAAGGAATTTGAAGAAGAATAATGTGCACAGAATGAAGCTAAAACATTTGTTCATGATGTTGCAATGGGTCAGAGGTGGGAAGTAACAATGTAAAACAACTTCATTACTGTTGTTAAGTAGAACTTTCTTGTAAGCTAAATGTATCCCCACTTGAGTATTTAATTTGTTTGAGACTTTTTACTGTAACCCACTACATTTCAAAGGAAAAAAAATCTCTGTTCCCTACAATAAAAAAATATCCAAAACTTGCTATCTTGTCAATAACATTCTGCATCTGAAATGTTGGGCAAACAAGGTCGGATAACTTAATTAAATTTTTTGCATATATATTGCGAAATTGAGGGACAATCCCATTATATATTTATTTGCGCATTTTACGTCTTTGAATCATAATAATTGTGAGGGAGAGAAGCAAAAGGTACAGCACAGACAGTGACCATGGTGATATAAACTATGAAGATATGGTCAAACCAATGGCTAGCAACGCCGGACTTAATAATGAGATTGAAGAATCTTGGTGAGTACATTGTGTAATCCCCTTTAATATTCAAAAGTAAATTTGAGAACATGTACTTTTATACTTTTAAATGAGTAAATATGATTAATGCATACTGTGACTTTTACCAGAATATTTTCAATAGATGACAGCTTGCACATTTTCTTAAGTAATGCATTTCTGTACATCTACCACCTCTGCAATGGGTAAATCTTTTAATTGTAAGCTGTGCAGTGCCTTGATATTCACCTCTCTGCCTATCTGTCTCTTTCTCTCTCTCTCTCTGAAGTACAACAGTAAAGCATAGAAATTAAATCCACACTCATCAAAATATCCAAACACACAACAGAACCAAAGTTAAAGGAAAAAATAATGGTGCACAAAACCTTTAAACTAACTTGTTTTATTTTCCTTTAACATTTGACGTTGTTGTTTGTTTTAGAAGTTAATCTGAATGCTTGGATGTCAGAATCTGTACCACCATCTTATATAAGTGAGCTAAGATGACATGTCATATAAATTTTGCACCGCATGACTGGCAACAAGTGTAGCAAATGTAAACAATATGGCTAAGATCAACACATTGATGGCAAGCAAACCTAAAAAGTTAGAAAATTAAACAAATTAAGATGCCATACCTTAAAACCATTATGTCTTGTATCTATGGATGATCTGTGTTTGGGTTGTGGTTATTCCTTGACTGAACTATACCTAAAAAATTTTCTTCACAAAAAACTGTAAAAGTACATTTTTTGTTTAAGAATTACAGGTTCCTGGTCTCACTCTCTTGATATGTTTCTGGTACTGCCTTGTTATGAATGTACTCCCATTCTATTCAGAAACAGCATGTCTCTCAGGTAAAATTCAGCACTTTGCCATCGATGGATAGAACAATTTATTTATTGGAAAGACATTCCCAATGTTGCTGGTGTAAAGTTTGTTGTTTTCTGTTTTATTTTGTCCTTTGGTGGTCATCTTTTTTGTAACTCTCCTTTGTCAAAAGTCAAAAAGATGCACATTTTTATACATTCTTAAAAAGGTAACAGTCACATTTTTTTATCTTTTAATAGGGAGCTTTGAAAGAAATTGTGGTATGAAATGCTGTTTTTGAATGAGAGAACAGCTTGGTGATGTCAGCATATCCAACCCGTCCTCTAAACACCTTGATGATTCTTGGGTTTCTGAGTTCTTTCCCTAGAGTAATAGCAGACAATGGATATCACTGTACCGTGGTTTTTGGCAATTTATAAGAAAATGGTAGCATTGTTTCATGCCATCATGAACAAATACTTTACACTATTAAAAGATTAAAAGATTTTGACTGTTACCCATTGAACTTTGTGTCATTATTCTGGTTTGGCAATGCTACTCCAAGAAGCATTCTCTCTCCTTTTACAATATGTAAAGCCTATGGACATGAGATCCATAACTCCAATGATTAAGTAATGTATAGATTGCCAAAGGACAAAAACCACACATAAAATAGCAACCACTAATGGAGATGGGAAGAATATGTTAATGGGTTGTATATAATAGTACTTTTAAACAAAAAAAAATATTTCCCCACCAAATAAGGGTTCTTATTTTTGTTTTTATTTGGGGTTTTAAACACAAAAGCAATGAAGTACCATTGTCTTTAATAACATGTCATCTGTGGTGTTGCATATGAGTGAAGAAGCATGTCCATGCTGATCATGGCAGTAGTAACCGTAGCATCAGCATCAGGGGCATCAGCATGTGATTAACAGTGAGCCTCAAGGCAGAACCAAAACTTGAAAAGGCACCCATATAGTTGAAAAAAAGGAAGGAAAAAGACTAAAAGTGTCAGAAGCAGCACAAAATGCACTAAGAGCCATTCAGTTCTGAATGGCAATCAATTCATGAGAAACATACACATCAATGAAGAGATCTGTATAGCATCATTTACTAAATTGCCTTGAAAATATGAGTGAAGGCTGGCTAGACGATCAAATAATTTAAGCCACTTTTACACTTCAAAGGATGAGCACCTTATAATAATGAGGTTTGTGTTTTTTGGAAATGTCAGTGACATGGTCTTTCGTTAGATCTCTTGTGTACATGTCAGCTGTCTGTGGTTAACACACTTATTCAATACTAGAGATAACTTAATGCCTAAGATTCATATATGTTTATCATGTGCTTTTGATAAGACAGAATATCTTGGGGTTTTCAGTTTTACAAAATATCTAATCTGATCAGTGCATGTGAATGGCATCTAAATTATAAACTAGCCATTCTACTCTTCTCTCCTCTTTATTCTTAGTCTTTTTTGACATTTTATTTTGTCCTTTTCAGTTACAGCTATTGCTATATTGTTTAAGTCTCTTTTGATGGACATTTATCTTGACATTTATACAGTGCCCATTTCTCACAATGCATATTCATACTTTTTTTTCTACAGACTCCTTCTTCCTAATTATATAATTAGCCAGGTGCTGGTGCTGATAATCAAATGATTGCTCACTTCAAGATGAATACAGGACCATCTTAAGGAAACTGTTGAAATGCAGCTTGACAGTTTGATAATTACATAAGTCAAGAAAGCTGCTCAATTTACATACATTACGTTAATGTATAAGTTAATTTCTTCAAAGACTACACTTAAACTACAGGCAGTACCATTTGTATGGCTATAGCTACAGTATAATGTTACATTTTGGAATTTATATGACTAAAAGCAGATATTAGTACAGGAAAAAGTGCAGAGAAGAGTCAACCTGTTATTACCATCTAGCCTCACAGAATCATAAAGCTCAAAATATGAATGTGAATGTATATTTCAAATGAAGGATACAGAATTTTATTTTGAATTGTGCCCATATAGGATGATATATACATGAATTATTATATTTCAAACCCATTCAGTCAAACACAGGGTATTTTACTGTCTGAGAGGGTTGAGGCAGAAAAGAAAATCAAAAAAGAAATAAACCAGGAGATGATCCATTCATCCATCCATCCTCTTCCGCTTATCCGAGATCGGGTTGCGGGGGCAGCAGCTTGAGCAGAGAAATCCAGACTTCCCTCTCCCTGGCCACTTCTTCTAGCTCTTCCCGGGGAATCCCGAGGTGTTCCCAGGCCAGCCGAGTGGCATATTCCTTACAGCGTGTCCTGGGTCTTCCCCGGCGCCTCCTCCTCCCGGTTAGACGTGCCCGGAACACCTAACCAGGGAGGCATCCAGGAGGCATCCTGATCAGATGCCCGAGCCACCTCATCTGACTCCTCTCGATGCGGAGGAGCAGCGGCTCTACTCTGAGCCCCTCCCGGATGACTGAGCTTCTCACCCTGTCTTTAAGGGAAAGCCCAGACACCCTGCCGCGGAAAAATTATTTTGGCCGCTTGTATTCGCGACCTCGTTCTTTTGGTCACTACCCATAGCTCATGACCATAGGTGAGAGTAGGAACGTAGATTGACTGGTAAATTGAGAGATTTGCCTTACGGCTCAGCTCCTTTTTCACCACGACAGAGTGATGCAAAGCCCGCATCACTGCGGACACCGCACCAATCCGCCTGTTGATCTCACGCTCCATTCTTCCCTCACTCGTCAACAAGACCCCAAGATACTTGAACTCCTCCACTTGGGATAGGATCTCGCTCCCAACCCTAAGAGGACACTCCATCCTTTTTCAGCTGGGGACCATGGTCTCGGATTTGGAGGTACTGATTCCCATCCCAATTGCTTCACACTCAGCTATGAACCGATCCAGAGAGAGTTGAAGATCACGGCCTGATAAAGCAAACAGGACAACATCATCTGCAAAAAGCAGTGACCCAATCCTGAGTCCACCAAACCTGACCCCCTCAACGCCCTGGCTGCGCCTAGAAATTCTGTCCAAAAAAGTTCTGAACAGAATCAGTGACGAAGGGCAGCCCTGGCGGAATCCAAATCTCACTGGAAACGGGTCAGACATACTGCCAGCAATGCGGACCAAGCTCTGACACCGATTGTACAGGGACCAAACAGCCCTTATCAGGCGATTTCAATTTTCATAAAGCATTTGACTCAGTTGATCCGCTTGGCCTGCCAGTACCTATCAGCTGCCTCCAGAGTCCCACAGTACAAAAGGGTCCTGTAGGACTCCTTCTTCAGCTTGACAGCATCCGTCACCGCCGGTGTCCACCAATGGGTTCAGGGATTGCCACCACGACAGGCGCCGACCACCTTACGGCCAGAACTCTGGTCAGCCGCCTCAACAATGGAGGCACGGAACATGGTCCATTCAGACTCAATGTCCCCCACCTCCCTCGGGACGTGGTCGAAGTTCTGCCGGAGGTGTGAGTTGAAGCTACTTCTGACAGGGGACTCTGCCAGACGTTCCCAGCAGACCCTCACAACACGTTTGGGCCTACCAGGCCTGACTGGCATCCTCCCCCACCATCGAAGCCTACTCAGTACCAGGTGGTGATCAGTTGACAGCTCCGCCCCTCTCTTCACCCAAGTGTCCAAGACATGTGGCCGCAGGTCTGATGACACGACCACAAAGTCGATTATCGAACTGAGGCCTTGGGTGTCCTGGTGCCAAGTTCACATATGAACACCCCTATGCTTGAACATGGTGTTCGTTATGGACATTCCATGACGAGCACAGAAGTTCAATAACAAAAAAACGCTCAGGTTCAGATCGGGTGGGCCATACCTCCCAATCACGCCCTTCCAAGTCTCACTGTCATTGCCCACGTGACCATTGAAGTCTTCCAGTAGAATGAGGGAGTCCCCAGAAGGTATGCCTTCTAGCACCCCCTCCAGGGACTCCAAAAATGGTGTGTACTCCAAATTGCTGTTCAGCACATATGCGCAAACAAGAGTTAGGACCCGTCCCCCCACTTGAAGGCGGAGGGAAGCTACCCTCTCGTCCACCAGGGTAAACCCCAATGAACAGGTTCCAAGTTGGGGACAATAAGTATGCCCACACCCGCTCGGCACCTCACACCGGGGGCAACTCCAGAGTGGTAGAGAGTCCAGCCCCTCTCAAAGAGATTGTTTCCAGAGTCCAAGCTGTGCGTCGAGGTGAGCCCGACTATATCTAGCCGGAAACTCTCGATCTCCCGCACTAGCTCAGGCTCCTTCCCCTTCAGAGAGGTGACATTCCACATCCCAAGAGCCAGCTTCTGTAGTCGAGGATCAGACCGCCAAGGTCCCCAGCTTAGGCCACCACCCAACTCACACTGCACCTGACCTCCTTGGTGCAGGCCCGGCCACCAGGCGCTCGCCATTGAGCCCCACCTCCAGGCCTGGCTCCAGTGAAGGTGCTCGGTGACCCGCGTCTGGGCAAGGGAAAACGCCGTACAAAGTTTTCATTCATCATAGAAGGTTTGCTGAAGATGAGCAAACCAATAATCAGCATCAGGGCCTTGCACAAGTCAAAACCAGGTGTCACACACATGCAAATGGGAGGCAGCTAATAAGCCTGAATAGTGATAATTCCACGACAGACCCTGGGGTGGCGAGGTGCACTGACTATTTCTCTCAATCCTCTGCAGACCATTCACGGGAAATCCCACCGGGTCCTGGCGCCCATGATGACATCACTTACGGTTCTGGCACCCATAATGATGTCACTTTTGATCTTAGCCTTTAAAGCCGCCATCTTTGCACCTATGAATCAGTTCTGTTTTATACTTTGTACTGAACACAACTCTACAAAAAATTACCCATTTTGCAGCTAGGGAATATTACACATGTGACTGCCCCAAACCTTTGATGTCTCCGGTGTATTCTTATCACACAGAAAAGAAAGAAACCAAGTAGCCTAATTCCAAAACAATCTTTGCCTAAATTTAAGAGCCCATAGAACAAGAATTCCACAAAAGTATCATGAAATGTATTGTTGTAGTATCCAGAATATTGGACGAACTTTTCACTGCCTTAACAATTGCAACACCAAATGCCAATGACAAGTCAAGTCAAGCCAAGTTGGGGAGCATGCACTAGTACAGTGAGTTGCTGCACCCACTACACAATGAAACAACTCGAAATCCTGGTTGGCAACCCCCCAGGCAGACACGCGGCCCAGTCTCGAATTGACACTCTATCTGCCGCAGCCAGGTGTTACATGGGCGACCCCTTGGCCTGGTCTAGCCACTTGGGTCCACAACTATGAGGATCTAACGAGCTGGATCACCCTCGGGGTGCAGTGTGCCGTAACTGACGCTCCTTCACAATGCAGGTAATGTGCCTCACTCGGGACTCCATGAGCAACCGCTCATTCGACACAAAGTCAAACCAACGGTACCCGAAGATTTTCCGGAAAGACACAGTACCAAAGGAGTCCAATCTTCGTCTCAGGTCACTGGATAGCGTCCATGTCTCGCAATCATAGAGCAAGACAAGAAGCACCAGGACTCTAAAGACTTGGACCTTTTGCATAGATATCGGGAGTGCCATACACCCCTTTCCAGCGACCTCATGACCCCCCCCATGCTCTCCCAATCCGTCTCCTGACTTCATAGGAAGAGTCACCAGAGACATGAATGTCACTGCCAAGGTAAGTAAACCTCTCAACAATATCAACACTCTCTTCACAAACAGACACACTGCTGATGGCTGTGCCCAAGAGGTCATTAAAGGCCTGGATCTTGGTTTTTATCCATCACACTCACAAGCCCAGACACTCAGACTCCTCACTCAGTTTCTCGAGGGCCCCAATCTGAGCCTCTATTGACTCCGCAAAGATCATAGCATCATCAGCAAAGTCAAGGTCCATGAATCTTTCTTCACCATCAGATGCCCCACAGCCGCTGGACCCCATGACCTTGCCCAACACCCAGTCCATACAAGAATCGAACAGAGTAGGAGCAAAAACACACCACTGATGAACCCCAGAATCAACTGGGAAAAACACAGAGGTTCTGCCTCCAATCTGCACAGCACTCACAGTACCAGTGTACATGATTGCCATGATATCCAGCAACCTCCAATATCCAGTGACCGGAACAGTCTGGTTTTACGCCAAAAAGTCTACCATTGACCACATCCTGGCACTGAGGGCTCTCATGGAGCGCAAACGCGAATATCATTAGCAGAGCTTCTTTGCAGCCTTTGTCGATTTTCGTAAAGCGTTCAACTCAGTAGATCAAGCTGCCTTGTGGGACATCCTGAGGGTTCGCGGGATCCCCAACAATCATGCCAAAAATAAAATGTTATCGCAAAGCACATTAAAATAGTAAACAATTCAAATTTATAAAAATCATGCTATGCAAAAATGAAACTGAAACTAGACAGTTCCCAATATTAGGAATGCAGAAAAAAATACCTCTGCTAAAGAAAACAATAATTTCAGTAAATATAAACTAAAAAACTGTTTCATGATAGGTACAGTATGTGTTGGTCTCCTTTGCTGTTTACTCTGTGTACCATTGATTTGTGACAATGAATAACAACCATTTCATTATAAAGCACGTTGCTAATAGCAAGGTGATAAAACAAGTATTTTAGTGGGGCTGGGATCAGGACCATTTCATGACTAAAACTAATTACAATGCACTGGTGAGGCCTTGTCTAGAGTACTACTTGCATTTTTGGTCTCCATATTTAAAAAAAAAAAACCAACATCACTAGCAAAATCCAGAGACGAGCAACTATGTTCACTTAAAGACTTCAAGGTTTAAGCTATGAAAACAGGAAACAGAAATTAGGTAGTGATATCACTGAAGTTAAGATAATGAAAAGAATCAGTACAGTGGATCCCTGTTATTACTTTAAATTAAGTTCTTTAACAAGAACATTGGGATATAGATGGAATTCAGTTAAGAGTACATTTTACAGAAGCATTAGAAAGTTTTCCGTTATGTAATGACCATAGACACACCACAAAAAGTTACCGAGTACTGTGGTGTGGTACTTTAGGAACTTTCAAAATTCGACTCAATATTATTTTGGAAAAATTATGTGAATAGGATTAGCAAACAGTGTTGGGTTGAATGGCCTGTTCTTCTCAAAATTGCTGAAATATTCAAATGTTCAAAGTTACATGGAATAAAGATCAAAATCTTTCTCAGAATGTTAACACACACAAAAAACTAGTATTTATCTTTAGGAAATGATAATATTTCTGAGATGAAAGGTGGAGATTATTACTGCTGCCTGATCCAAGTTGGTTGACAAAATCTGAAGGAGTTCCATTTGTTTGCAAGATAGCCAAAATTGTTGTGGTGGATGTTAACAATTTGATAAGAATCAGGACTTGGCATGGGTTTACCCTTAGAACTTCGTTTTGTTGGATATTTGTCCCTATTCTATCCTACATGTGTCAGCTGCTTTCGCTATGCAATGCTAATAGCAGGCACAGGATGGGAAGGGCAAGGGAAATAAAAAGGGGGCCTAAGTATATTGAAACCAAAATTAAATAATTACAAATCATTTAAATTGCAATGGCTTGTTTCATTCCACACCTGTAATAATTTAAGGATACTAGTTGTATATAAAAATTTAAGGAGAACGCAAAGTTATTCTTCTCTATCCATTAGTGGTTTGCCCATTTTATCATGCCTAAATTACCACCAAAATTCTTTTTCTCTCTTTTTCTCTCACACACTACGCTGTCCACCACCTGTGTTTGAGTCTTTGCCAAAAAGATCTTCCCATCAACAAATTATGTCTACCTTTGACTTGCTTTGATCTTCTCTCGGGGGTCACTTCCAATTCAAACACTTGGTCACTTCTCATTTCTGGAGCTGCCTTCTTTTATTACCGGAACACCAAACTAAAATTCCATCTAACATCTTGTGTGTTTATACTGTACATCTGAGCCATTAGTAGCTCATAAAAGGCTGGGTTTCCATGGCGGCATCGAGCTCTTTGTTATGAGCACCTTGCAAGGTAGTGTTGTCCTGGAAGAATTAGGAGCAAGAAAAAGAAAATACAATAAAACATTTATTTATATATGGTGCTTTCATACAAACAATGTTAGCTCAAAGTGCTTTACAAAATGAAATAAAATGAATATAAAACATAAACAAACAAGATTAGGCAATAATAACGAGGGGGAGTCAAGCTAAAGATAGAAAATGGAACGAACCTTAACAATACTGATAATTTCATTGCTCAATGTGGTCTCCACCCTTCTCAATGCACTTGCTCCACCTGCCTGGAAGTGCCTGCAGTCGAGCAGAATAAAAAGGTTTTGCTAACATAGATGTTATAAATCAGTCCTTATGGTTTTCAGGCTTCACAAGGAAGAAATTGATGATGATGGTCATGTGGAAATCTGGGACACCCACCGTTCAGTCCATAAACACAAGAAGCAGAATGGTACTTTGATCAGGTGGTGTTGGCACAGATTGCCACCACAGAAGAACAGGAAAGAGAGCAGAGAATAGTACAAATTAGTAGGGAATTGTAGAACCCAGAGAAAAATGATAAAGGGTGCCAGGCAAAAAGTTTAATCTTTAAACAGTATAATTAGAGAGAGAACCAGCCATCAAAGAGGTGAGGTGCCAAGGTAGAACCTTGTTAAATGGAAAGTATTTTTTCCCAAGGCAGCAATCAAAGTAATCACAAAATTAAAGGACCATCTGTCCTATAGTGAATTCATGGCTCTTCTTTTATGCTTTTTTATGGGAGGATCTGTCATGTGAGGAAGCAGGTACTAAAATGAATGCTGGCTGAACGGAGGAACGGGCTTCCAGTGACATAACAGAAGTGACATCATGGTTCAGTGAATCTCCACTGCAAAAGAAAACAGGGAAAGGCAGAAGCTGACTGCAGTACCTTCTTATCATTCAATGGTAATGCCTACCTTATCAGAGACAGTGAGGTGCTCCCTAGAAAGAGGTTGGAATACCAAAGGAACAAAAGGAAAAGCCAACTGTAAAAGACAAAATGGTAAAACAAAGTCATAATCAGAAAATATCTTGTAAAAAAAGCTGTTAAAATCCTTTCCCTCACACTAACTAGAAATAGTTGGTATTGAATAGTGAATCCAAAGCTTGGATGCCTGAAAGTACATGTAGCCAACTTAAATAGGTGGGGCATTAGGACATTATCATGACATTGTCACATGTCGTCTGTGTCGAATTACCGAGAACCAATATAACAACAGTAATCAATAAGACTGCAGCAGTGTAAGGAATGACAAACGTTGTTGAGAATACACCAACGCCAAAAACAAAATTACGTCACCAGAATGATGATAGAAATTATAAGCGATGACAAAAACAAGTTTAATATGTTCAGAAATAAATTGAACTTGTTTTAATTACATCAAAACACAGATTTATCCCATTTATTGCCTTAATAAGCCAATGCATTTCTTCGTAATCAGGGGCAAGAACCTGAACTCTAGCAACCAGACAGGGCAACACTTGACTTCCTTCCTATACACCCTATCGTCACTGTTTAATTGGCAAGCCACTCCCAGCTTCCCCTGCATTACATACTTGAGGGGCATTACTGTATGAATGATAGGGCAATCACCTCTCAGCAACCCCAAACTAACTCACACTGGTGCCCAGTCATTGCCAAGGTGGGTCTATCTTTTTTTTGGGCCATTGTGCTCCATCTTGCCAGACAGACTCCCCATCAGAAAAAGAATAAGTAAATATGATGACAACTGTGGCTTCACAAAATATACCTAATTTGGGTTATGAAATAATAGTTTAAAATCTAATTTAAAATAAAGTGCTAATTTATCAGACAATTAGGCAAGAGGTGAAATGCCATGCTTAGCTACTTGTCTCGATTTTTTTTCTGATTATGCCATTCCTGGATGTTTCTTGTCATTTCATTTTAACTTAAGGGAATGAACCTGATGTATGTTCAGCATGGACAATTATGAGACTTATCAGACCTTAACAGAAATCTATTGTAAAATATTTAAACTGTTGAAGATAAATAATTAACATAACTGCAGCTCTGTAGACTTTTATTAAAATCATTCCGTTTGAAATTCAGATCTACGTCAGTCAAGTACGAGGAGAGTCGTTGTGTGACAAGGGTTTCCAAAGGGAATGCCAGTGTTATCTCAATTTTCATGAATCAATTGATTTCTCATTGGCTGCCCAAAGGTGGAACATTGGTTTGCCTGAAGTTATTTCTGTCTCCTTTTGTTACCCTGTTAATGAGAACACCGCTCACCACAGTCTTTCTCATGAGTACAAGTGCTCTTGTCATTCCTGCTTCTATATTAGCTCCAACAGATCCTACTGCTCAGCTTAGCCGATCAATTATTCACATGCTTTGTATACTGTGTCCATGGTGACAAGATCTCACTGTGGGAAGGTGCTATGTTTGTTTGCTTCCTATTGTAATTACTTTCCTGAACAGAGCTTTTGATGTTATTTTTCTTTAATGTAAAAGTATGATATATTGTTTAAGAATAGAGAGCCCTTGATGGATTTGAGGCAGAACAATATTCTCATCATGAGTTAATGATACTTAAAAGCTGATGTTGACGTAAACAAAGTAATTAACTTGCTAACAAAAATATCAGTTGGGACACTGATTGAGGACGTAATAGGTTTTGTACTTGTAGTAATTAATTTATGTGCATAAGTAGATGCTTGGCACAAATAAATTCTTCAATCTGAAATGACAAAAAGGGTAAATAAATGCGTGGGGTTGGGTTTGGGCATTTACACTGCATGTCAGCAGGCATATTACAATTTTGGGAAGGGTTGGGAAAGTGGCATGGTGGCACAATAGTTAGTGCTGCTGCCTCACAGCTCGGTGTTAATGCTCTCAGTGTCGGTGTGGAGTTTTAAAGGGCTTTCTTTAAGTACCACAAGTTTCACCCAATATTCTAAAAACATCCAGATTAAGCTATCTGGTCTTGTTTGTGTGCACTCTGTGATGAACACGCATCCCTTCTAGGGTTAGGTTTCTGTCATCTGTCTAATGCAACTTTGATAGACACCACATCTTCTAAACCCGGCATTATAATAAGCTGGTTTAGAAAATGGATAGGTGGAATTAGAGCACAATTAGTACTTCCCAGATGGCTGCCATTGCTGTGATATTGTTTTGTCCAAGGAACCAATGTTATCTGGTTTGTAAAGAAGCAAAATGGACAAGCAATTGCACATTGCAGTGGACAGCCAGTTTCCCAGCCCTAGAATGACTTGCCTGGTATACAATTATCAGGATCTGTGCACAATTCTTTGGTATTACTCCATTGTTTTGGTGCTACATGCCAATGATCTTTTTGAATCTGCGTGACAAATCGTTACTGAGTGCTGAGACACAAACATTGTTGCAGTCTGTATGCATATATGACAGCATTGTCACAGTAGCTTTGTGTTTTAGGAAAAGCTAACTATAACATTATGATGTTAGGATTTTGCTCTGGTGGTCCTTGTGCCTAAAATTTGCCATTGGCTCATCATATTAGTGGCTTTTAATGTATGACATTAAACAGGCAGCAGTCATGTACAGGTATCATTGCTTCTTCTTGTACTTTTTCATTAAAAGCAACACTTTCCATCATTCTGTCATTCTGGCTCTCCTTCCTCCCTTTCACCATACCACTGACATGCAATAAACCAAACACACTAGCCACTCACCCTGTGATGAACTGGCATAAGTTAATTTCTGAAATCTGCTCCATGCTACTCGGACAGACACTGGCTTCACTAGATATTATAACAGACCAATCAGGCTAAAAAATGCATGGATGACTAATCATCGTCATCACCAGTTTAATGCCCATTTTCTGAGTGTATCCAAGTTACTGGGTGACACGGTGGTGCAGTGGTAGTGCTGCTGCCTCGCAGTTAGGAGACCTGGGTTCGCTTCCCGGGTCTTGCCTGCATGGAGTTTGCATGTTCTCTGTGTGGGTTTCCTCCCACAGTCCAAAGACATGCAGGTTAGGTGGATTGGCGATTCTAAATTGGGCTTGGTGTGTGTCCTGCGGTGGGTTGGCACCCTGCCTGGGATTGGCTCCTGTGTTCGGATTCAGTGGGTTGGAAAATGGATGGATGGATGGATCCAGGTTACCAGGTTGCCCCCCCCCAAAAAAATGTCCCTTTATTTAACACTTTATACAGTATCACCATAAACAGCACTAGAAAAGAGTAAGCAAACCAACATTATAAGTGTAAGTAATTTACGCTGCTTGAGATAACATTCACTCCACCTTCATGTTCAAAGTTAATTCATCAAACCTCTTGTGTGAGTTATATTAACATTGTGGAGGTAATTTAAATCACACCAACTTAAGTGTTTAAAGTTACATACTAACAACACACAGAATGTTAGAGCAACACTATTACAGTGATACTGTAACCTTTGTTCAACACTATTTTGAGTGTTATTGGTGTTTTAAAATGCAATAACAGATTACACAGAGTAGCACAGTGAAACATTTTATTCAAACCTTACCAGCCACACAGCATGTGAGCCTGTTTACAAAATGCAGCAGTCCATAACAATATAAAAAAGCATTACCATAAGCCATTTGTAGGTCAAATAAATATCTCAGTTCATATATTTTGACTACTAGAGATGTGTTGCTATTGTTCAATTACATAAAATGCATGAAGGTGCTCAACAAATTGTATTTCCATATTTGGTACAGAAAGTAGACTCCCTTTGTTAGAAGTATGGCAACGATTTTACTGAATACTGACATCTCACTAACAATATTACTACACACAATAAAACCAGTGTGAAATTCCATTGCAACCACATTTTATCCAGCTTGTTTGACTTATTTCCCTGGATAAATCAAGTTGAAAATAGTCTGCACTCAATTTACCATTTGCGATTTCATTCACCGTTTCAGTTTTTACAGGCACAGATTCAACCCCTTTGACGGACAAAGATTCTCAATGATAAGCAATAGCTATTTGGTGTTTTAGTGCAAGGGATGTAGATTCTTGAAATTTTTTAGATTGGATTTGAAAAACCAGCATGTAGCTAACATACTAACACAGTCCAAACTTGCACTAAAGGACCGATTTGCCTTATACATTCAAGGTAGTGAATCATGAAGTGATTCTTTGGGATCAGATTATTTTGAGACTACACTTTAGTGAATATACAATGATGTTCTGCTATGATATTCCTCAGATATATAGTCATTGCAGAAAGCAAAATATTGATTATGTCCAGTAACAGTAACAGCAAATACCAATGTTTGTTTCCTTCTGGAACCATATCAACAAATATGAGAGGGATGTTTTTATTAAGACACAGTGCATGACAGGCACTAAAACCAACACTATTTCCTTGAAAGGTTATTTTAGTGGTTCTGGTTTTTTTTGTCCATATAACCACAGTTGAAGGTGTTCACTCACAAAAGAATATTTCCAGTGAAATGATGTTTGAAGTATTCAACAAGCAGCCAGATTTCATATTGTGCTACCCTTTCCAAAATATCATGGATAATATCAAAACATAGTTATCTGACATACTGAAATAAGTCAAATTATTGGGAATACTATCCAACTTAATTCCATACCATGAACTTTCGCCAGAATTATGAACTAGCAGGCTGTAATGCTTTTCGTTTGACTCATTGATACGCAAACTGACCCGTGGATTATTTGTGGTATGTTTTTTCATTCCTTCATGTTCCAGCACATTTAACAAAAGGACTTAAAATGGTGTCAATTCCGTATTTCTTGTAATTCTGACAGTGAAACAAAGCAAAGAGACAGATATTCATTGGACAAGAGTTTAGATGTGGTGGGATGTTTCTTAGAATAAAATACAGACATCCAAGTTTGTGAATATCCTGCTTGGATCCTAAGGGGTATGCTCTTCCAAATTCATCATAATAAATGTGAATTTGTAAGGTACTTTTGTACTGTGAAAATTAAGGATTTTTTTTATAATAGCTTCCATCACAAAAATCATGGCAACATTCTTATGGGATGTCTGAATGTGCTTGCAAACTTTCCCATTCATGAAAATGAATTCTTAAGTCTTGTAGGGGCATGTCAATGAAAGTGTCATTGACTGGTACCTGTTCATACGGTTCTTGTGTCATATCTCACACCTAAAGGTATTTCAGTTGGCTCCACATCCCCCATTTCAGACAGACAGACAGACAGACAGGCAGATACTTTATTAATCCCAAGTAGAAAATCATATATTCCAGTAGCAGCATACTGGTAAAAAACAATATTAAATTATAGTAAAAAGTGTCCAGGGAACAAGTCCACATAAAAGAAAATGGCAGGAGTGATCAGTGAAATAGAGAAAAATAGAGAAAAGGTAGAAAGATAAAGTCATACACAGAGCTGCTGGAAAGGCTGCCACTCGTGGTGGTGCCTGAGTCATTAAACTACTTCCCCCACTTAGTATCAGTGTTTAGATCACTGAAAGGATTACAAAGATTGTCAAAAATTGCTTCTCCTGCCTATCTACTAGACTTTTCAGGGGACACTACCTTAAGCTCTTCATTTTTAATAGATTTGTGAACTTCACTCACAAATTCCTCCATACTTTCCACCACAGATAAAACTACCTTAGTGGCAATACCACTACCCTGTAGCTTGGCAATAACAGACGCACACATTTCTGTACACATCTGATGAGTTTGGGGCTGGTTTGGCAGCACTGTGTTTGCTTCAGAATTGCAGCTTTAGGGAATCATGGCTCCAGTATCTAAAGGCAAAGTTATGGACATTCTGACATTATTGGTTGATGTGGAATCAACGGTAGAATCTCTTTCATGAACAATTTTAAGATGCTTTCTGTAGTACTGGGGTGTTGTACTATGTTAACTATTATAAACGTTGTGAGAAGTTAAGCAAAATGGCACCTTTTATTGGTTAACTAAACAGATTACAATATGCAAGCTTTCGAGGCAATTCAGGCCCCTTCTTCAGGCAAGAATCATACATCTTCTTGACTTCTCACAAGATGCTTTCTGAAACTTGTAAACTTTTAAATCTCAAAGAATAACCCTTTTGAGCAGAAGTTAAATTAAATGTATTCCCTGGATATAAACCATGCAACAGTTTGATGCTGAATTAAGGTGTCAGGCACTCATGTAAAGACCTGCAAATGTAATATTACATGATTCATAAACTTAGCTCTCACTTCTTTAACTTTAGGACTCCCTCTTGTGGTGCCCACATTAATGGTGTACACTGTTGTCAGGAGAAAAGTATACATGTTGCTAAATAACCTGTCATAATTCAAACTGAAAAGAAAACGAACCTTAAAAGGTTCATCAGAAGGAATGAACTTTTTGTTCATGACAATAGAGAATTTGCTAATGGCCGTCTTACACGTTCCAGAAGCAAGCAGATATGGTTGCTAGGATCCTTCTTTCTCTATGTGCTCTTCCAGACTCCTGCAGAATTGAAAGTGAAAGAGACACGGAGAGCATGCTACTGAAACATATTTAATCAAAAACAGAAATTTCAACTGTATTATGCTTCAACAAAGTGATAATCATTTGTGACATACCTTGTGAAACATTGCCAGATGGTCCGTAGCTTGGCACACACTGATCTTTGGTGTTTTCTTCCTGCCAGAGGATTGAGGTTGCTATCTGTGCAACAACAGAAGGAGTGAAGCCATGTCATTCTTCCACTCTGTAGAAGATAACAAAAGTAATTAACTTTCAAGATTGCAATGTTTAAAGAAAGTATACTAATTAAACTTTAATTGCCTATGTCACTCATACATACCCGGATGATCATTTGTTTGCTTTCACTGTCTGTTCCCTGGCTGTTCTCAGCAGCTGCTCCATGATTCCATGATGGCCTTAACTTTGTAAGTTGTATGGCACTTGTCTATGAGCTTGCCAGCTGTATTATTGCCAAAGAGAAGGCTAAAGTCTTGAAGTATCTGAGGCACATTTAGAAACATGCTAAGACTACGGTACAGGGTAGGACTCCAAAATTGTAATTGATCCATTTCACTTTAGGCTATGCAACATTTTCTGAACTCACCAATTCTTTTGTATCTAGCAGTTGGGGGGATACAGAAAGGACTGTTGATGATGTCTCCGGGTTATGGACAAACCGCTGCCTATATTCAAATGTTATTCAAATTTAGCAGTATACTGTCCCTGTCACTAGTGTGATTCATTATTGCTATGGCCTCTTGGCAGGACTCTTCTTGGCCATCTTGAAAACCTCCAGCAAGTTTTGCTTTTGGATTACTGTGCTTCATATTAACTTTTGTTTTCCTCCGTATAGTTTTCAGACACCATGCCAGAAAACCAGAGTCACTGTGTCTGCCATAGAAATGTTCCTAATAAAACAAGATAAAAAGAAAAGGTCCACCTCATGTCATAACATGATAATCAACATAATTTCAATTCCATTAGCACTGCACATGCACAATAAAAACTTGTGATGAAGGAGATTCCCCTTTTAATTTCAGCTCTTTAAATAAACAAAGAGCAAGATTCTGTTCCATGCAGCAAAACGTACATACCCTTTCTGAAACAGAAGATCTCTTAGTGTAGGAAACAATGTGATTATTACCAAAGCATACTTGTTTTTGTCAAAACATTGTAGGACTTTTAGAACCATTGTGACTGGATTACTGAATAAGATAGATCAACACTCAGAATTATTTATCCACAGAGAATCAAAAAAATAAGATAAAAGAAAGAAAAAGCACAGAAATAAACACTAATTTTATACACTACCCAGGAACTGAAAGAGACACAGGGTGAAAGGTATGATGCATGTTTTTTGGATCCTCTGTTACACTCAACAACCTATCCCTTAATGACTAAATTATCTAGTTCCCGGTTACCAGCATTCTTTGCTCTACACGAGGGCAACAGAAGGGAGTCTAACCAGAGTCTCTGAAAAGAGTGAGAGAGGGAGGAAGACTGAGAGTGCAATAAAAATATTTGAAAACTGGATGATTGCCTAAATCCTGCAAGCATTTTTCTATATGTAATGGCAATTTTTGTTTTATTCCTTGAATGTACATTGCCCAGAAGGTTATGCCTCTTAATATAACACTTTGTCTGCCTCCATATTACTTTTCTTTCCACCCTTCGATCACAGCACCTGCTCACTGATTTAGTCTGAACAACACATACTGTACATATGAACTGAACTGAATACAGCTCATAATTCAGTCAATAAATACCGTCTGAAACTCATGTGCTAAAGGTTAAAATTTCTGAAAACTCTCATGCTTCTTTAGACAAGCTAGCTGTAATTAGTTGTGGATATTCAGTTAACATTAAGCTATACAAAATGCAAGTAATGTACAAGGGAAACATTCAGAACATTTCTATTTCTATGTCTGTGCTGGAAGAATTCCACTGGCACTGCAACACAATTAGCTCATGTTAAAAAACGATAAACAAAATAATAAACCTTCCAAGACCTACCACGGTAACGTTTCTTTTCAGAAACCTGTATAAAAATAGCGCACAAAATGTTTTTTACCCCCCAAGAATAGTGACCATATTTGTTCCAAAAAAATAAATAAATAAAAGAAGAAATCAGTCACAGCTACCTTGGAAATAGCTCTTTGGAGAAGTTTAAAAGCTTAAGAGCTATTAATTGCATGCACTGTTTTACATTTTATCAAAAGTTATCTACAATGAAGCCTATAATAGTAGCATTATGTTTTAAGCATTTTGATTTCAACTCATTTTTATTATTATATTAAGGCCTTAAAAGTCAGCTGTTGTAATCTTGATAATTATTGGATATACAGTGCTTAATTTATAATTCAGGAACATCTACTTCTACTACACTAAGTAGCTTTAATTCAAGAATTTATTAAAGAAGAGAACTTAATTTTTTGAATGTTTATTCAATAAGGTGATAAATTCTCTAAGAAAGAGAAATTAGTCTTTACAGTATGAAAACCAATGTGTAATCTGAAACAAGTTACTCATGCCCCTACAAAAAGAACAGATTGCATTTTTCACATAGGAAAAGCCAAGAAAAAGCTTCAACAGCCCAACAAAACTCAAAACCTAAATGCAATAAAATCATTCTTTTTTCCTACTTACAGAAATAGGGATTCCCAGAACTCTTTGCAACATTTTCCCAATGCAGCTTTATGCAAGTTACAGTTCCAATTTTAGCTTTGTTTAAAAAAACAAAATCTATTTAGAAAAAAAGAATTATGGTGCCAGTGCTGGTGACGTCCCCACCTGTATAGCTCTCTCAGCATAGTTCTTTCTTACCACGCAAGCGTTACACAGGACATATGGTGGATTTTTTTTTCTCCAAACAGATCAGAATATTACAAATGATGGGCCTTCCTCAGGGAACACATAATAGGTTACAACCTACAGATGTTCTACAGAAAGTAAAACAAATTAAGCCTTGCAAATTAAAGCAAACAATTTGCACAGGTGTTCCAACTTCTGTTGACTACTTAAAAACCCTCTGTCCGTCTTAAAGCAGAGTTGGAGCAGAGTCTCATTTGTAATATTCTGAAAGTTTCTTTTTTCAGTTTTTGTCACCCTAAACTTTAAACTTAAACCTCTAACAGTTACCTCTTCACCATTTTAGGTCATTCATTGCATTTCAACTGATTACATTTGAAGAAAAACTGTATAAAATAGGTGTTCTAAAAATTTTGACCAGAAGTGTATATATATATTGTCACATGTTTGCGCATAGGGGTCAGTTTAACACTAGAATTACCAAAGCCTAGGAAAAAAACTTGTAATCCCAGCCCACCTTAAGGGTGACACCTCTCAGTCAGTGTCTTTTGTATTGTAAATGTGTCGATCAACACAAGCAGCAAGCAGCCTGCTATCCCACTTGTGGACACTTTTTCTCTAGTGTCATTTCTTGTGACTGAAGACAGAGAGATATAATTAAAGTTAGTAAAAATATTTTATTAATACACACCAGGCAAAGGTAAGAATGACAGAGAAGCACAGTCCTAGGACACCTGCCCTTCATCTGCCCAGGTGTCGGTGTCCTAAATCTTTTATAATGCTAAGCAAAATTTGACCTTATGACTTTAGTTGCACAAGAATTTCAAGACATTACATCTTTACAATAATTTTGTTTGGATCAGTAGTTACACAATTTTAAAGGTCATCAGTTGGGCACTTGTAACTTCTTGTTCGTTACAGAAAACAGAAGCTGCACTTGTCGCAAGACAGACTTCTCGTGGCCCTTGTCACACACACCAGATTTGATCAATAACTGATTTTTATTTTTCCACATTCCCCTTTTTATCAATCTGGGCATGACAAAGAGTGAAGAAAATTCAGAAGGTGGAGGTAAGGGATGGGGAAGGAGGAGGAGAGGGGGAAAGGGATGAGGAAACTGAAGAGGCAATTTGGAGCATATGTTCCTCGTGTAGCATATAGGCCTTGGCTATAGAAGCAGTGAAATATTTGGATATTATATAGCGAATAAGAGGAACAATGCAACATCCGATAAGTAAAAGGACAATGAATACTACTGCCAAAGAAATAAATACTGATTTTAGCCTTTGGCCCCATGACCCAAAGGTGGACATGAACCATCGATCCCAAGGGTCAGAAATGCCTGAGTTAGTGGCAAGTTCATTGGAAAGAGATGTTAGGCTGGCTAGTGCTCGAGTAATGGACCCATCAGGTGCAGTATTATTAGGGATATATGTACAACAAGCATCACCAAACATAGCACATACTCCACCTTTCTCAGCAAGTAAACGATTTTGCCAAGTCATTAGGGAGGTACGATCTAATTGTTCATGAATACCTTCTATAGCATTTCTAGTAAAATTAAGGAAACGCTGCTGGTTATAATATAAGTAACCATCTATTCTGGTCTCCATAACCAGTTTCTACTGAGAACGTGCTTGTTAAGGTGGTTAGATTCAAAGCCTGGACTAGGGTTTTTCCTCGCTATGGATGCAGTAGTCAAAAACTAAGTAGGAAAGGGGGACAGAGGAGAGGGAGCAGGTGTCTTGACCTTAATTTGAAAGAGTCCTCGGGGATCATGACCACTTGCATATGCAGCTAAGACATAAGTTCCTGAATCATGCAAAGAAGGATTCTTTAGAGTAATGATTAATGGGTTACACTGATTCTTAGCACACTCATGAGAGGCATGTCCCTTTAAAATAGAGAATCGAGTCTTTAGGCCATACTGAGTAGCCTGCCAGGGTTCATAACCCCAGTCATTTGGTCCTGTGTTTGCAAACACATCACTCCAGAACAATTGCACAAAAGTCAACCTGGTATGAGGCAGTTTCCTCAACCTGGAAAGTCAGTGTCACCCGTGAAGTGGATAATGGAAGAAAAAACAACAAGAGTATGTATATTATGGGTGCCATCTTTTGCAGTGCGGCGTGAATCCAGGCGGGCAATCCTTCAACCTTTACAGCGTGTGGTGTGGACAAAAGAACTTGGAACGGTCCTCTCCACCTAGGCTGATGCCAATGTTTCCTCCGGTGTCTCGAACCAGGATCCAGGTGCCCAAGGGAATCGGCGAGTCCTTAGATGGAGGGCTGGTTCTCCAAGCCTGATTAACCTGCTCGTGGACTTCCTTCAGGGACGCCGGAGGCCTGTAAGACTAGAGAGAAGATCATTGTCCACAGTATGCAGGTTCACATTTCCTATAACCATGCCAACGGGCATGGGTCGTCCGGTCAGGATTTCAAACGGCGATAGCCCCAATTGCCGTGTGTCCGTCCCCTCAATCCCATTAAAGCCAGGGGTAAAGCATCTGGCCAGGATAAATTGGTTTGTTCACAAATTTTGCAAGCTTAGCTTTTAGGGTGCCATTGCATCGTTCCACAATACCCCACTTTGTGGATGGTATTTGCAGTAATGATGTACATTGATCTGTAGCCAGGTAGTCAATTCATTTATTATGGAATTCACAAAGTGAGTACCATTATCTGTCTGTAGCTTTTGGGATGCCCCATCTTGGAATAATTTCTTTAATTAGTGCTTTAGCAACCGTTTTGGCATCATTGCGTTTTGAAGGGAAAGCTTCTACCCATCGGGAGAACACATCGACAATCACAAGGCAATATCGGTAACCTTTAGACGGTGTTAGTTCAATAAAATCCATTTGGAGGTGTTCAAACGGACCCATTGGGTTAGGAGTAACGGCGGGACTTACCTGAGTGCCTTTTCCTACATTAAACCTTTCACATAATGCACAGCGTCTACAGAATTGCTCTGCATATGTAGAGAAGCCTACAGCTTCCCAATGTTTTTCAACATCTTGAACCATGGCATCTTTCCCAGCATGGTCAAGGCCATGGGCTATTTTTGCCATACCTGGAAAAGAAGCTTTTGGGAGAAAAGGTTTGTTAGTTTGCTGATGAGTCCAGACTCCATCAGAGAGGGATCCTTCTTTGGACCACTTTTTCTTTTCAATGTCCGTGGCTGCACTCTGTAAAGAAATAATTTGATTATCGGGTCCTTGTCATTTCTCTGTTGGAATAAAGAGATTGGTGTGTTACTGTATGCCGCCTCTTTAGCAAAGTAATCTGCCAATTCATTTCCTTTGCTGACAAGGTCCTGTTTTCCTGTGTGAGCTTGACATTTAACAATCGCTAGTTTTGATGGTTTAGTTATGGCTTCCAAGAGGGATTCGATTAACTTTTGATGTTGGATGGGCTTGCCAGTACTGGTCTTAAATCCCCTCAATTTCCATAATGCCCCATGATCATGGCAGACTCCAAAGGCATATCTGGAATCTGTATAAATTGTTATGATTTTTCCATCGGACAGCTGACATGCTCGGGTGAGCGCTATTAATTCAGCTGCTTGTGCACTTAAACTTGATGAAATTCGATTTGCTTCCAGCAGGCGGTCCCCAAAGAACATCCGTCTACAAAAATATTTTCTCCAATTTCTAAAGGTGTTTCTTGTAGATCTACTCGAGGCTTTACAACCTTTGTTATTTCTGTATGGCAATTAGTGTATTGCCCTAGCAGTAGTGAGATGGGAGGTCTTAGCCTGTACTAAAATGGAATGTACAGCGTGAGGCACCTTTACTGTTAGGGGGCTCATGAGCACTATATCTGTACTGGCTAGCACAGCTTCTGTTGTGGCAGCCACAGCCCTAAGGCAAGGCGGAAGTGCTGCGGCCACAGGATCCAATTTTTTCAAAAATAAGCTATTGGCCTTTGTTTATCCCCATGTAATTGTGTTAAAACTGCATTCATATATCCCCCCTTTTCGTCCACGAACAGAGTAAAGGGACGAGAAAAGTCCGAAGGCCCAAGGCTGGTGCCACCGAAAGTGCATTTTTTAAGTCACAGAGAGCCTTCTCAGCCTGCTCGGACCATTGCACCTGACCAGAAAGAGGAAGGCCAGGGTGTTTGCTAAATTTTGTAACGGCTGTGCTCTTTCAGTGAAATTCAAAATCCATTGCCGGCAGTAACCCAGAATGCCCAATACAGACATGACCTGCTGTTTTGTGACAGGTCTGGGAAGATTTTGAATGGTGTTAATGCGATCGCTAGAGAGAGCTCTTATTCCATTTGTGATGTCATGACCTAAATATTGTACAGTTGTTTGAATTAATTGCAATTTAGCCTTTGAAACTTTATGTCCATTGTCCCCAGAAACTGCAGTAGTTTTTAGTATCTTGCACAATCTTCTTCAGTAGCACTGCATAACATAATATCATCTACATACTGTATTAATGTACTACCTCGGTCCGGCCAGAACCCTTCTAAATTTTGAGCAAGCGCTTGTCCATACACACAAGGGGCTCAGTATATCCCTGAGGCATGACAGTCCATGTCCAACGGCGGCTTCAAAAGTAAAAGCAAACCAGAATTGCGAGTCAGGGTGTACGGGATAGAGAAAAAGCATTGGCTAAATCAATTACTGAAAAATAACGAGCAGAGGGAGGGATTGCAGAAAGAATAGTGGAAGGATTAGGTACAATAGGAGCTCTAGGAAAGATTGCAGCATTCACTTGTCGTAAGTCTTGAACAAAACGCCATGAACCGTCAGCCTTTTTTACAGGTAAAATGGGAGAATTAACTGGAGAATATTTAATTGGAATAATCGCACGCGCTTCACAAGATCGAATGTATGGCGGAGATGCCAGCCTCTGCTTCAGGAGACAGAGGATACTGGGCACGTGCGGACGGAAAGAAGATTTAGGGTAGATCACCAGAGGCTCACAATGGGCTATCCTTCCATAATCATTTTTACCCTGAGACCACAAAGAGTCAGGAAGCGCTAAGAGCCAAGAAGGGAAGTAGTTTGCAATGACAACGCAGAAAGGGAAGTGCAGCATAATGTACGATGTACTAAAAAATCAGTTTGAAGCACAACTTTAGTTATTAAATGGTCTGAGGTATCAAAAACACCTGAAGCAACATGTACCCAGTCTGTTCTATTAAGACATTGTTCTACCCATGATCCGATTTCCACCCAATGGACAGTGCTTGATTTAGCTAAAGAAATATGAGGTAAAAAATATTCTGTGAATATGTAAGATGTACAAATGCAGCAGCTTTTGTGGGGGAAATGAAAATGCAGGGGATGTGAAGGGTTTCGGGGCAGGTACCTGATGAAAGAAAAGATTCTAGCCAGGGGGTGTTTACTTCTATAGGGAAATATTGGGCAGTGCAATAGGGTGTCAGGGGCTTGGAGATTGGGAAACAAGCAGGAGGGAAATGAGTGAAGGGCTTTAAGAAGGATGGTGTGTGGGGAAACATTTCATTGAAATGGAGAGAGAAAGTTTTGTCATGAGATCCCTTCCTAAGAGGTTAACTGGACAGAGCTGATTTAAAAGAAATCAGTGTGTTAAAGTGGAATCACTGGAATGCAGCTGAACTCGAAGAATCTCTTGAGGCAGGGACCTCCTTCAGCGAAAGGGCTGAGCACGTGGCTCCTGTGTCCACGAGGAAAACAGTTTCAGTGCCATTCACCAGCCAGCAAAGTCAATAATGGATCAGTCTCTGAATTATGGGTGAGCAAAGGTAGTTGAAGAGAAGGGCTGGGGATCCCTGCGGATTCCTATGTCCATGAAACATCAAATTGTTCAGGTGGTGGAGGAGGGGGTGGGCACTTGTGAGGGCAATTGCGGCAGAAGTGTCCCATTTCACCACACCCGTAACAAGCATATGGTGTAGCGTTTGGATCTGGAGGGAGGCAGCTGAGTGGATGATCCACTTGGATTAGGTAACATATATCCGCTACCTTGTCCCCGTCCACACCCTTGTCCCCGGAAAAATCCTCCACGTCCACGACTTCTGCCGGGAGTGGCCCCACCAGTGTAATAGTTCATTTGTGCTGCAATCAGCTTTGTCTGGGTGTCTGACTCTTTCTGCTTGCTCTGTTGTTCAGCATGCGCTGCGTGACGTTTTACTTCCTCAAACGCGGCAGCCTCTCATCTAATACAGGATACCTTGTTTTGAATGTCGCTTCTAAGTCCGGAAACAAAAAGAGGAACTGCAGTTTTAGTTCGGTTGTCTGGATTTTCAAGGCCGGAGTGTGTTGCCATTAACTCTTAAATTCAGTGTGCCCATTCATCTACTGTCTCTTTTTTTCTGTTTGGCAGCCGAGATAAGAGACCAGTCTCTGCCTTTCTTATACTTGTCCTTAATATTATTTTAACATGTTCCCATTGCGTAATAAAGGGACCTTCATCCCGGCCCCGAGGCAACGCCTCGTTCCACTGCCACGGGTTTCCGTTATGCTGTCCATGATTGACAGTCTCCCATGTGGTGCCAAGCTTTCTCCACAGCACCTGAGTCCATTCTGCGGCATTAGGCTTATACATATCATACAGCTGCTGTAATTGTTCTATGAATTTTTTAAACACACCGATGACTTTGGGATCAGGCAATTCGGACACAACGTCCTTCAGCTCTTGAATGTCTCAGTTACGATGTATCATTACAGTAGTGGGGTTATTAGCTCCTGCAGGTTGCATTGAATCATGTCGGGGGGGTTCTGGGATCTCAATCAGGGGGCATTCCAATAAGGGGCCTGTGGGTTTGGGGACTTTAAGGGGATTGAAAGGTGGTGTTTTGATTAGGGGGCTGAAGGAATAGGGTTTGACTTCTAGTGCGTTGTGAAATGGAGGTTCTAGGATCGTGAAACCCACCTGCCGAACCCATTACGTTACTTTTGTCATTCCCCGGATCAGTGTGTAATGAGGGATCATAATGATATTCTTCAAAGAAACCAGACCCCAAGGGATCATCTTTTAATTCTGGTGCGGTGGGCGGGAGGTGGTGGAGGAACAAGTGTGGGATATAACGGGTCTTTTTTTTTCTAGTTCTAACTTTCTGCAGCCAATAATTCATTTCTGTACTGCCTTTAAATTACAATCTTTAATAACCAACTCCCATCTGTCATACATAACACATACCTCTATTACAACATCCTCATACACTTCTACATACAACACCCTTGTGCATTTCTACATAATATTTTTCTAATTTCCTGAATTTCACTTGCGTCTTCTGTCCCTTCTAATGTCCACCGCTCTGCTTATTCCATTTTTTACATGCCCTTTTAAAATCCAATCCTGTGTTTTTCTCTATTAACTTTCTAGGTGACCCTTTTTTGTGCGGCGTCTGCTGATCCTCCGAAAACAATCCTTCCAGCATAAAAGACTTGAACCCGGGCCGGTTGGCAGGCTTGCTGTTATGTATTCCCATTTTTCCTTTGCTTTTCCCCCCGAGCCCTGTGCCAGATTTATCTTTCTATCCTTGTCCTACTCGTCCCCTGTCCGATGAACTATTGGAATGCTGAGTGTGCCACTCACCCGCCCCAACGTTCCTTTAATATTCCCAGGGAAGTATACTACACTATTTCCTACGTTACTGTCACAGTGCACGGTGAAAGCAAATATTTATTTCTAGTACGTACTTTTTATTACTCCCCTTGTTTTTTTTAACCTGTTATTCTTCTATTCTATGCTCTATCCTCTGTCCAATAGATTTGTCCGGGTTTATGGGTGTGCCACGCACCGGATCCCGTCCTAAATCCCCTTTTTAATTCCCAGAGGATAGTGTTCTATACTATCTTTCCCAACAGGAGTGACCTAAAACAAGGTATTTCTTTTCCATTTACTATTCCCGGTCACTTTTATACTCTACAGCAAGCCCGCCCCAGCTTATCTTTTACGGAAACCTCCGGGTTACTTACCCCAGCCTGGGTGTTAGTCAGCTCTGTCAGGAAAATCCTTCTCAGTCACCGTGGTTGTACCAGAAGGAGACCGGGACTCCTCACGCAGGAGTCGTCTCAGGACAGGGCAGTCCTAACTTTTATCGGAGCTGCTTACTCTGCTGCCGGTGTACACTGTAGCGGCAGTCTGCTTCAAGAAGACAGATCGCTGAGATCGTCCCGCCGAGGAGTCAGCCGGCCGTCTCCTGCCCCACGTCCGCGCCAGAAAACTGTGGACACTTTTTCTCTAGTGTCATTTCTTGTGACTGAAGACAGAGAGATATAATTAAAGTTAGTAAAAATATTTTATTAATACACACCAGGCAAAGGTAAGAATGACAGAGAAGCACAGTCCTAGGACACCTGCCCTTCATCTGCCCAGGTGTCGGTGTCCTAAATCTTTTATAATGCTAAGCAAAATTTGACCTTATGACTTTAGTTGCACAAGAATTTCAAGACATTACATCTTTACAATAATTTTGTTTGGATCAGTAGTTACACAATTTTAAAGGTCATCAGTTGGGCACTTGTAACTTCTTGTTCGTTACAGAAAACAGAAGCTGCACTTGTCGCAAGACAGACTTCTCGTGGCCCTTGTCACACACACCAGATTTGATCAATAACTGATTTTATTTTTCCACACACTCCCCACCCATCACCACAACTCAATTCACAAAGAGGGATCTCAGTGCTCAGTGTTTATCTTGGAGTGAGTTGCCTGGAGTTGTAGAAGGTAAATAATATATCATTATTTGAAATACCTACATTTCATTATGTTCTGTTTCTACAACAATGTATGTGAGCACATTGTTAAAAAGGATTGCGCTCATAAGTTGAGGTATAGATGCAATTTTTGTGAGACAATCTACCACAAATTATCGCACGGACCTGGGTTTGAATCCCACTCGCGGCACGTTGCTGAATGAAAGAAAATATCTCTAAAATAAATTTACAAAAACTTTCTCGTCAATGAATCCTGCATTGTTGTTTCCTGATGTAGTTGTTTATTTTTCTTTTATGGTTAAACAAAACCCTTCTATAATATTAAACAGCGATTACGGCAAGCCAGCGTCAAATACAGCCTCTTGTATCCGGCAAAACTGAAAGTGGAATGGCAGGGTCAATTCAATGTCTTCGCTAGCAAGGAAGAAGCAGAGAAAGAATTAAGAAAGCTGATCCCTGGACTATTCTGATACATAATAGTGAGTCATGGCCGTTAATGATATAGCAATGATTAACAATCTACTGTCTGATCTGTTTGTTTTAAAATACGGGTTTTTATCAGAATATATTCTCATTATTACTTAGTATTACTAGGGTGCTATCTGTTTATGTTTTATTGTGCTTAATTAATCCTTTTTTTTTTTTCTAATTATTTTATCTTTACCCTAAACGAGACTGTTCAATATCATACCCTTGGTTTATTGTTATTGCTATTACTGCATTAAGACATGTCATGCTTATTCTGGACACATTTTAACACCATCCCGGGTTTATTATCTGGGTGTATTATCTTAATGCACTAAAATTTCTGAAGACTATATATATATTTAAGTGCAAAATTCTTTTTTTTTTTTCTCTTTTAAAGACTATATTGGTAACAGATATCTCTATCTTTTAACCCTAAAGCGCCACTGCATGGGGCTTGTTTTGCTTTGGATGTACTCTATCTCTGGGTATGTCAGAGGACTGGGACTATGTGAAGTGGGTTTTAGCCTCACTTGGGGAGGCAAAAGGGAGGGTGGGGGGTTAAGGGGGGTAGAGAAAGAGAGCAGGCTTGATCTATACCTAATCTATCCTCTCAATCTTTATAATTATAACTACCAACGTAATAATAAGCTGCATGGCAACAACTCTGGGGAAATAGGAAATTAAGACCAACTATGTCTCACTTCCAGTTAAGACTATAAAATGACATCAAAAACTCAGAATCAGTGTCTCCATGATGGGACAGTTAACTTCGTAAGCTGGAATGTTAAAGGCCTGAATCACGAATTAAAGAGAAAGAAAGTACTTTCTCACCTAACAGGTCTAAATGCTAAAATAGTATTTTTACAGGAAACCCACTTACTAAGCAAGGATCAGTTCCGGCTGCAAAAAGACTGGACTGGCCAAATGTTCCATTCTAGTTTTACAAAGAAAACTAGAGGGTGGGAATTCTCATACATAGAACAGTACCATTTGTAGCATCAGATGTAGTATTGGATCCTGAAGGGAGATATGTAATGGTCATGGGAGACTTATCTAACTGTAAAATGATTTTGATAAATGTTTATGCACCTAATGTTGATGATAAGGAATTTATACAAAATTTATTTGCATCCATTCCCAATCTGAACACTCATAAAGTTATAATGGCTGGGGACTTTAATTGTGTTTTAAATCCACTTTTAGATAGGACTTCCTCCACAGGGGGAACAGTATCTAACACTGCAAAGATAATTACAAAGTTTATAACTGATCACAACTTATCAGATCCCTGGAGGTTTTTAAACCCAAATTCAAGAACATATTCTTTCTACTCACCAGTACATCATTGCTACTCAAGGATTGATTACTTCTTTATAGACAATAACTTCTTGCCTAAGATTAAATCTTGTAAATACGATGCTATTGTTATTTCTGACCATGCACCTATGATCTTGGAGCTGAAATTACTAAGCCCCATACACTCACCCGCAGATGGCCTCAACCGCTTCTATTAGCTGACGAGAATTGTACTGAATTTATATCCAAACAAATCAAATTCTTTCTAGAGACAAATACATCCCCTGAGATCTCTGCAGGAATACTCTGGGAAACTCTTAAGGCCTTCTTAAGAGGACAGATTATCTCATATCTTTCCCACAGAAATAAATCCGAAGCCAAGAAAGTAGCAGAGATAAAAAGCGAAATTACTAAAATAGATGAAGAACATGCCAGACTACCAAGTGAGACTCTACATAGAGGAGGCAGGCTCTACATTCAGAATTAAACCTCTTGACAACTAAAGAAACTGAACAACTAATTTACAAATCCAGACATCATTATTATGAACATGGAGAGAAAGCTAATAAGCTTTTAGCTCAACAAATTCACAAGCAAGAAGTGCGCAATGCAATCTCGGTAATTACTAACACTAATGGAGATAAAATCATCGAACACAAAAATATAATGCACACTTTCAGAGACTACTATAAATCCCTATATACTACTGAGTTTAAAGAAGACAATACACAAACTAATGCATTTCTGGATACATTACAGATACCACAAATAGACGCTTTAGTGTGGAGGAACTTGATAAACCTCTGCATTATCAGAATTACTAGATGCTATAAAGTCACTCCAAGGTGGAAAAGCAGCAGGCCCTGATGGCTACCCTGCAGAGTTTTACAAGAAATTCTCCGCTCAGCTAGCTCCCTCCTATTAGCAACATTTACAGAAGCCAGAGATAACCAATCTCTTCCACAAACCTTTCGCCAAGCACTAATCACTGTCTTTCCAAAACAAAATAAGGACTTATTACAATGTGCATCATACAGACCAATTTCACTTCTGAATAATAACGTTAAAATACTCTCTAAAATCATAGCTAGAAGGATGGAGAAAGTGCTCCCTCTGTAATATCACAAGACCAAACTGGATTTATTAGGGGCCGACACTTATCTTCAAATCTTCGACGCCTGTTTAATGTAATATACTCACCAACTAAATCAAACACCCCAGAAATATTATTATCATTGGATGCAGAAAAAGCATTCGACATGATTGAATGGAAATACCTTTTACTACATTGGAGAAGTTTGGGTTTGGCCCAACATTTGTGCATGGATTAAATTACTGTATACTAACCCAGAAGCTTCAGTTTGCATCAACAACATTTGCTCAGACTACTTTAAACTAGAACGTGGCACTAGACAAGGATGCCCTTGTCACCACTGCTGTTTGCATTGCCATTGAACCACTGGCAATACATTGTCGAAATACTGATCAGATAAAGGGGATTAGCAGAGAAGGACTGGAACAGAAAATCTCATTATATGCAGATGACATGGTACTGTATATATCGGACCCAGAAAATTCTGTGCCTGCAGTCTTAGCAGCACTCACAGAATTTCAAAAGATCTCTGGTCTCAGAATTAATCTGAATAAAAGTGTACTCTTTCCAGTGAATTCTCAAGCATATAATATTAGATTAGACACCCTACCTTTTATCATTGCAGAACAGTTTAAATACCTCGGGTAAACATCACAAGTAAACATAAAGCTCTTTATCAACAAAATTTCGCGTCTGCATGGAAAAAATTAAACAAGACTTGCATAGATGGTCAACCCTTCATCTCACACTAGCTGGAAGAATTAACACTGTTAAGATGAATATTCTTCCTAAGCTCCTTTTTATTTCAAAACATCCCAATATACATTAATAAATCATTCTTTAAGCAATTAGATTCAACAATAACCTCATTTATTTGGAATTCAAAACATCCACGCATCAAAAGAGCGACCCTACAAAGACAAAAGGCAGAAGGTGGCATGGCTCTACCTAACTTCCAGTTTTATTACTGGGCAGCAAATATACAGGCGATAAGAACCTGGACACAAATAGAAGAACATACACAGGCTTGGACCGCAATAGAAGTAAAATCCTGCAGTACTTCTTTGTATTCCTTGCTCTGTGCTCCAATAAACACACGTTATCGGCAATACACTAATAACCCAATTGTGCTCCACTCACTTAGAATCTGGAACCAATGTAGAAAGCATTTTAAGACGGAGAAGCTTCTATCTGTGGCACCCTGCAAGAGAACCACCTCTTTCAACCTTCACAAACATATGCAGTTTTAATATCTGGAAAAATTTGGAATTAACTTGCTTAGAGATCTTTATATAGACAACGTCTTTGCATCCTATGAACAATTACATTCCAAATTTAACATTCCAGCTACACATTTCTTTCACTATCTTCAAATCAGGAACTTTGTTAAACAGAACCTTCCAGATTTTCCTCATCTTGCACCCTCATCCATGCTGGAAAAATTATTGCTCAATTTCAAGGAGTTAGACTCCATCTCTACAATATATAAAATCCTTTTACAATCCCTTCCTTTCAAAGATCCAAGAGGACACTGGGAAAAATCTCTCAATTAATATATCAGAAAAGGAGTGGAAAGTAGCAATGCAGAGAATTCACTCAAGCTCCATATGCGCAAAGCATACAATTATACAACTCAAAATTATATATCGAGCACATCTGTCTCGACTAAAACTCTCCAAAATGTTTCCAGGACATGATCCAACCTACGAACGTTGCAACCAAGTCCCAGCCTCACTAGGTCACATGTTCTGGGCCTGCACCAAATTAACATTATTCTGGACAAAAATTTTAATTACCTCTCAGACAGCCTTGGACTCACAATCCCTCCTAACCCATTAACAGCTGTGTTTGGGGTTCTTCCAGAGGGTTTAAAGTGGAGAAAGACAAACAAATCGTGATTGCATTCACTACACTGTTGGCACGCAGACTTATTCTGATAAACTGGAAGAACCCAAACTCTCCTCTTTTAAGTCAGTGGGAAACTGATGTGTTATATTATTTGAAATTGGAAAAAATCAAATACTCAGTTAGAGGATCTGTACAGACCTTTTTCAAAACATGGCAGGATCTAATCACTAATATTTTAAAATAAGTTCATAAAGCACAGAGAATTTTTAATTTAGGTATTTTAAAGCCTTAAATTTAACGTTATTTGGCTTGCTCTCTCTCTCAGGGGTGGGGATCGATCTGTTCTTAACTCAATTTTTCTTTTTGTAAAATCTTGATTGCTTTGTATGGATTGTAATAAAATTAATAAAAAAAAAACCAAAACCCTTTAATGAATGAATGATTTTTCGAGGAACACATGGAACAACAAGAATAGTTAAAAATCACATTTAAACAAACTGCCTGCCCATTCTATTGAATCATGATTACAACAAATAATAATGCATTTCATTTACTTTTAAAGCACCTTTACCAAGTTCTCATATGGCTGCACAGATAAATAAGAGGGATATGATAAAAATAAAAGCACAATAAGAATGAATACATAATAGTGCATAGCCTTGTGTTTGTATGTATTTATAAAATTTGGCAAGTAATATATTCTAGTTGATCAAGTCAAGTCGGGGAGCATGCACTGGTACAGTGTGTTGGCTGCACCCACTACACGATGAAACAACTCGGGGTCCCAGTTGGCAACCCCCCAAGCAGACACACGGTCCAGTCCCACCCTCCGGAACTGACCCTCTATCTGCCACAGCCAGGTGTTATGTGGGCGACCCCTTGGCCTGGTCCAGCCACTTGGGTCTCCAACAATGAGGATCTTGAGTTCCGGTGGAAGATTGTCGGGAGGCACCTGGACCACATCCGAGTGATTATAAAAGGGGCCGCCTCCCTCCATATGATGACTTGAGTCGGGTGGAAGAAGGACAAGGAGGAGCCAAGGAGGCAGTCTGAAGGAAGAAGGCATTGATTAGTGTTGGCCTGGACTTTGGGGACTTGTAGGGGTTTGTGCACTTATTGTAATTATGGATACTACAAATAAACATGTGTTGGGTGAGTTGAACGTGTCTGCCTGTCTGTTTCCAGGTCATCTTCCGCAATATATGCACACACACATATATACATATACATACACATATACATATATATATATATATGGCTCCAACTGGCTCAAAATGCGGCTGCAAGGCTTCTAACTGGAAGTAGCAGAATCCAACACATTTCACCGATTTTGAAAACCCTACACTGGCTGCTGGTTAGATTCAGAATCGATTTTAAGATTCTCCTCCTAACCTATAAGGCATTAAACGGTCTAGCCCCCGCCTATTTGAGTGTCTTGCTCCATTGTCACAATCCCCCTCGTGTTCTTAGATCCACAGATCAGCTGCTCCTAACCGTTCCCAAGGCACGTTTTAAAGCTCGTGGTGAAAGGGCTTTCTCCGTCTGTGCACCCAGGCTCTGAAACTCCCTGCCCTTAGTGGTTAGGCAAGCCGCTTCAGTCGCCACATTCAAATCTCGCCTAAAAACGTACTTCTTCACATTGGCTTTTAATTCTTAACCTGTTTCATTTTCCACTTGCCTTTTGCTATTTTCTATTTTATTTGGTCCCTTGACCTGTTTTTAGTATCTCTGTTTTAATTCTCTCTTAATGTTTATTTTTAATATTTTGCTTTTAGTCCTGCTTGTTGTAACTGTACAGCGCTTTGGTCAGTTGTAATGCTGTGTTTTTAAGTGCTCAACAAATAAATATGGTATGGTATGGTATGGTATATATATATATATATATATATATATATATACACACATATATATATACACACACATGCATGTATATATACATACAGTACATATATGTGTATATATATATATATATATATATATATATATATATATATATATATATATATATATATACATATTGTCAGGGATGCCGGGGCGACGACCTGTCCGGGACGCCCTGAAGGACTAGAAGATGATCTACGCCCGCCCTGGATCACGTGGGGGCCGCGTGGTTGCTTTGGGGGCCATGGGTAGAGGGCTTGGAAGCCCAACCCTGTAGGGGCCCGTGGTCACCGCCAGGGGGTGCCCCAATGCCTTGGGAACCCTGGACCTCAGCACTTCTGCCACACCAGGAAGTGCTGGGGGGAAGGGAAGCAGGGACACCCAGAGAGCTTCCGGGAGAACAGCGGCACTTCCGCCACACTGGGGCGTGTCAGCGGGAGATTGCCGGGGAGCACCTGGAGCACATCCAGGTGTGGATAAAAGGGGCCGTTTCCTTTCATTCGAAGCTGGAGTCGGGTGGAGGCAGGAGAAGAGAGAGTAGAGGCGGCCCGAAGAAAGGTGTTGTTGTCAGGACTTTAGGGGGTTTGTGTGCACCTGACTGTTGTAAATATTTGTAAATAAACGTGTTTGTGGGTGAAACAACATGTCCGCCTGTCTGTGTCCAGGCCATATCCACAATATATATATATATATACTAGCAAAATACCAAGCCAAGAGCGGAGAAGTAGTGTGTTAAAGAAGCAATGAAAAAGAAAAGGAAACATTTTGAAAATAACGTAACATGATTGTCAATGTAATTGTTTTGTCACTGTTGTCAGTGATGAGTGCTGCTGTCATATATATATATATATATATATATATATATACACACACACATATGTACACACAAATACATATATATATATACATACACACACACATATATAAACATATATATACATATACATACATATCTACATATATACACACACAGCTATTTTGTATCAGTGCAATACGCTGCTTGTTAAAACAGATAACTCCCGCTCTTACGTGCAAGTCTGCGTGGATATTATGAACTATCGTATTTGTTCAAGTTCTATTTAAATTTTAAATAGAAGGAATTTTTATTTAGTCGACAGAAATATCTTTGGTAGGAATGGTAAAAACAGACAGGAATATTATTCGTGAATAAATCAACTCAAACCTTAAACAACTTATAATATTTTGCTCTCCATAAAAATATATAAAAATATATAAGTTAGAAATAAAGTAAACATTAAAAGAACAAACATTCAAATTTCTTTACTCTTATGTAATTTTATATAAAAAATAAACTTAGATTTTAAATATCCCAAAAGATTTTGCTCTCCATAAAAATATATCCTGTCAAAATTATACAAATTCAAATATGAACATGCTGCATAACAAAACCTGGAAATATAAATAAAATGTGTTCCTTTCAGCAATAACAAATCAAATCATTCAGTTGTCTTTGCTCATATGTCATTTTAGAGCTGGACGCCTGGCATCTTTTTGGCAACAAGTTCGTTTCTGTTTGGTGTGAGGTTCTGTGTTGTGGAGATTCTCAGGATGGATTGCAGGTGCTCATCAGTGAGGCGACTCCTGTGTGCTGTTTTGTTAGTCACTTTGTGATTGTGCACGGGTAAAACGTCCGCTGAAGTGTCAGATTCTTATTTAATTCTTCTGCTTTCTGTATCTTCTGCATTGCATTCAGGTTACCCTGATGTTTTGTCTCATAGTGCCGTCTTAGATTAAATTCTGTAATTACAGCCACATTAGCTCCACAAATGAGACACACGGGTTCAGTAAACATATACTCAGCCTCCCATCGGTTTTTAAAGGCTCTATTTTCAGAATCAACTTTTCTCTTCAGCATCGTGTGAGCTAGCTTCGCAATAACTTGCAGCATCATAAGGTAGACTTGATTAACGCGGTAAGTGTTCGGCAAGGCAGCTGAAGCGCTGCATTATGGGATCTGTAGTTTATTGTGTTACCAGCTTCATATACCCGGCCATTAATAACAATAATACAGTATATAAAATGATCTCGGGCGGATATAATTACATGCCGGGCCGGATGTGGCCTGCGGCCCTTGAGTTTGACACATATGGACTAAATAGAACTTGAAAAAATTTTTTTTTTTTAAATGTGATCGCGCAATTCAGATAGAGTTGACGCGCACTACAGCCTGCATGCCTCAAGAATTCATCCTCCCCTCGCTCTTACTTTTTTACCGTTCATCTAATGAATACACTGAGTATGGCTTTACCAAAACAATCATTGATGGCGAATAAAGTATCCATTATTCGAGTATGAGCATGTACAGCACTCAATATTTAGTTGAGGCTCCTTTGGCCTGGATTACTGCAGCAATGCGGCGTTGCAAGGAGTCGATCAGTCTGTGGCACTGCTCAGGTGTTATGAGAGCCCATGTTGCTCTGATAGTGGCTTTCAGCTCTTCTGAATTGTGTCTGGCGTATTGTATCTTCCTCTTCACAATACCCCATAGATTTTCTATGGGGTTAAGGTCAGGCGAGTTTGCTGGCCAATCAAGAACAGGGATACCATGGTCCTTGAACCAGGTACTGGTAGTTTTGGCACTTTGTGCAGGTGCCAGGTCCTGTTGGAAAATGAAATCTGCATCTCCATAAAGTTCATCAGCAGCAGCAGGAAGCATGAAGTGCTCTAAAACTTCCTGGTAGATGGCTGCGTTGACCTTGGACCTCAGAAAACACAATGGACCAACACCAGCAGATGACATGGCACCCCAAACCATCCCTGACTGTGGAAACTTTACACTGGACCTCAAGCAATGTGGATTCTGTGCCTGTCATCTCTTCCTCCAGACTCTGGGACCTTGATTTCCAAAGGAAATGCAAAATTTACTTTCATCAGAGAACATAACTTTGGACCACTCAGCAGCAGTCCAGTCGAGACGCTTCTGACGCTGTCTCTTGTTCAAGAGTGGCTTGACACAAGGAATGCGACAGCTGAAACCCATGTCTTGCATACATCTGTGCAAGGTGGTTCTTGAAGCACTGACTCCAGCTGCAGTCCACTCTTTGTGAATCTCCCCCACAGTTTTGAATGGGTTTTGTGTCACAATCCTCTCCAGGGTGCGGTTATCCCTATTGCTTATACACTTTTTTCTACCACATCTTGTCCTTCCCTTCGCCTCTCTATCAATGTGCTTGGACACAGAGCTCTGTGAACAGCCAGCCTCTTTAGCAATGACCTTTTGTGTTTTGTCCTCCTTGTGCAAGGTGTCAATGGTTGTCTTTTGGACAACTGTCAAGTCAGCAGTCTTCTCCATGATTGTGTAGCCTACAGAACTAGACTGAGAGACCATTTAAAGGCTTTTGCAGGTGTTTTGAGTTAATTAGCTGATTAGATTGTGGCACCAGGTGTCTTCAATATTGAACCTTTTCACAATATTCTAATTTTCCGAGATACTGAATTTGGGACTTTCATTAGTTGTTAGTTATAATCATCGAAACGGAAAGAGGTGGCCTGAAGAGAAGAGAAAGGCATTCATGTTGGCCAGGACTTTGGGGGAGTATTTGGGGTTGTTGTAGTGCACTTATTGACTTGTAAATAATAGAAATATGTATAATAAATGTGTTATGGGTGACGTCAGCTGCCACAACATACATATATATATATATATATATATATATATATGTATATATATATATATATATATATATACACACACACATACATATGTATACATATTGTCACACACGTGTGCTTAGGAGACAGTCAACAAGCCCTGAAGTGAATGAATTATCATCGGATGGGGGTTGTTTTGTGATAATAATGCCTCTCTCTCTGATCTTGTAGAACAAAAAAAGATAAATAATTCAGTACCATCATCAACAAACCATTTCCTGGAAAACAACGCCACAACAAATCCCACTTCCGGTCCATCCATGATGATGTCACTTCCATCCAGCCCGAATGTTGTCACTTCCGGTCCCACAATGATAACGTCACTTCCGTCCAGCTCGAATGACATCATGTCCAGTCACGTGATGATGACGTCACTTCCGTCCAGCCCGAATGACATCACTTCTGGTCACATGATGATGACGTCACTTCCTGCCACATCACCTCCGAACGCCATTTTACCTACTGTATAAAATCCCAGTCATACTGTACCTGTCTGTTGAATGTTTTGATCTTTATTTCAACTCAATTTTGACCAAAATCGCTGTAAACAATATAAAGGGGCAAATCCCCAAATCTTTATGTTCGTTTGTGCTTTTATTTCATCAGAATTGGCATAGCTGGCAGGATTAAATCGTTCCAGGATGTCAGAGGAACAGGACCTGAACTCCGTTTTGAACACCATGTTGGCAGAGATACAAGTTAAAATTCAACTGGGAGACACGAAGACCCGATTGGCTGAATCGGAGGCACGTGCAGCGGCAGCAGTAAGGGCAGAGACTTAACCTACCTAACAGAAGACAATGACATCTAATCCTATTTTTTAATATTTGAGTGTAACGCTAAACGTCACGCCTGGCCACAATCGGAATGGGCATACATTCTGGCTCCTTATCTGAAGGGGGTGGCGCAGAGGGCTTATTATGATCTGACTGAGGAACAGTTCGCCAATTATGACATCCTTAAAAATGAGATATTCAAGCGCTACGGTGTCTCCACGGCACAGCAGGCGAAGGAATGGAGAGAATGGAAATTCGATCCGGAGAGATCGATCCGTACTCAGGTCTATGAGGTCTGGGGTAAAGTGGGCCACTGGCTACGGTCAGATATGAATAGCAGCCAACGTATGGCCGAACTATTAAAGGTCGAAACTTTTATTAATGCTCTCCCTGAAAAGCTCGCCCAGCAAGTCCGCAAGCAGGAAGTTACTTGTATGGATAGTCTCATTGAAGTAGTGGAGTGTCATTGGGGTGTCTGTAAATCAGAAGGATCAGAACGGTCCCCTCGTCTAACCCGACAGGTTTGTGTGCCTTATTCTGAGCCCTCCCGATCTACTACTGGTCTCTGTCCGTAAAAAAGAAAAAACAACCTATCCCCCACGCTGTTTCAAGTGTAGGGGGGGGTAGGTCATTTATTTACTGCATGCCCGACTCCAGAACCAATCGACTGTTCTCTCGGAAAGGGGGAGAGGTACTGTGCCATAATCAATACTTTGTATTTTCTCTATACTGGGGTAGTAGTGATTAATGGGTTTAGCGTCACCGCAATGTTTGATTCCGGGAGTAAAATCTCTATTGTTGCTCGCCGTTATGTTTTACTGCAACAATGGCTAAATGATAAAATCAGTATAAAGTGTATTCATGGTGAGACCCATTATTATAAAGCCGCCTCCTGTATCATAACGGTGGATCACGTCATTAAAACCACAGTAATGGCTGTAATACTGGATCCGCCTTATCCAGTGATACTGGGGTGAGATTGGTCAGAAAATAACAGAGGTAAACATACTACTAGCACTTCATTAAAAGAGGACTTGCTTATGGATAAAGACAATCCGACTGTCTCCACGCCGTGTAATAGCTCCCATAGTCCCAATACAGTTTATTTAAATGACGGTGGCAAAGGTCCCTCAGGCACTTCGAGAGGCACTCCACCTGTCGAAGGACCTGAACAGACTGTAGCTCCGCCCCTTCAAATCGACCCTGATCCCATTTCTGAATTGGCTTCACAATTTAAATTTACACCGTTGTCTTTTAAAAGGGATCATTAGAATGACGATTCCTTGAAGTCTGCGGTGATTTCAGTAAACGGACATGACTCCGTAAATCCCACAACAGGAATGCCCCACTTTGTTATAAAAAATTATTTATTATATCGCGTGTCAGAGCATGAAGGTGAAAAAAGAATGTTGTTGTTAATACCACGCACGTATCGTCGACAAGTGTGTGAATTAGCACATACCCATTTACGTATTAAGTTCCGATTTTATTGGCCGGGAATAAACGAGGTGGTCCGACGTTTCTGTACTTCTTGTCCTGAATGCCAGACTCGAATAGATATTCCTTTTGAAAGGGTTGGGCTCGATCTTGTTGGACCTCTGGAGCCTTCTCTCCGTGGTCATAAGTATATTCTTGTTATGGTGGATTATGCCACGCGACTCCCTGAAGCTGTTCCCTTGCATTCAGCAACCTCTAAAATAATCGCACGGAAAATAGTAGGGATATTCGCTCATGTTGGGATTCCAAAAGAAGTGTTAACAGACCACGGAACTCCTTTCATGTTGGATACGTTCAGAGAAGTTGCTAGGTTACTGCAAATTAAACATCTGAAAAGTCAGTCTATCATCCACAGACAGATGGATTTGTTGAATGTTTCAATCAAACATTTAAACAGATGTTACGCAAAGTAGTTAGCGAGGATGGTAGAAACTGGAATCAGTTACTGCTCCTCGTGCTATTTGCCTATCGGGAAGTCCCTCAGACCTCTACGGGCTTTTCTCCCATTGAACTCCTGTATGGAAGACAACCCAGGGGTCTATTGGATATTCTAAAAGAAGGCTGGGAAGAGGAGGTCATCCCATCTTCCAATATTTTGGGATATAGCGCGTAATTACGCGACAGATTAAATAAAATTAGACCGGTGCTTAAAGAACATTTAGAGAATGCTCAAGCAGCGCATGTGCAATATTATAATAGAAACACCACCCTCCGGGAATTTAACCCAGAGGATCGTGTTATGGTACTCGTTCCAACATCCCACTCTAAATTATTGGCACATTGGCAGGGGCCATATGAAATTAAGGAAAGAAAAGGACTGGTCAATTAGTTAGTTAAACAACCTAATCGTCGACCAAGTGAGCGTGTTTATCACGTCGATTCTGCCTGCCTCCAGCCAGCCACGCTCCCTTTTCATGGAACATCAACATCTTAATTTCGGTTCTAATTTGTCTTGGAGACAATGTCATGAGCTGGAAACAGCTGTCTTGTCCATTCAGGGAGTTGTAAGCGAACAACCAGGTCGCACTGCGTTGATTGAACATGATATTATTACTGACCCCGGGTTGGTTGTCAGGTGTCTAAATTTGATGCATACCCCATGCATCGCGTGGATGATCTCCTTGAGAGGTTGGGGAACGCACGCTTCTGGATAAGACGAAAGGGTACTGGCAGATATATATATGCTACACATTAAACTACTGAATTTAAACAACAAAACAGTGCAGTGTATTTTATTCACCACTTTGCTCTCCAAAAAGGGTGTTGCGGTGATGGCAACAAGGTGACTTGGATTTGGGTGCTTTCTGTGTGCACTTTGCATGTTCTTCCCGTGAGTATGTGAGTTTCTTCCCACAGTCAAAAGACATACAGGTTAGATGTACTGGTTTTGTTCAACTAGCCCTAGTGGCTGTGGTATCGGCTTCAGGTTTTTTACAGCCATGCCCTGTCTAAATGGGTTTGGGAAACAGACAGACTCTCAAACATCTTTTGAGGACAAAATCCAGGAGAGGGTAATCATCACATTACAGAAGATAGAGATTTAGGGTATACTGTAGTACATATACTTTTGCACAATTTTCTTAAATTAAAAAAGGAACTTGGGCTTTTTAAAAGTATGTGGGGTCAAGAATCCCATAGGGAGTTATATTAAGCTTGCCGTTTTTTAAAAATTGTATAATTAATTTAAGTAAAAATGTGGCTGTTACCTTAATTTCAGTTGATAATGACTGCAAAGTTGGTAGATTGCCAGATAAGTAAAGAAAAATAACAACAGAGGGACTAAAGTAGACAGTGTATGCAAGAGATTAGAAATTGTAATAAGGATGTTATGTTACTCAGTATCCATGAGTTGCTGAACAGAGCTGGTCAGAAAGATTCAGCTTCCCTAGTTTGGCACACTTGTCAGGTTTCATCTGGAACTGTATGCAGTTCTAGTCCCCATATTACAGCAAAGATGTAAAAAAAGTAATGAAACTGCAGACCAGGTTTAGGAGGTTAAAATACAGCTATGAGTTATGATAGAACTTAAGACTAAAATGGATCATAAGAGGTGACATGAAAAAATATTTTAAATGGTGGTTGATGGTTGATGATGATAGGTTGATTGTTAGATGAAACCTTTAAATCTGTCTTTCAAGCGGAACACAAACTGAAGTTGATTAGAGGGACAATAGAGGCAAATTAGAGGCAAATAGTGATAACTGATGATGTAAGGAAAACAGGTGCCCTAAAAGTATATTAGGTAAGCCTGGTGTATCATCATTGCTGACTGTAGAGTAGTCTAAGGATTGTCTTTTCTTTAGATACATTCTAGGGAAAAACTGGTAAGTCTGCTTACTTGCAGTTTAAAGTAAACCCTTTCCACTCCATTTTAAAGGTCATGGCCAGCAGTAGAGTTTTGCTGGATGAATAGTGCTATAAATAAATGGACATCCTGAAGAATATTCCAGACACTGTCATAATTTGTTTATTAATGTACTTCTTTTATTGCTGTTATATTTTAATACAGATTATTCAGAATGTTTTATTACTCATGGATGAGAAGGCTTTATCCACTTATTTTCCCCTATATGGTGATTGTTTAGCAGTTTTAGACTTCTGCAAGAGGCAAACATTTCAGACGCATGAAATGTCTAGAAAAGAACAGCCACTACTGAATTTACGCAAGAAACTCGGGGTTTTGAAAAGACCTGATCCTTGTTCAGATGAAGAGGATAAACGACCAGCTAAACATATGGGTCGGTATGGAAATAGTAATGCTAAAAAGTCTGCATGAAAAATTGAAATTGGGTGGCTTCAGAAAGAAAATAAAACAAGTGATCTTAAACAAGTACATACAAAAAGTGGTGGAGGAACAAGGAAAGTATCAGTTTTAAAGAGTGCTACAAAAGAAGACATTCTAAATATGGCAAAAAATATTTTCTTTCCTAATGGTAAGTCATCACACGGATCAGTTGAGGAATTTGATTTTGATATTACCAACTTTGAGCATAAGTCTCTAATGGATGAAGACACAGTTGGAGAATTATATGACCAAACAAAACTCCCACTGCTGCGTTTTTATATGGTTACTTGCAAGAAAGAAATCATAAATTGTGAATCAGTTTGCAGATCTAAGACTCTATTAGAAGAGAAGGAAACTCCTAATATTGACTGAGCAACTTTCCGGCATTCTCACCTGCAAAGTCTACAGATCTTAATGAGGGATTGGTCTCAAATTCACAGAATGATGATATCTTTGTAGTGCCTGATGCCTTGATATCTGAATCTTGCAAAGCTGGCTGCTCACATACCCTACTAGATTTTCCTGCAGATGCTTCTAATTCTGCAAATCATTTTACATTTGATGTAAATAAACATCAAAAAATACAGAGAAGGTTTGGATTACAACTATATAAACTATGAAATTCCCAAATCACCTGAAGAGTGCCAAAAAGAAGATAAACAGGGTACTGAACATGAAATTTCTAATGATGAAGTATTTAGCACATTGAGTGATGACAGCAACATAATTGTCTTTGGACCTTCTTTTGATTCTGATGTCTTATCAGACACAATACCTCTTGAGTCTACAACATGTTTCATGGAGTTTGAACTTATTGTAAGACGTGGAAATGCTATGGAAGATATAGTACTCACTTTTGAGAAAAATCCAGAAATTGATCATGGCTGCACTCTGAAGATTAAAAGACTTCTACCCTCAGGTGAAATGGAAGAAGCAGATGACTTTGGTGGAGTAATACGTGATGCATTAGCAGAGTTTTGGGAGGAATTTTACAATAAATGCACACTTGGTAAAACATTCAGAGTGCCATTTCTGAGGCATGATTTTACATTAAGTAAGTGGAGAGCCATAGCAAAAGTGATCTTGATCGGATACGAGCAGTGTAGGTACTTTCCAGTACAGTTTGCCCCAGCTTTCATGCAGCAGGTTTTTTTTTGGAAGCATTGAGAAAAACAGTACACTTTTAGACAGCTTCATGAAATTTGTACCCCCTTTGGAATCCGAGGTTCTCCAAATGGCAATTTCTAATTTCACAGAAGTGGAATTACCTGAACTCATTGAAGTTCTTCAGGAGCACTCATGCAAAAGACTACCCAAAGCTGATAATATACAGCAGATAATAATGGAGATAGCACATAAGGAGTTGATTCAAGAACCAATGTTTGTTATTGATATCTGGACTGAAGTTCTGAAAAATATCATGTTTACTGTGACATCATTAAATAAAATTTATGAAGAGGCAGTACCTGACAGCAAGCAAGTTCGAAAGATGGTCCATTTTCCAAATGAAATGAACCAAAATCAAAAAACTGTTTCAAACTATTTGGTAAAATTCATCAAGGAACTAGATGATTCAGAGTTGGCCACATTTCTTCGATTCTGTACAGGCTCAGATATAATTTGCACAGAAAATATTGATGTAACTTTTGTGAACCTTAAAGGTTTGGCACGCCGGCCAGTGTCTCATACTTGTGGTGATGTTTTGGAATTGCCAGATAACTATGGAAGTTATCCTGAATTTCACAGTGAATTCTTAGCTATTCTAAAGTCTAGCATATGGGTAATGGATATTGTGTGACAAAACAAACGTTACGGTACAGCCATATAAACATGTTCCATTTACAGTTCTTTGCACTTTAGCAGCAAAAGTTGGCATTGTTCTCTGTTGTGTTCCCCTAATTATGTTCCAAAGTGAGTGAGGAAAAATATTTGGAATACCAAGAAATGATGGCTTCATTAGTAGTAGAAAGTATGTTTCATTATACAAGCAGTGTTGTACTTTCTGATATGAAAAAGATGTTCTTCATGTAAGACATTGACTCACACTTAACAAATGCTATTAATGTAAGCAGTACAACTTAAAACAAATTTCTAGATTATGTCAGGAAAAAGAAAGCATTTTATTTCCTATTTCAATGTTTTCATATAGTGTGTTAAAGAGAGGCATATTTTTGTGATTACTAAAGAACAAGATTGTAATATTTTGGCTAAATTATTTTTAACAATATTATTTGTTTGAAATATTGACTTAATTGTTATATGGATACTGATTAAGTATTCAGTTTGATGCAAATTTTGTCACAAAATAAAATTTGTAATGCTATCATTACTCTTGTGAAATAGTTAAAACATATTATGTGTATTTTCTTGGACTGTTTTAAAAGTCCTTTCACTTTTTTCTTCTGGAAATTAACAACATTTGTTGTACAACAATTTAAATGCAGAATAAAGAATTATGTATGCTGTTACAATTTTTTTTATTAGTAATAAACTTAAAATGATTACCAACTTTTATACTCCTTCATTTTCATAGTGTTACATTTTTGCCTAATTTGCAACTGCTATCTTTGTATAGTGAAATACTGTGAAATAATGCATCAAATACTGTGAGCATATGTGCTAATAACATGAGAAGCACAGTGATTGGATTGGCACTATTTTCTCAGAGACAGTCCTGTGTTCAGACACTATCCTGGACACTGCCTGTGTAGTTTGTGTGTTCTTTCTGTGTCTGTGTTAAGTTTTCTATACCAATTTCATGTCTTTGCTATGTCAGTCTTCCACTGTAATTGGTCATTCTAAACAGGTGCTATATACAGTAAGTGAATCTGCGTATGTGTAAAAATGTACTCTGTGAATGACTGATATCCCGTCCTATATTGCTTCATACCTTGCACCTGATGCTGCCCAAAAGTGCATAACATCCATTTAACCTTGATCTGCATTAGTAGAATAGAAAATGAACAGATTGTATAGTAGAATATGCCTTTCATAATTGCATCAAATGGTTTAATACAAAATAATAAACAAATAAACAGTGCTGTCTATGCACATGCCCTTAAAGGTGCATTAGTATTTAGGCTAAAACCAGTTTTAGTCATACCTAATTGTTTACTTCTTATAAAGTATAACTTTCAAAGTTATGAAATATTTTTATATTGTGATGTCATGAGAATGATGTAGTTTAATACTATAAATATTACTTAGAAAAAATATTACCTGTCTATTATATAGTGCCTTCCACATCTATCTACTGTAATTTTCATCTGTCACATTCATATTAGGGCATTGCCTTCACAGAGTGAAACCCTTCTATTTATCCCCAACCTTCACTATGTGATCACAGAAATCCCCCAAATGGATTCTGGACTCAGTAGGTAGTCACCCCTGGAATGCTGCATTTAAGGAAGTGTAAATATCTTACATAGCTAATAGTAACATTCATACAATAAAAGCAGTTTTTCAACCACCAGCACAAGAACTGTTATCTTTCCCAGTGGTGTGATTATGTTACATTACTGTCTGAATGTATCTGTAAATTTGGCTAAACTCAGTAACATTTTACTTAATCCCCATTCTTTGTTTCTCTGAATGACAACCCGTTCTATAGCTCCTTCAAATTATGCACAACAAGACTATGTCATCTACTTACCTATCTACTATGTCCTGAAACACCACCCCTGGACCTGGATAAATGGGTGGCTTCAAGTAGATCTGATCTGTGTTCCAATATTGTGGTTTAATTAATACAGATAACATACACAATCTTTGTTCATTCTAAGATCAATTGTCAAATTCAAAAATGCTTTTATTTCAAGTAAATAATTATCAACTTATAATGAGTGTAGTTATGATTCACAGAATCACCGATGATAGTTTTTGAGCTTCATACTAGGCTCAGACGTTTTCTGTTAGCCTCATAATATTTCACAGACATTTTAGGAACTGATAATATTTATTCTGACACTGAAAATAAGAGTGTGGACTTTTATTTAGACACATTAATATTTAACTGCACATTACAAAATATTGTAACTGGAATGAGTATATAAATGCATAAGATATTGATCCAAAAATAACAGTGTGTGGTGTTGAAAGCACAATTGTATTTTTTCTAAAATATTGTGTGAGTTACTAACATTTCAAACAGCAAATGTAAAACATAAAAAGTATGTGTAACACCAATATACTTAAACATCACATTGTTAGGTGAATTTTCTTGTTTCCATCATGGACACTGTACTGTAAAGTGGTAATAATGTAATTAGGAATAACACAGAGTAGTTTTTAAATTATAAAATCTTTTTTGTGCAGCTGTTGAAAATATAAAAGATTGAAGTCCTGAGGCAATGATTTAAAGAACATGCTGTAAATAATAGCAGAAAAATTCTAATAAATATATTGGTCCATTACAAAATTAAATGTATCTGTATTTCTAAAGTAAATTATTTATTATTGTCTTAAGTGCCTGGTAGAGTGTTACAGCATCAAAAGGGTCAGATGGCATGCTAAAGCCTTTCTCCTTCATAAGTATACAGCACAGCTCATGTATACAGTGGGATGCAAAAGTTTGGGCAACCTTGTTAATAGTCATTATTTTCCTGTATAAATCGTTGGTTGTTACGATAAAAAATGTCAGTTAAATATATCATATAGGAGACACACACAGTGATATTTGAGAAGTGAAATGAAGTTTATTGGATTTACAGAAAGTGTGCAATAATTGTTCAAACAAAATCAGGCAGGTGCATAAATTTGTGCACCACAAAAAAGAAATGAAATCAATATTTAGTAGATCCGCCTTTTGCAGAAATTACAGCCTCTAAACGCTTCCTGTAGGTTCCAATGAGAGTCTGGATTGTGGTTGAAAGTATTTTGGACCATTCCACTTTACAAAACATTTATAGTTCATTCGGGTTTGATGGCTTCCGAGCATGGACAGCTCTCTTTAACTCACACCACAGATTTTCAATTATATTCAGGTCTGGGGACTGAGATGGCCATTCCAGAACGTTGTACTTGTTCCTCTGCATGAATGCCTTAGTGGATTTTGAGCAGTGTTTCGGGTCGTTGTCTTGTTGAAAGATCCAGCCCCGGCTCAGCTTCAGCTTTGTCAGTGATTCCTGGACATTGGTCTCCAGAATCTGTTGATACTGAGTGGAATCCATGCGTCCCTCAACTTTGACAAGATTCCCAGTCCCTGCACTGGCCACACAGCCCCACAGCATGATGGAACCACCACCATATTTTACTGTAGGTAGCAGGTGTTTTTCTTGGAATGCTGTGTTCTTTTCCTCCATGCATAACGCCCCTTGTTATGCCCAAATAACTCAATTTTAATTTCATCAGTCCACAGCACCTTATTCCAAAATGAAGCTGGCTTGTCCAAATGTGCTTGAGCATACCTCAAGCGGCTCTGTTTGTGCTGTGGACAGAGAAAAGTCTTCCTCTGCATCACTCTCGCAAACAGCATCCCCTTGTGTAAAGTGCGCCAAATGGTTGAACGATGCACAATGACTCCATCTGCTGCAAGATGATGTTGTAGGTCTTTGGTGCTGGTCTGTGGGTTGACTGTGACTGTTCCCACAATTCGTTGCTTCTGTCTATCCGAAATCTTTCTTGGTCTGCCACTTTGAGCCTTAACTTGAACTGAGCCTGTGGTCTTCCATTTCCTCAATATGTTCCTAACTGTGGAAACAGACAGCTTAAATCTCTGGGACAGCTTTCTGTATCCTTCCCCTAAACCATGATGGTGAACAATCTTTGTCTTCAGGCCATTTGAGAGTTGTTTTGTGACCCCCATGTTGCTACTCTTCAGAGAAAATTAAAGGAGGAGGGAAACTTACAATTGACCCCTTAAATACTTTTTCTCATTTTAGGATTCACCTGTGTATGTAGGTCAGGGGTCACTGAGCTTACCAAGCCAATTTGAGTTCCAATAATTAGTTCTAAAAGTTTTGGAATCAATAAAATGACAACGGTGCCCAAATTTATGCTCCTGTCTGATTTTGTTTGAACAATTATTGCACAGTTTCTGTAAATCCAATAAACTTCATTTCACTTCTCAAATATCACTGTATGTGTCTCCTATATGATATATTTAACTGACATTTTTTTATCCTAACAGCCAACGATTTATACAGGAAAATAATGACTATTAACAAGGTTGCCCAAACTTTTGCATCCCACTGTATCTTGATCACAGGGATATTCATTTTTTCCTCTTCACAGACTTCAGTTTCTAGGTGATCAACAAAAACAAGTTCATCTTGATAGCCAAACATTTTGGGAAGAGTATACAAAAAAAAGGATTCCCACTGGGAAGGATAGCTGAAGGATTGGCTCTCATACGGTGCCTGTTCCAAATGGCAACAACGTCATCCAACTCAGCCTGAAAGGCAGTACATTATAAATAGTTAATGATCAAATTTAACATGTAATCAACTGTACTGTGCTTTTCAGCAACATTATACTAACTGTGAGATTCAATAATCATCAATTGCCATACCATTAAAAGGTTTGCTTATTTTTTGTACTCATTGATAAAAGTAATGCATTTTCAGATCGATCAATATACCTGGCGCAACATTAAATTGATTCTCTTCCCTTTAAATCAGAATGACAAAATATATTTGCAATAATTAACAGCAAACTGTTCCACATGGCATAATGGAGTGATTACATATTGTTATATTACTTTGTAGGACATAGTTAAGATGGTGCTGGAAGTGTTTCTACAAATGGAGTAGATTATGGGCAAGGCTAATTGCTATGGGAATATCAAATCAAATAAAAGAATTCCATACCTGTATTAATTTCATAAAGCAGAATCTTATCAGCTCCTTATCTAGAAAATCCCCACTGAAGTAACCATCCATTTGGATTTGCCTAAAAAGATCCATCCAAAAACTGAAGATTCTGTTTTCTTAATATGCCCCACCAAAATTCAATACGCTGATTTGTTCTGCTTTGACCATATATAAAACTATTTTCTGAAGCATAAAAATCAGTGTGATTTCTTCTTAGAAATTTTTGCATTTTTTTAACATACACATTTTCAACCCCAAGATCAGCTCGAACAAGGCATGGACAGCCGTTCCTTTTTTTAACTGCTTGTGCAAAATAGTTTGCAGTTATTCCAGCCTTTCCACTGTTACATGCTTCTAACCATATAATAAACCTTGAAAAGCCATCAATGCATCCATTTATGAAAATACCATAGGTTTTTAATTTATCATTGGAGTCTATGTGCCATGTATTGTTAGGCCCCTTACTGGAAAACTGACGGTGTCTTAAACAACGACATTTATGCTGTTCAACTCCTTCTGGGTCTAGAGTCTTTGGTAGAAGTCTTATACTTTCAGAGTCAGTAACAAACCCTTTTGCTAAGCATTTTGCATGCATCCATTTATATCCATTGAGTCTTCCTGATTTATTGATTTCCTGTTGAAGAAATAGAGCTAAGTCTAGAGAATCTGTCTTGTGTTTCCGTCTGTACAAGTTTAAGCACTGCAGATTTCTTTGCAAAGTTCGAAGGGAAACAATTATTCCAGGATTGTGGGCGAAACACAATAAAATGTCCTTTTGTTCTAGTCCAAGATCAAAGTACATTTTTATTATGCTACTTAACATCGTCTGTACTGAATCCACAATGTATATATGAATAAATAGCTTGAAAACAGAAGCAAAGAGAAAATAATTTAAATGATTTGATATAACTTCCCTTGTTTATTCATTTAAAATATTATAGTTTATTTTAGTGTAACATGCAAAAAACATCAATTTGACAGTACAGGAAAAAATAACAAAGCTTCAATGTATTGCCACTGTATGCTGAAGACTACTATTAATAATTATTTTAATTATTTTAATATTTTGGCTCTTGATGCCACTGAGAAACATTTGCTAAAAGAAACTCTAACGCTTACCTTCAATAATATAACACAAGATACTCACTTAAAATGAGTACAATATATTTAAAAATATGATTAACAACAAAGTGATACGAAATTGCATTTAGCCTAAAATGTATTTCAGCTGATAAAAACAATTAAGTACTGTGTTTATTGCAATATGAAAATACTGTACTTCCCTGCACACAGATTAAATTGTTTCATAATTATGAATAATAGGTTATATATTTTCTGTATTAAATCGTGCTTGTTTTACACCTCGTCATCTGCTTGATGCATATTGACACTGGTCTATAACCGAGTGTGTAATCGGTGTAAATATGATACGTTTTTCGTTAAAAAGTCACACATTCATTCATCCATTTTCAGACTGCGCGTGTTCTGATAGCACCGTGGCAGTGCAGTATCGGCAAACGGATCCAGCAGAACTTGGAGCTTGGGGTGTCAGCACATCTCAGGGCACAGACACACACGAACACCTACTCTCACTCATTCAGAGTATAATAATTTAGCATCGCATGTAATTACTTGTTAATGTACAGTAAAGCATTTAACCCAAAAATGTTGTATATATTACATTTCGTAAAACTGATTTATCCAAAACTTAGTGCAATTTATCTAGATTTAACCGCTGTAAAAAGGTATAGATTTGGTACATTTGTTTACAGGCAAATGTTACACAAACCGCTGGCAAAACCTAAGACGTATTATTCTGTGTATTGTGGATTGGTTTTGGCTCTGATCAAATTAACTGTTGGACTACAAGCTGGCTCCGAGAAATTATGAACTGACAGAGCTGTCCAGCTTAGTTCTACAGCTTGCAGTTTTATTTACAATAATGTTTGTTGCATTGTCGGGAATTCTTTGAATCAAATCGTGAAATCTCCACACACATTACGGTCAGACAGTAGTTAAAGATGAGCACGTTGCCGCTCCGTTTAAACATTATCTTTACTGAAACGATTAAAAAATGTGTTATCTCTACTAGTAGGTTTTTGGAACAGACACCTTACACTCGAACTGTTGTTTTAACCGAGCTGTATGTCATCAGTATCTCTATCAAGCTATATTATCATTAAAATATATGATTTAGGTTTCATTTTTTTTTTTGAGTTCTAAATTACCTCTGCCTTGCAGATGCCTGCGTTGTGAACCTGCGCTTTGTCCTCAGAAGATGGATGTGCGAGTACACGAGTCGCTGCTAGTCGGCAATGTGCAGATACTACAAGCCTCCTGCAATGACTTCTTTTGCGAAATAATGCAATATATATATATATATATTTTTTTTTTTGAGTGGCGGGAATAAGCTTCCGTACAAATTAGTAATTAGGCAGGAGAAAAGCTTGTCCATCTGCATCATTTATTACTCTTGCTTGAACATGGAGTGTTCTTCTATCTACAGCATGATGATAATGGTCAGAGAAACAAAGGATACAGGTTATTTTATAATCTACAGAATGTACATGTGGTGTCAATCAAAGCATCCATTTAGTCTTGTTGGATTGTTGGTTTACACCTAATTGACCTATATAAAATAACAGTATTTTAATAGATTCTGGTTATTCTTACTCTTTGGCTTGAGCCAGCACCCTTGAAATTTGTGTGTATAACTGTCCAATCTTGTTGAATACAACTCATCTGATCTCTTATTCACCTTTTAGTATTGTTCACTTGACCTTTATGTGGTTTCCTGATACGCCTCAACAGGTTTCTGACAACTATTAACCCTTTATGCTATTTCTTTAAGATGAATGCTATATTTTAATATGACTATATAAAATATTTGCATAGTTAGCATATAATAACTATGAATACACTATATACAGTAAAAGTGTATGATCGAACATGTATAACAAATAGGACAAAAAGTAATATAGAAAATTTTAGAAAACACTCCCACCCATATAGCCTCATGCCACCAGTGCCGCCTTCCAGTCAGGCAATGAAACTGTGGCCATTTCCTTCACACTACCAGTTTCCAAAGTACTGTTGGTGAGTTGGTGGTTTTCTCTCCTTCTTACACTGTTTGCAGATAATAATATATATATATATATATATTTTTACATATTTTCGTTTGAAGAAGCCACTCTGCTCCTTCTCCGATTTTTTCTTGCAGTAAAATTATGTTATATATGGCACATGTGGCTTCTGACAAGCTGCAGTTCCAACCATTACCAATGTGGTTCCTTTAGTGGATGTGGTACATGAAATTTTCGGGGAGGATAAAATGGTAGTGGAACAGGAGTCATGGACTGGACTGTAGGCTGAGGCTCATTGATCAGCACAGGAGTTGCAGAAAGAGGTGTGGGAGCTGCAATAACTAAAAAGAGGATTTTGCAAATGAATACATACTAACAGGATTGCCCAGTCTCCTTTTTGTCTTTGCTTTCCCTGCAGTGTTTTGTGGTAGGGTAAAAATGTGAGGGTTGACTACACTGCCTGTAGGGAGCTTTCCAAAGATGCCTGTGGAGCAGGGATGCCTTCCTGCAGGATCTTTCTCTCCTGGGTCTGAGCCTCTCTGCAGTACATAAAAATATGTTACATTCAACACTTTTGTATTTGTACTACACAGCTGTATATTACAAAATAAATCTGTAAAAAGGAGGACTGAGTATACAAGAGTTCATCAACTCACCACTGTGCAAGTGTGGCAGCATTAACCTCAGGGAGCTGGATAGTGGTTTCCTGCATCACATGCGCATTATTCAAGATGTACTCTCTTACGTGCTTGTAGGTACATGTGACCAGAGTCCATCTAGACACTGTGACACCTTCACAGCATCTTGGGCTGGGAAGCACTATGCAAAGTTTCACAAACACTGCTTCAACAACCCTGTTGTACCAAGGCCACTGAGCTGGAATATAAGCTTCCAGAAAGCACCTGCAAAAATTGGTGAAATGAGTGCCAATTCATGAGAAAAATGTAACATTATTACTCATACTAAAATGTAACACTGTCATTGAATTTATCAACAATCGTCTTGGTGGCTCTGAATCTCCCTTTGGTGAGGGAGGCCTGATGGCGTGGAGCATAAACTGTCCGTTCCTTGTCATAGTCCAATAGGGATGCCCACAGGTTCACTATATGGCTGGATTCCTCTCTGGTCAAAGCAAGACTATGGTCTTTCAGAGCAACCAAACAGTCTGCTAAATCCTGAACAGCGCTGTAACCCTCAATGTTGTCATGTCCAACAGAATCCTAAATTGAAAATTACATAGATGAATATAGGGGCTCGGTTATTTCTTACATAGATTGTTGTCAATACAATTGCATTCCAACTAAACAATCATGAAATGCAATAAATGAGAAACTAGTTTTCTTATAATCTGAAAGAAGTTACAAAAACTAAAAGACAAAGCTTACCAAAGTGGAGGTAGGTCTGTTTACAAAGAAGTTACATATCAACTATCAAAGCAGACAGAAGGTCAAGCTGTAACAGAATTTCTTCTCCAATGAGTGTTCTTGAGTCTCAAATGCTTTGCAATTACTGGTTTTAATTGCATGCCCCTTACCCCCCAAATAAAGATTAATCACTAACTAACAAACTAGATGAATACAGTAGTTATTATAGGTTTAAAATTCTCTAAACCACCACTCTGGATCAGAATCAGAAAACTTTATTAATCTGTATGTCACTCCAGCTGACTTTGCTCTCTTAACTGTATAACTGCACCGCCCCTCTCCACATTTTGTAACATGAGGTCCATTTGCTCTTTCAGAGACAGAAATGCCGTAAAGCTCCTGAACCAGAGAACACTTTTTCCCTCTACGCTAAGTTGGATCCTGTATTTATAATAAAAAAAAATAAAAAAAATAAAAAAAAAACACTACTTGCTATATTACTTGGCTGGAGTGCAATTCTGTTGTGCTATATTGTTTTATATATTTCTGTTTTGTGCAATGTATATTTCAATACTTTCACTACTGTATATAATGTTATGATGTCATGTATTACATATTGTGTTATTCAATTTTAATTTACCTTGTTATGCATGTGGATGTAAGAACCAAGAAAAATTCCTAGCAACTATGGTGCCCGACAATAACTACAGTCCAATAGCTGTGAACATCTTTTTCTAAGACTTATTTCAGTAGTGAAGCTAGTGGATAGTGATAATGGTCATCACTGGCCATAGCTGATGACTGCAGTGCATCATTTATTTGAGCTAAAAGAAAGATGAAAGCAAAACATTTGATCAAGGTCAACACAACATTTAATGTTCTGCATATTACAAACATTCACTGATATCATAATGCCAAATTTTGGTGTTTTAGAAAGGTTCCACAAAACATTTACTGCTCAGCAAAATAGGTACATTAAGTGCCAGGTGTCTTGACTTCTCCAGATGTTCTGTTCCTTTCCTTGAAGGAGAGGATAAGGGCACTGCAGATGAAGTTGCAGATGATGTTGCTGTGGAGGCAGCACATGGAGGTCTTGTAATCTCCATGGTGAGAACAGTGAAGTGCTGAAAGGCCTCAGGCTCCACAAAGCCCTCATCGTCATCCTCCTCCACGTGGATCTCATTATCCTCTACCTCTGTTATTCTGGCCTTATAGTCTGGAAGGATTTTGCCTGTCTGGTTGGACAGATACTCCACTCCTATCAGCTCACCTGAAACAATAAAACAAACCAACAACAGAGGCTTGACATTACAATATTAACAGAATCTGCAATAACACCTATATTTCAGTTAACTCCACCTTAATTTAAATATATCCAGTAATGAGTGAATCAAAGTTACCTGGCTATTTGCGTGGCACTGAGTAGGCTACCAAGTTCCTTAATATCACTTCTTCCACAAGATTGTTGGCTGCATGGCAGAGAAGGCCTCTTGTAGGAGTGGGGCTCCTTATTCCCCTCTGTAGTGGCAGAGACATCCCTGTCCTCATTCCACCTGGCCAAGTCATCTATGAGGTAAGCCTGGAAAAAAGTGTTCCTGAAAAATAAATGGACATTTTTTTATATTACTGTACCTATCAAAGGTAAATACAATGATAAAACATCTTAGCATTACACACAGTCTATAAATAAGTGCTTGCCTGTACAGTGCCCTTAGAGACACTTGTGTATTTACCTGGGATGAACCTGTTCATGTGTAAGTGGAATGATCCCAGTGAGGTAGAACCTCTTGCACATATGTAAGTTGACAGGCGATGACCTCCCTTTACCAAAGTCCCAGTCTGTACATATAGCTGCACACCTGGGGCCTCATGCATAAACGGTGCGTACGCACAGAAATGTTGCACAAGAACATTTCCACTTTCAAATAGCGATGTATAAAACCTACACTTGGCATAAAGCCACGCACTTTTCCACGGTACCTCATACCTTGTCGTACGCAAGTTCTCTGCTCCGTTTTGCAGTGTAGCAGTGTAGCAGTGCTACTGTTCCTGTGTGGTTACCCTTTATTTCTTAGAACCACATTTCTGACACGGCTTTATAAATACACTGAAACTAACCGCATATTGTTTACTAGTGTAATGCATTTGATTGTAGATTACCTGTAACAATATAATGGCCCAGGGAACAGCCATAGTATTTCAAATACCATAACTGCTTTAGTGTTGTTACTCTCACTGCACCATCTTCTTTTTCTTCTTTCAGCTGCACCCATTAAGGGTTGCCACAGTGGATCATCTTTTTCCATATTACTCTCACTGCACCACTCGGAGTATTTATATCACTGTATCTGAGTGGGAAATCAGAGCAGCAGCTTATTGGAAAGAGAATTATCGGTATACAGCATCAAGCACATGCTGCCAAAGCCACGGCAACACGTTTCAAAGCCTTTCCTGTACGGACCTCGCAGTTCAGAAACAGTTTCATCCCAAGAACTATAAACGCACTCAATTGCTCCTTGTACTGTAGAACTGTTTATACTTATAAGTACGATTACCTCACTGTAAACTTGCACTACAGTTATAATATCGTACAACCTGCGCCACTTTATAAAGCGTGTATTTACATATGATGACGATATCATTTTTAAGATGAAATGCAGCAAAATATGTTGATTATATTATACAGATAAAACTAACTTCATTTAAATAATCTGTATCTATATATAAAATTCACTAACGGCACGCAAGATAGAGAGCCATGCCCACCGACTCACAGAGACACACTTATCCAACTCTAAGACCATGGGATATGTATGACAGAGCCCCGTTCACCATCTCTAATCCTACTTCCACGTCCACAGTGGCTCTCAATCAAACAGCAATAATTAGCAAACACAGATATAATTGGCAGTAACAGTGCAAAATTCACAATTGGTATGCCAGTTTGAAAAGATAAGTTTTGAGGGTAGTTTTAAAATGTGTCATTGAAGCTGATGTATAAGAGAGAGAAGAGAATTCCTTAGTTGAGGAGCATTATGAGAGACGCTCGAGCTCCTATAGCACAGAGTTTGATGTGTGGTACAGAAAGTATGGCTGCAGATGAGAATCAGAGTGAGCGAGACGAGTGTCAGTCTGTAGGAGATCAGTGAGGTTGTGGAGAGCTTTAAATGTTAACAGCAGTATTTAGTATTGTATTCTGTAGTTAACAGTGAGCCAGTGAAGTTGAGAGAGAATAGGTGTAGTATGTTCAGTGGATTTAGAACAGCAGGTTATTATCCTGGCAGCAGAATTTTTAATTAATTGTAAGCGATGGATAAGTTTTTGTGGGATGACAGATAGAATAGCATTACAGTAATCTATACGTGAGGTGACTCAGGCATTAACCAATACTTTAGTACTGTGTTGCGCAAGAACAGGACGAAGTTTAGAAATGTTTCGGAGATGGGAGAAAGCAGTCCGAAAAATGTTACTTATATGGGAGGAATTATTTAATAATAATAATAATAATTTAATAATTGCCATTATTAGTGTATAAATGGATATAAATAATTGCATGTAAACGATTCGCCAAAATCTGTTGTATGTAAACGATACAGTTTAAAACATTATTTTTTCATCAGAAAACCTGGTTTCCACGTCTACCTGTATTAGTTTAAATGGCACTTTTACCACTCGCAATTGGACGGACACTAATTGTGTCGACTGGGCAACACAGTGAATGCGGTGTATATCTATACAGTATATGTCTATGTTTTCTGTAGCCTGCTACAGGAAGGTACTCTCTCGACCATTGGCATTGGTTTCGCTCCTTGCTATTTTCGTTATACTGCGACGGTGGTTTCCTAAGCCTTTGTTATACTGAATTCCTTTCTCACCGTTTTCCATTCCTATTCTTACACCGCCGTATGCTACAGCGGGCTTCGGCTAGTTATTAATAATTAAACATGTGAGGACACGGTGCCGCAGCACTAGCAAGTTCACGTATTGCTCCTGCCTTGCGTGCTGTATATTTGCTGAGGCTGGCGCGACACTGGAAGGATAGATGGATAGAATAATTAAACACATACTATGAAAATATTTCAATGTTCCTTAAAAGTTTTGAAGAATCGTTGTTGTAAGCTTACAGATGGCTTAACGTCTATTACAGAGCTGATTGTGTGGCGATTGAGTATTTGGGGAAAGAAAAGTAACGACAGGAATTGGAGGTTAGTACGTTTGAAAGAGACAGATCTTTTACAATAAATTATTTCATCGAAGGTCGCGCATGGCGCAACAGCATCTTGTGTGAGACATGAACAATCACTGCGCCATTGTGTTCTCATGTTTAATAACATGCTTTCATTCCAATCATCATGAAAATGATATCATGTATACATCTCAGTATTTTAATTATTCAGAGAGATGTAATATCACGAAAATGATGGATTCTGTGTCCCGTAGGAGAAAGAGAAAGAACAGAAACACGTAGTGATTCACACACATAGAGCACATTGAAGATCAAATACAAAACAAAACATTTAATGTGCTACTTTAGTTACGATGGAATTTGAGAAACTAGTAAATTAAACGAATTTAAGATGAAGTTTATGATGTTCTACTTTAATTAAAAAATAAACTATGTGATTAAAGTGGACATTTTGTGCTTTTTTTCCCCACATTTTTTTTTTTTGTCTGTACCCTAATAAGCTCAGACGGTGGGCTACAACTCGCCTTTTCACAGCGACTTTGATATGTGACTTCTTTTTTATTTTGGCACTGTGTGACTTTGTGAACTTGAGCTTCGAGTTTCTCCGACACACTATGTCACTCGATCAACTTCCTTTTGTTGTTTATTCTACTCTTTAAATCAACAAATAGTATGTTTTTCCTTTGCCTCCACTTGGTATTCGCTGAAATTCTTATATTTTCCCCCGTGCTTTTCCCATTGTCTTTTCACAGAACACTGAGCTTAAGGGCTATTTATATTAATTTGCATATTCAAAGAGGCGTAATTCTGGGAAGAATTTGGGCGGGACAGCACACGCGTGCACGAGCATTGCTTTTCACGCTGACCGGGATTTATGGAGTGAAAGAACGCAGAAGTTGGAGTACGCACAGATTCCTGCATCTGGATTTTTCCGTGTATAAGCACATTTTGGCTTTTGTGCTTATGTCATGTTATAGAGCAAATTTTACGCATGGCGTTATGCATGAGGCCCTAGGAGGATCCGGAATGCAGACAATGTGCTTTTTTTGAGACCCACAGCAGTCTCTATCAACATATAGCACTTCAGGAGGCACTCCAGCATCCCTGTACCTCTTTATTATTCCATCAAATTGTGAGGTGATAGTGTCTTTAATGTGCAATATATGCACATCTTGCGCATATATCTGCATTAGCCAGCAATGCTTTGTGACACAAGCATGTCAGGTAGGTTCTTAAATGTCACTGGGTTCAACATCCATGTGGTATGGTACATCAGTGCAGTCGGCCAGGTACTGAATGTTTTTCCCTAGCCATACCTCTGCATGCTCCTCTTGCAGCTTTTTTTGAATTTGGCTGCTACTATTGCCCAGACCTCTTTGACGCAACTGGATGCAAGGAAACTGGAGCCTGTGGCTAATGTCCAGCTGTGACACAACATTGTGAACTAATGCCTTTCCTCTTGTATTTTTTGCATGCCAAGTACTCTGAGGCAATGAAGTAAGAGTTGTCCACATCCAACACCTCGCAAATCTTCTGATGCAGGTAAGCTGATGCTTCACACAGTCTGGATGTGGACAAGTGAGCTTTACCTTCCAGAGCTTTCATGGCATCTAGAGTAGCAACCAATGACCAAAGTAACAGTTTTTGGCAAGCTGTAACTGGTGAGGAAGGATTTTGTGAGGCTCCACCACATCCTATCAAGCTTTGTGTAATCCAGCTCTGGATGACCATGGCTGGCCACTTGAACACATTTGGCAGGTGCAGCTTTAAAACGATAGAAATGAGCACAGCTCCGTTTTTCAAAATAACAGAGAATAATAAGCAAAAGCACTGATAAAGAACAATATATTAACTTTGCCAAGGCAAATTAACTTTGATCAGTATTAAGAAAAGTTGGAGTTCAAATGTACTACAGCCCCATGTAGTTATAGAAAAGTATTCAGCACCTTGCTGCACTAACCAGTGTAAACCAAAGGTTCAAATGCATGGTGAAACTCGATTCAATATTTTCATCACAAAAAGACCTGTATGAAATATACTTACTGGTCACCTGCCACTCTGACTATTCGACCTCTGCGAGCAATTCCCCATCTTCTAGTTCAGCTGTCTGTTCAGGGGCTGAAACAGAGCTTGTCACATCAACCAGGGCTGAAAAATATGCAATAAGCAATAAATATGTCAAAACAATACCAACTGTACAAAAACTGCAAATTAAAGGTAAAAGTACATTTTAAACATAATTTTTTTTCCTGTAAAATATATTACAAATTGATGACTCAGTTACCAGGTTATTTCTTCTTTTCAAATAAGACCCTTTTGACAGATAGCTACAAAGCTGGAGAGCTCCTGCTGGGGCTGCAAGCTGGAAGAGGGCAGGCCACTACAGGAGGGATGAGAACTGGTTGATTCTGGAGTAGTAGATGAGGGATGAGAGCTGGAGGATGCTAGGGCAGTAGAGAGTTGAAAGGTGGTTGATGCTGGGGCAGTAGAGGTATTGAGACCCAGAGGATGCTGCAGCAGCAGAGTAGGTGGAGGGCAGGACAGTGCAGGTGTTAGCATGGGCCTTAATGTGAATAGCCTTCTGGCCCTTGGGAAAAAGCTCCATATATTCCCTAAAGGTTGCCTTATTAAAATGGTGGTTTTTTTTTTTTTGTTTTTTTACCTCTGATGGTTTTTCATCATACATGACACAAGATACCTAGTGTATTCCAAGGCATTCTCTGCTACCCACTTGAATGTCCGGCCTCTGAAGATGAAGAACTGCATTTCATGTTGACCCAATATTTACTCTGTTATATGGGTCCTGGCCATGACTTACAACAGCTGTTCTTGCAGACTCCAAGACCTTATTTGGTGAGAGAGGTCTAGGCCAGGGCCTCTTCTGGTTCTCCTTCTTCACTTTGTATGCTTCCAAAGAATCAGACAAGTTGAGACTTCAATCTACCTTCTTCCTGAAGTTTGGCTTCATCTACATGAAATAATTTTTTAAATATTTAATTGCATAAAGTTAAACTGACAAAATCTTGGCCATTTTAGGGCTGGCTCTACACTTTAGGTGAAGTAGGCAGAAGGATTGTATATGTACCTGTGATGAATCCTTAGAATATGTAACCACACCAGATCAGGAAAATAAACACTCCAAAGCTAGAGTTCAGCCTAATCACTGAACTGGTCGGCATATGCTTCCCAACCTTTGCATTTCTTGAATTTCATACAGTATTTAATATTATGTATGTTATAGCAGTTTTATATCTCTCTATTATATAAAAAATCATGGGACGAGATGAAACTTTTTCAGAGAGACGAGAAGTGACTTTCTCAGAGAGACACTTTCACGTCCTACGAGACGAGACTTTGTGCCAAGAGATTTAACCATGCCTGGGGCCGGAAATAAAAGACAAAGAGTAGATGACAAAGTAGAATGTTGTAAAGAATTCAAAAATGTTGGCGTGATACACATGCAGAGCAGTTTAGAGATAATGGAAGTATGAAAATTCGAAAGTCTCAAAAAAATTATAGTAAAGATCGCATTAGCACAAACAAAAATGGAAATTATTACGTAGTGAAGAGAGACCAAATATATTATTCAGATTTAAACTTTAAGTCAGAGATTTGCAGATCGTCTAATTTGTGTTGCCATCAGGAAAAAGTAGTGTTTTTTTCCCCAATGAAGAGGTGTATCTGCAAGAATTAAAAGATTTGTGGTTTGGTGAAAGTGAAATCCACATACGCTGTCACGCTTGGGTCACAGAGTTGCACAGATACACAGAAGATTTCAGAGACAGAAATGGTACTCAAACACTTCTAACTTAAGTCTTTTTCAAAAGTGAAATCGAGCTCCATGTGTAGTCAGAGGGGACAGTTCCGTCTCTCAATTAAAAGAATAGAAAATCTTCCTCTTCACAGAGGTGTGCCTCGGGAGCGGGATCCCCAACAGGAGAAGAGGATGTTTGGGGGAGAAGAGAGACAAGGCGTTGAGACAAAAGGACAGCTGCTGTATAGATTTTTAAATGCACAAGATGCAGAACAGCATGGCGGCAGCAGCAGTAAGCCAGCAGCTGATCGAGCGAAGCCCCCTATTTACTAAAATAATACTAAAATCAAAATATATCTCTATTATAAAATAAAAACTTGCAACGAGACTTTTTCCTGGGGACAAGACGTGATCTTTTGAAGAGAGACAGAGACACTTTCACTTCCCGCAAGATGGACAAGTCACGTCGTTCTTACAACCTTCAGACGCAAGTCCATGATGCACATGGAGAGCAGGTTAGATAATGGAAGTAGGAAAATTGGAAAGTCTCAAAAAATGAAAGTAAAGCTCGCATTAGCGCAAACAATCTGAAAGTATTACTTGGGGAAATAACGGAACAGCGAAAAAGATTGAATGTTCAGGTGCTGTACAGGCTTTTAAATGTTCGAAGCTCCACATGAAATGCAGATCACGTGGCATGCAGCAGCACCAAGCCAACAGCTTCTCGAGCAAAGAAGAGGTGAGAAATAAAAAACCAAAATAACATCTGTTACTTGTTTCCCAATCATCATTTAAGAGCGATTTCGAAGGAGTGACCGCATCTCCTTGGGGAGTGCTCAGCCCCCCTCTTCACAATGGCACCTACCACTGGTGGGGTGGTGGGGGGAGGGGGTAGGCGAGCAAATTGCAGATCAAACATGAGGCCAGCAGCAGCATACCAGCAACTGCTCGAGCAAAGATGTGTTTTTAAAAAAAAAAATGTATTTGTTTCCCATTGTAACCCAGCCACAGGGGATGGACAAACCAATGTGTTTCTTCGTGCCAGTCCCAAGCCCGGATAAATGGGGAGGGTTACGTCAGGAAAGGCATCCAGTGTAAAATTTTGCCAAATCAATATGCGGACAACAATACAAATTTCCATAACGGATCGGTTGAGCCACGGGTTAACAACGACTGCCACCAGTACTGTTAGTCAACAGGGTGCTGGCGGAAATTGGGCTACTGTTGGCCAAAGAAGGAGGAGAGGAGGGAGATGTGTCCGGAGGCAGGAGGAGAGGAGGAAGGTAAAGAGAGAGTAGAACTGAGAGTAGGAACTTTCAATGTTGGCAGTATTACTGGTAAGGGGAGAGAGTTAGCCAATATGATGGAGAGAAGGAAGGTTGATATATTGTGCATGCAAGAGACTAAATGGAAGGGGAGTAAGGACAGGTGGATCGGAAGTGGATTCAAATTGTTCTATCATGGTGTGAATAGGAGGAGAAATACAGGGTGGTCCACATTTAATTATGCAGATCCAGATCGTCTGGATTACTTTGATTTATGCGGGGACCATTCCAGTTTGACGCGAAGACGATTCTTCATGTCGTCAGTTCACACACTTCTCGATGGTCCAGGATTTTTTGGGTAATTTTCTATGTAATGAACTTAAGTTATAGTGTAATGAAAATTGCATAATTAGATCTGGACCACCCTATAGAGTAGGGGTTATTCGGAAGGAACAGTATGTCAAGAGTGTCCTGGATGTGAAAAGAGTGTCAGACAGAGTAATGGTTATACAGCTGGAAATTGGAGGTGTGATGATGAATGTTGTTAGTGCATATGCCCCACAAATTGGGTGTGCGATGGATGAGAAAGAAGATTTTTGGAGTGAGTTGGATGAAGTGATGAACAGTGTACCCAAGGGACAGAAAGTGGTGATTGAAGCAGATTTCAATGGACACGTTACTGAAGGGAACAGAGGAGATGAGGAGGTGATGGGTAGGTATGGTGTCAAGGAGAGGAATGAAGGTCAGAGGATAGTGGATTTTGCCAAAAGGATGGACTTGGCAATGGTGAATATGTATTTTAAGAAGGAGGAACATAGGGTGACATACAAGAGTGGAGGAAGATGCACACAGGTAGATTACATCCTATGCAGAAGAGTCAATCTGAAGGAGATTGAAGACTGCAAAGTAGTGGCAGGGGAAAGTGTAGTTAAGCAGGATAGGATGGTGGTCTGTAGGATGACACTGGATATCAAGAAGAGGAAGAGAGTTAGGGCAGAGCTAAGGATCAAATGGTGGAAGTTGAAAAGGGAAGACTGCAAGGTTGAGTTTAAGGAGAAGGTGAGACAGACACTGGGTGGCAGTGAAGAAGTAAGAGACATTTGGGAAACTACAGCAGATGTAGTAAGGGTGACAGCAAGAATGGTGCTTGGTGTGACATCTGGACAGAGGAAGCAGGAAAAGGAAACATGGTGGCGGAATGGGGGAAGTACAGGAGAGTATACAGAGGAAGAGGATGGTGAAGTAGAAGTGGGATAGTCAGAGAGATGCAGAAAGTAGACAACAGTACAAGAAGATATAAGTAAGGTGAAGAGAGAGGTGGCAAAGGCTAAAAAAAAGTGTTATGATGAGTTTTATGAGAGGTTAGACACTAAGGGGGGAGAAAAGGACCTGTACCAATTGGCTAGACAGAGGGACTGAGCTGGGAAATATGTGCAGCAGGTTAGGGTAATAAAGGATAAAGATGGAAACGCAGTTACAAGCGAGGGGAGTGTGTTGAGCAGATGGAAAAAAAGAGTACTTTGAGAGACTTATGAATGGAGAGAACGAGAGAGAGAAGAGGTTGGATGATGTGGAGATAGTGAATCAAGAAGTGCAACGGATTATCAAGGAGGAAGCAAGGACAGCTATGAAGAATGGAAAAGGCGTTGGTCCAGAAGACATACCTGTGGAAACATGGAGGTGTTTAGGAGAGATGGCAGTGGAGTTTTTAACCAGATTGTTTAATGGAATCTTGGAGAGTGAGAGGATGCCTGAGGAGTGGAGAAGAAGTGTACTGGTGCAGATATTTAAGAATAAGGGGGATGTGCAGGACAGTAGTAACTACAGGGGGATAAAATTGATGCGCCACAGCATGGTTATGGGAAAGAGTAGTGGAAGCTAGGTTAAGAAGTGAGGTGATGATTAGTGAGTAGCAGTATGATTTCGTGCCAAGAAAGAGCACCACAGATGCGATGTTTGCTCTGAGGGTGTTGAAGGAGAAGTATAGAGAAGGCCAGAAGGAGTTGCATTGCATCTTTGTGGACCTGGAGAAAGCATATGACATGGTGCCTCAAGAGGAGTTGTGGTATTGTATGAGGAAGTCGGGAGTGGCAGAGAAGTATGTAAGAGTTGTGTTTGATTTTTCCCGAGGACATTGTGATCTGTAGCGATAGTAGGGAACAGGTTGAGGAGACCCTAAAGAGGTGGAGATATGCTCTAGAAAGGAGGGGAATGAAGGTCAGTAGAAACAAGACAGAATACATCTGTGTAAATGAGAGGGAGGTCAGTGGAATGGTGAGGATGCAAGGAGTAGAGTTGGTGAAGGTGGATGAGTTTAAATACTTGGGATCAACAATACAGAGTAATGGGGATTGTGGAAGAGACGTACAAAAGAGAGTGCAGGATGGGTGGAATGGTTGGAGAAGAGTGTCAGGAGTGATTTGTTACAGACGTATATCAGCAAGAGTGAAAGTGTAGGTCTACAGGACGGTAGTGAGACCAGCTGTGTTATATGGGTTGGAGACGGTGGCACTGACCAGAAAGCAGGAAACAAAGCTGGAGGTAGCAGAGTTAAAGATGCTAAGATCTGCATTGGGTGTGATGAGGATGGACAGGATTAGAAATTAGTACATTAGAGGGTTAGCTCAGGTTGGACGGTTGGGAGACAAAGTGAGAGAGGCGAGATTGCGTTGGTTTGGATATGTGCAGAGGAGAGATGCTGAGTATATTGGGAGAAGGATACTAAGGATTTAGCTGCCATGCAAGAGAAAAAGAGGAAGGCCTAAGAGAAGTTTTATGGATGTGGTGAGAGAGGACATGTAGGTGATGGGTGTAACAGAACAAGATGCAGAGGACAGAAAGATATGGAAGATGATCCGGTGTGGCGAACCCTAACGGGAGCAGCCGGAAGAAGAAAAAGAGTATTTTTTCCCATTTTCCTACAGTTTAAGAGGGGTTTCGGAGAAGTGGCCATTGGCGAGGGAGGAAGGGGTTGGCGAGTGAAGCAAGCAGGGGGCAAAGCCACCTAGTATATTAAAAATATTAATATTATTCTATATTAGCATTAATGTGAACAATTTGCCAACACACACACACACTGGAAAGACAGCCCCCCGTACTTAGCCAGACAGACAACAAATGCCCAAAACAAACTTTTATTGCCTTTTTTTTGCACGGCATCTCACAATGCCCTTCCAACCAAACTCAGTCCCTTCTTTCCTTCACTCTCCGAGTACTTCAGCCGCCTCTACTCCTCTCCTCTAAAGCTCAGTCTTCTCACTGTCGACTCCGGCTTGCACCATGAAGTGGGGCAGCCCCTTTTGTAATGCCCCAGATGTGCTCCAGGTGCTCTGTGACAATCTTCCAGCGGCACTTCCTGATGTGGCGGAAGTGCCACATGAGCACCTGGAAGCACTGCGGGTATATCTGGAACCTTCTCTGGCAGCCCTTGATATAGCTGATGTTAAGAGCAAAAAGAATATGATATTTCAACTATCTGGGTGCAGAAACATTGAAAAAATGGGGACAGATATTTTAAAGCATAATTCTGCTACTGGATTATTTTCACAATATCAGGTATTTTGAGCTGTGAATATTAACTAAAAAAGATAAAATATCGAATAAATACAAAAACAAGTTAGTATGTTTAGCTTTTCACCACTTGACAGACTCTCTTCCCCCACCTAACTGTAGTTCAGTAGAGACATTGCCAACTCAGGAATTTTACAAGGTTTGTATCGCTTTGTTGTTAAACAACATTTTTAAAGCAAAAGTGATTGGTCAGCAACAATAGGCCGATCTTGTATGATAACCTAGTCAGTCTCTTGATCAGTGCCGTTTTATTTTCAAAATTCGGGAGTGGTATACCCTAGACTTTCTCGTGAACTCAGATATGGGAATGAATATTTGAGGAGTAAACCGCAAGACAATGATTATATTATGTACATTAAAGAACCATCAATAACAAATCAAATATATTGAACAATTATTATAGAAGTAAAGTTGAATAAATCGGACTCTGCAGCTGCATAAATAAAAAAAATAAATAATAATAATTTGAATACGTGTTCAGGTAAAATACCACTTTCAGTTAATGGATTTCGCCCAAAAGTCAATACTGATCTACAGTTTGGTGTAACAACCACATGCCAAATTTCTTCCACACACAAAGATATAATGCCAAAAAAGTTGTATTTTCGGACTCGGGAAGTTCTAAAACTGATTAATCAAAATTTTTTTTTCATGATTAGTATAGTTTATACTCCGTATAAAGTGGCAGGTGAATTACTGTCAACAAAAAGCAGAAACCTGAGAAAAACTAAAACGTTACTCACTCATGATTTTTCTGTCCATACAGTAAAGTTTTTGTTGAGCAGCACATTCCGATTACAGGCATTTGAATTACATCTTCATATACAAGTGCAAAGAAAGGTGGCATGTAAATTTGCTTTCTATTCCACAGGCTTTACACGCGTATTCAGCTTGCTCTGTCACCGCTAATGCTGTGTGAACACCCGCCATCCGTCACCAGCCACCGTTCACTGGATGAATATGTGTGGGTGGCTCATGGTGGATGGCTTTCAGTTTTAGAGTTAAATGTTATAAGGGTTAAAAACTAACAGCAAGCAAATTAATTCAAAAACGAAAGTTAAAATTATATTTAGTAAATTATTATTTTATTTCAGTTAGTCTTTCCAGCTACTTTAATAGGTTGGTTTAGTTTTTCATTTCAGTTTTGTTAATTTTATTTCAGTTTATGAAAATATTTTTTTAATAAAGTTTCAGATTTGATTTTAGTTTTTGTTAACTATAATAATCTTGCAGCCAATGCACATCCTTTACCATGCCACCAGGGCCCCACTTTGTGATTAATAACGATCCATTATATCTTGTAGCAGAGCATGAGGGTGAGGTAGGGTTCTTGGTAAAACTTCTGGCAGCAAGTTTGTGAGCTAGCTCACACCCACCTCCTAGGTGTCCATCTGGGAACTGAGAAGACCCTAGAGAGGATTAAATTCCAATTTTATTGGCCAAGCATAAACAAGGAGGCCCACCGCTTTTGTACTTCCTGTCTGGAATGTCAACTGTGGCAAATTCTTAGAAAGGACTGCATTTCTCTTGTGTCAGTTCTGGTCATTGATATCCCATTTGAGTGAAAAGGAGTTGATATTGGACCCCTAGAGCCCTCTGCACATGATCACAAATATATTTTAGTAATTGTAGACTACACTACACAGTACTCTGAGGCAATTCCACTGAGAATTGACAGTTTCAAAAATATCACACAGAAATTGGTAAGGGTCTTTGCATGTGTCGGTATTGCCAGAGACACCCGTCACCTTAGAAATGTTCAGAAAAGTTGCTAAGTTACTCTGTATTATGCACCTTAAAACCTCAATATAACAACCACAAACTGATGGTTTAGTGGAGTGGTTTAATCAAACTCTCAAACAAATGCTTTGCAAGATGGTCAGCGAAGATAGGAAGAACTGGGATCAGCTATTCCCCCCTTGAATTTTTTGCTTATTAGGTGGTCCCACAAGCCTTCACAGGCGTCCCCTGTTTGAGTTACTATATGGATAACAGCCTCGGGGGCTATTGGACATTCTAAAAGAAGGATGGGAAGGAGACAATCTTAAAAGAAAATATGGAGTGGGTGCAGTCAGCCCATGCTTGCAATTATGACTGTAGCTCAACACTTCAGGAATTGTATCCTGGAAATTGAGAATGCAGGACCTTGGTGTTATTGAGGAAAATTTTAGCCCCTGGTCCAGTCCTAAAGTCCTGGTCCCTAAGCTTGGTAGGACTTTTGTCGACTTAATCAAGTCTCCCATTTCAATACCTATCTTATGCCATGAGTACACAAACTCCCTGAGCAACTTGGTAGTACTCAATATTTGACTACACTTGAAATGATGAAAGGGTTCTGGGAATTTCCCCTAACAGAATCTGCCAAGGTAAAGACTGAGTTCTGAACCTGTAGCGGCCATTGGCAGTATAATGTTCTCCCATTTTGGTTATATGGGACTTCTGTAACTGTCCAGCGTCTGGTGGATAGACTATTGCAGCCCCACAATAACTATAGTGTTGTCTACTTAGATGACGTCATCATCTATTCCAGTAGTTGGGAGGAACATGTGTGAAGGGCTACTTGGTGGCCAGGGGGCACCGTTTGTTCACAAAAAGTAGATGCCATCCTGAATTGGCCCCATCCAAAGAGCAAGAAACAATGTAAGAGACAGTCGGCAGTTCAATCTGGCCGGGATGCCCAACAAATGGAAAGAAGCCTCTTTAGGGCACTGCTCCCCCCAGAACGTTAGATGGCAGCTCCCCTGGATTGAAGCTGTGCCCCAGACTCCCACAGGGCACTATGGGACTTGGAGTTCTTTATCTCAGCCCTGTTGGGTACCATGGATGCTGTAAAGCCATAGTGCATGGGGTTTCTGTCTAACCCAGAAGTGCTTGCAGACAATGTGGGTGGAAGAAGAGAAGCACTGCTGGGTTGGCCAATATAAAAGTACTTCCTAGCTTCGCAGGGACAAGCCAGAGCCAGGAGGTGCAGGACAAATCTTGTGAGGAGTGGAGGCATACATGGTGCATAAGCTTTGCTGTGTTGTAGGGGGACAACAGAAAAATGCTTTCTCACTGAAATAAAGGCGTGCTGTGTGATAAGATTGGGCTCGGTGTCTGTTGTTTTCGGGGTTTGGGGATCTGTATGCCCCATGGTGGTCCACAACAGGTACAAGCTCTCTTAGGCTTAGTGGGTTACTACCGCCAGTTTGTTCCATGGTTTTCTGAGAGAGCAGCTCCCTTGTCAGACTTCATAAAAAAAAGAGGGCTCCTAACATGGTGGCATGGAATGCTAAAACAGTACCTGCATTCTTTGACTTAAAACAGACCCTTACATCAGCACCAGTGTTAATTACTCCTGACTTTTCTTCTCCTTTATTTTACTGACAGACGCATCGGACATAGGTCTCAGTGCTGTGCTGAGCCAAAGCGTTGATGGTGTTGAACACCCCATAAGGTTCTTGATCCGGAAACCAATGGATTGGGAGACCAGGTATGTGGCAGTGGAAAGAGAAGACTTGACAATTAAATGGGCTATTAAACAGTTACGCTATTACATCCTGGGATGTGAATTCACTCTGGTAATGGACCATGCACCCCTACAGTGGATGGCACTTCATAAGGAGTCAATTCCTTGTGTGACCAGGTGGCTCTTGGATGTGCAATCATTTGAGCTCAAAGTCATTCGTTGTCTAGGCTCTCTCCATGCCAATGTCGATGCTCTGTCTTAAGTTTATGACCACTTAGTTCAGAACACTCTAATTGACGTGTCCATTGGTGTGGGGTCCTGTCACATGCATACAACAGTTTAAGGGCTTGGATGGATCAAGCAGCGGTACAACAGAGTTAACCACCTCTGCTTATAAATTAGCTTTCAGATATAGCAGATCTTCACTCTTGAAAATAATTCTGTAATGGCATTTACTGTATTATGTGTTTCTTCATAGAACCATTGGTAGACACTCATTATGGGAAGGGTTCTTTAGATATGGAACTGGTTCTTTAGGGTTTCCTAACATTTAAACAAAGCATAAATCTTTAAGGTATAGTAGACTACCTACCAGAATACCATCAGATCAATTATTTAAATAAATATTAAATTAAAATAAATATTCAGCAGAAGTGTGTAAAGAAATGCTACTGGGCTCCTTTATCTCTCCTCTGTCTATCTAGCACTATAAGTAGTGAAAAATGCACTATATAAATGTAAAGAATTATCTATCTGTACCCTTTATGTGAAAGGCTCTTTTCAAAGCTAAAAATGGCACCCCTATGGAATCGCTCTGAAGAACCATTTTCGCACTTTTAGGTGTAGAGTTCAGGGATAAGATCATACTACTACTTATAAGCATCTACGTTTTTTAGGGACTCACCTGCAATTTTTACAGATGCAAGCAGATGACTAAGTAGTGCAGGGAGTATATTTATTTTATCCACTACACTCTTTTATGAGTGCACTTTATTCTTATGAAATGTCACATTAACCAACCACACAACAAAGAATGGTACATTTGGTGTCACATTTGCTTATCTCTGCCTGAAGGCCATGTCACATTAGGTGACTTTTCCAGTGATTTTTGGTCGTAGCCTGTTTTATCTTGGTAGAGTAATATATATTGCTCTACTTTCCCCTATTGTATTATTAATATGTAGCCTTAGAATACCTAATCTCACAGACTTATCACTGTATATAACTTATCCCCACCTTCCCTTCTATATCTATAACCTCAGGCAATTAGATGTAGTAAAAAGACAAGCAGGAGTTAAGTTACACACAAAATAATGTATTACTGATAATATTCATAAATAATAACAAAATGCAAAGTACATTTGAATATTGGCAACCATACAACCTGATAAAATGGTGATGTGTAATTCAGGTGGCACACAGACTTGCAGTTACTTGAAATGTCTCTAGTTAAGGCATCGTTGGTGCTCAGCTTTCAGCCACATGTCTGTTCAATATGGCTGCTGAGCTGTGCTCTTCATTGTGTGGTCTTCATCCTCACAGGTTAGCAAGAGAGATGCTTCTTCATCATATGTGAGTCAGTCAGAGAGAGAATGTGGTTGAGCAAGTACATTTATAGATGTTCTCTCCAATTCCTAGAACCAATAGGACATCATGGTACTTAAAGGCCTCTGAGACAAGCCAATTCCAAACAGCCCTACCTCAGACCAATGGGAACAATAGTACATTTAACACCTCAACCCCCCCCAAGACCATATGTTAAGCTAACCTGGCTTTGTGTGGGAGATCAAACTGGTTTAAGACATCCCCCCCCAAATCCTGTCATAAAATTACAAAGAGACAGTCGTAAAAAGGGGGATGGGGGAAGGCAAACATGAATACCTCTCACCACTTGGTTTGCCTAAATTATAAATAAAGACATACAAAACATTTATCAAGTTATATGTAAAATCTCACATCACAACACTCCACCCCGATGAATGTTTTGTACAGTGTCTTTATACACAATGTCTTTAAATTGTTTCAAGAGTCTGATGCATAACTTGTGCATTGATTTGCAGTATTTGCTCTCCCAGTGTTAAAAGTTGTCCGTGACCATTTGTCCATTACATATCTTCTTTATTTCAAAGACAATCTGAAGAACTTGGAAGCGCTCCCGATGACTTGTATCTGCTCCAGCTTGCGTCAACTCTTTCTGCAGTCTTCATATGTCATCAAATCTGGTGGTTCAAAATGAGACAAGTCCACACCTTCCACTAAACTAGCCCACTACAATTTAGTCTATTGTGTGAATTTTTAATCTGTGCTTGTTTTGTGTCTAACTGCTAATTAGACCCCTGTCCCAAACTATCTGTTTAAGCATATGCAGCTGTACAATTAACATCAAAATTTGAAAGGTAACATGCCACAGGTGCCAGTACAACCACTTCTGCCCAAGTGAGAGCACATGTGCCACTGCATAAACTGTTCACAAACCAACATCTGTGGCCCCTCTGCACACATTTGGGGTTGACTTAGTTGCCTCTTGTGCTTTCCTACCCATGGTGCAACTCTTGACTGCCATCAGCCTTTACCAGTATAGGCTGGCATCACCACCATGAGACATCAAAGCTTTTCAACTCTCATCATTCCCCCCGTAGGCCACCCCTAGAGTTGTTTGCTCACCATATGCATACTCATTGTGCTAAACACCTCAGTTCAGAATTGGCCCACTGGTCCTGTGCCTGTACCACAGCCGACAATCTCAGCAGGGCTTCCGTATTTTCCCAATTAGACTATACCTAAACATCGGAGCCCATATGTCTTGCAAATGTATCAGCTGCACCTGCTTTCCTGAAAAGTTCACCAATTTTCTTAGTATACATTTTCCTTAATATTATTAATTATATTAATTATCCCACTTAATTAATTAATACCCAGAATGTATACTTTATGAGTCCAAAATTAATCCCCTTATTTTGGCATTCCTAACTGGTTTGTTCAGTTTCCACCCCTTGGAATATAAATTTGCTGCAGTAATGAACAAACCTTTCCTTTTAAACTATAGCTATTGTGACTAATCCTATTATTATTGCATGACTTGTGGACTTGTTACTCACTTAAACCCCAGTAAGTGTCTTTTCTTGAAGTCTCTTCAGTTGTTCTTCATGTCTTTGTCTTTAGTCTTTACGTGTTGTCTTTTCTTCATTCTGCTATGTAGGCAGGTCTGCAAAATGGAAGGTGACAAAGCAGTTTCTGTCCATCTCATTTTCTTGGCTGTCAACCTGGTGCCAAAACTCAAACTTTGCTTCCAGGCATTCATTGGAACAGCTTGGCACTAGTGCCACGCCACTCCAATGTGCCAATGGTAACCCGATCTCCTGCATGGATTTTACTCTGCTAATTGCCTTCACTATTTATTACCTGCACCAAACCAAAGTCCATAAAAACCTTACTATAGAAGTAGCACTATTGCAAAAGGCCAGAAAATTGAAACAGAAATAACTGTTTTCCCTTTCCTGTCTTCCTGCGCTACCCTTCTATTTTTTTTCATTGCCTGTGTGTCCTTTTTTATTGTATGGTAACTACTACCTGAAAGTGGGGCTAAGCCTCTCCAGAATCCAAGTGCCAGATCCAGCATTTCTGCTAAAACTGACCTGTGTTCTTTACTAAAGACCAACTCACTTTTCTCCATTTTATTGCATGGAGATTCATAGGCTGTCTTTTAAACAACTGGTCAGTCAGGTTTCAATTACTGAACCTAAATGTGTGTGCTTTTAATTACTGCTGGCCCTAGCACAGCTGTTAGGACCTCACACCCTGTGCATTCCTGGCTTCCTGCCTGAGCTTGTAAAACTTCCTGCTGCACCATCCCCCATCCTTTGTTCTTTGGCTTGTCCTGTTTCATTCAAACCAACTCCTAAACTGGTGCACTTTCTTTCCAACTCAGCCATTCTTGCACTAGCACATTCAGACCTTTCACACACAAGCACTTGAATTCCTTTCATTTCCATTGTTCTTTGTTTTAATTCCACACTTTCTTTATTCAGTATTCTTAAGCCAATATCCAGTTCATGCCCTCTAGTCAACAATTGCCATTCACACTCACCAGCTCCTCTGCCTTCTATCTGATCTCTTTGTCCTAAATCAAATTTCAATGCAGCACTGGTTACCTTTCCTAACAGTGGTGAAATATCTATCAGTGTAGCATGCTCTTTAAATACTGGACAGACCTCAGAATTAATGGAGATTGTGGTGCAGTGGAGAATAAAGGAAGAAAACACCCTTGCTGTTTTCCTTCCTTTCATCTCTCTCCTTTTCCTCACACTCACATTCCCACTCTTTATCTGAGCACACATCTGTCTCATGTAAGTCACCCACCCATGTTTTAGGGTTCCAGTCCGATCTGGTTACTACTGCCCTAACTTTCACCATGGGCGGTTTACATTTCTTTTTTCCACTTCTTTCACTGCTTTCTACTTTAGCAGCGGGTGTTCTACATGCTAAGACTTCACAATTATCACACCAACTGTTACATCTTTCAAAACTCTCACTCAACATTCCATAACTTTCACTTTCATTCACTTTGCTATTTTCTTCCTTATCATGATCTTCCTTATTACCAATAATACAAGCTAGTAAACCTCTTATAACAGCAGCTGTCTTCTTTAAACCTGATCTCTGTTTTCTTGCTGATAATCCATCCAGCCCCCTTCCATTTTGTGGCACACACAGCTCAGCTTCTGCTTTCTCTACCTGAACTACAGGTTTCCTAGCTTTGGCCTGCTTCCCTCTGCCACTCCACTGGAAGATGGCTGACTTTAAAATGAACTTAGGCATTTCTAAGTCTATAATTTACTCTAATACAATTTGCCAAATTCGTTATGGGTTGGCCTACTTTTGCCCCTGTAAGCAAACATACACGTACATACACAAAGATCCTAAATGAATAAGTACCGTATGAATGACGAATGCATGTCCCACCACTCCCTAGCACTTTAATTAGGGACTCACTATGACCAGCACTAACAAACATGCGGGTGTCCTTGTGACACACATGAAGTCTCTACACTTTGTTGGTTATATTCCATTCAGCAACCAAACAATGTTTTACTTCCACCGCATTTGTACACTGGGTGCCCTAAAATTCACATACATAAACAAACACATACATTAAAACAGTATTTGCAAACAGGGTGCAAAACATGGTTACCCCAAAATCCTGCCGACTACGCCAATTGTTTTATCTTGGTAGAGTAATATATATATTGCTCTACTGTCCCCTATTGTATTATTAATATGTAGCCTTAGAATACCTAATCTCACAGACTTACCACTGTATATAACTAATCCCCACCTTCCCTTCTATATCTATAACCTCAGGCAATTAGATGTAGTAAAAAGACAAGCAGGAGTTAAGTTACACATAAAATAATGTATTACTGATAATATTCATAAATAATAACAAAATGCAAAGTACATTTGAATATTGGCAACCATACAACCTGATAAAATGGTGATGTGTAATTCAGGTGGCACACAGACTTGCAGTTACTTAAAATGTCTCCAGTTAAGGCATTGTTGGTGCTCAGCTTTCAGCCACATGTCTGTTCAATATGGCTGCTGAGCTGTGCTCTTCATTGTGTTGTCGTCATCATCATAGGTTAGCAAGAGAGATGCTTCTTCATATGTGGGTCAGTCAGAGAGAGAGAGAGAATGTGGTTGAGCAAGTACATTTATAGATGTTCTCTCCAATTCCTAGAACCAATAGGACATCATGGTACTTGAAGGCCTCTGAGACAAGCCAATTCCAAACTGCCATACCTCAGACCAATGGGTGAAATAGAACATCTTATCTCCTGCCCTATATTCCCCCCAGACCATATATTACACTAACCTGGCTTTGTGTGGGAGATCAAACTGGTTTAAGACACATCCCCCCAAATCCTGTCATAAAATTACAAAGAGACAGTCGTAAAAAGGGGGATGGGGGAAGGCAAACATGAATACCTCTCACCACTTGGTTTGCCTAAATTATAAATAAAGACATACAAAACATTCATCAAGTTATATGCAAAATCCTACATCACAACATAGCCTTTATATAATCTTAGCGAGTCAGATGCAGCTGGCAGCACCTTTCCATGCAGGTCAGTCATGTAGACAGACATACCCAGCGACTCAATCAAAATAGTCCATGACTCGCCCCGACAAAATCAAACATGTTACATTTTGTCTTTAGTCAGTGAGACTTGTTCTATCTGCATGAGAGCTGACAAAAATGCATGTTCTTGTTAAAATCTGGAAGTACAATTTATATTATGCAGTGACAAGGAGTAAGAAACTCACTGTACCCGTTAAAACTTTGCACAGAACTAGTTCCATTAGGCAAAACACTATTGGCTGACAGAAAAAGGGTTGGGCATGACTGTACTGGAAAGTCATCATCTAATCTCCAAATTTGACATACTCATGATTTTCAGTTGTGTAAATTGACAGGGTCTAGGGAAAAGATCATCAACTGCAGCCAGCAAGTCTGACACCCCCATGACATCAACCTAATTAAAATAACAAATAGAAGTAAAGAGTTACTCAGACTCACTGTAAAAACTCCAACATTCTCTCTGTTTCCTTAAAACTTTAAAGTGTCAGTGTAGTAAACACATAATCCTATTGCCTTTTGTGAGAGTTCTACCCGGCCACAGACAGATACTGAATGTCTCGAAAACACACATGTTTATTTACACAATATGACACACAGCACCACAATGCCTTATCTGGCGAACTCAGTCTTTCTCCTGACTCTCTCTACGTCTTCAGCCACCTTCTCCTCCTCAGGCTCCTGTCTTCTCCCTCCCGACTCTCACCTCGAGTGGAGTGTGGTGGCTTCCTTTTTACAGCACCCGGAAGTGCTCCAGATGCTTCCTGATTAGCATCCGACTTCTGGGAGTGGCGGAAGTGCAGATGCAGCTCCTCTTCTGACAGCATTTCCTGTTGTGGCAGAAGTGCTGTCGACCACCATTCTGGAGCTGTCCAGGTGCCCCCTGGCAGAGTCCACGTCCTCCCCCAGGATTGAAAGTCCTGGCTCCATGGCCCCCATGCCTCCCAGGAAGGCTGTCCTCCCATGTTCTGGGGAAAATACTGCCCCTCTCCCGGTCCTTCCCTTCTCCTGGCGTCCCGGTGGGGCAATGTCCCCAGACATCTTAGCAAAACAAGTTTGAAAATGATGTATTCTTGTCCAACAACAATTAGTTTTTATGTTTTACGCTTCAGTATTTACCGTATTCATTACAGCAGGTGATCTTGGAATGAAATAACAGCTGTATTTCTTGGCACAGAATTGTAGGGGTGATTTCATAAAGTGTTTTACAAGTTACTATGGAAACAGTGTACCATACATAAATTATAAGAGACAGTACTCAATCCTCATTTCCTAATTATTTCACTGAGTTAGTTAAATGTAACTTTGCATTTTAGACATACTTTATGAACCTTATCATTTAAAAAATGAAAGACACTGTAGCTCATAAAATAAGCTTTAAAATTATTGTGAAAAACATAATACTGTAGTCATAAATTAGTAGTAGAATTTCTAGCAGTAAATCAATTGACCTTTATTTTTATAACACCAAAAACAGCATGGTGCTTTATAGATCTAATAAAGTTATAACACACAATCAAATTAAGTGAATGTGCAATATTAGAAATGGCATAATCAAGAAATGCACCACTTGCAGAAAGATTTTCCATAGCAAGTGTCAAAAGGAGCCATACAAATCTTGGATAAAAATGCATGGTATAAAATTACAAAAAATGGTTGATACCAATGATGATAGACAAGGTCACATAAGTAGTTAATGTATACAGATTAAACATGACAAGACAGAGCTGAGAAAGATGATACAAAGAAATAGAAAAGGGTAAACAAAATAAAATCCGAGTACACCTTTCAAGACTAGCAAATTAATTTAATATTATACATTAAAGTCGTGCCAAATGAAACACTCAATACCAGAGACTGTGTAAACCCATGATAAAGGCACAACATTGAAAAAACAGTACAGAACACATGTGTCTTCGGTCTGAATTTGAAAGTTGAGACAGACGGAACCGTTTGAACAGACCAAGAAAGAGATTTCCAGAAGGTAATGGCCACCTGGTAAATTAATATTTGCCAGGAGTGGCAAACTAAAAGCAAACAACTCATTACCTGAAGAGTTTGATGTATCTCCTGTACAAAAAGTAAACATATTGTAAGATGCAAAGCAAATTAGTATGGCAGCATTAGTTTTGTTAACACTGCAAAGAAATATGGTGGTAAATAAAGAAGTCCTCAGATGTAGCTTTTAATTTAACAGTTGGTCATGGTCATGAGTAATGGGTAATGACCAAATGGATGAGAGTGTGAGTACAGAGGTTGCTGCTGCACAGAGTTAATGTTCTCAATGTTGTTGGTAAGTTGAGGAAACCAACAATATGGCAACATTTGGGAATAGAGACATTGAGCTGGTGTGGATATGTAGTGCAGATGTTCCTTGAACAACCACCAGATAAGGAGTTCTAGACTTAACCCATTGAGATAATACACAGGGTAGATCCAAATCACACGTGAGGGCTTATATTATTCAAATGACCTGAAAACACTTGCAAATTCCTTAAAGATTTTGCTAATCTGTCTCAGTGTGTTGCTACTACAACACTCACTAAGTCGATGAAGAGTAAAGCAGAATTATCTTTCTTTTATCATTTCCAGTCTATAAAAATGCAGCTAAATTGTTCATTGTTAATTGATCCCATTGGTTAATTAAACTGTTGATGCACTTAGTTCAGCTCTATTAGTTGTACCTGGCTAAGAAAAAACAAACTAAACTAACTAAATACACATATAAGCAAAAAACATGTTATGTGGAGTTAAGCATACAGTGTATCAAAATCTTACATCAGGGGTTCTCAAACTTTTTCAGGCCCCCCAATATAGGGAAGCAGCAAAAAATGTAGTCATTCTCTAACCTGCTCAGTAATGAACAGGGACACAGGGATTGCTGAAGCCTATCCCATCTAGCATAGGGTACAAGGCTGGAACAAACCCAGGACAGCGTGCCAGTTCATAACAGGGCGCTTGAAACTAAAACATCTTTTGGAATTCGACCTGCACAACACCACATTTTTTCATATACTTTAAATGGTTATGTTGTCACTGTCGTCAGTACCCACTAATAGCTCATAGATGGACGGAGCTTAAGATGCCTCAAAACACAGATGAAGCACGAAGTACTTAGAAATCATAGTCATAGATATTTAATGTGGGAAGAGTCATAATCTAGTATTTGTTGGTGAGAAAAAGAACAAAAAAAAAATCAAGAAAAAATATGTCATAAACAAGTAACAATCCATAAAAATCCCCTTATAATCATTTACTCCTACAAATAAACTAACTTACATACATTTCACACATCTGCGGGGATTACTTCTAAACCCATAACAACAAAAAAACACACAAAATCCACGAACAAGTAAAGTAAAACTTCTGCCGCTGCCAGCACTGCGACTGACCTCCCCCTTTCCTGTTTAGCTTCTCTTGACTGTTGTGAAATCAGCAGCTTGCTAGATTTTAGCAGCATAAAGAGAGTAAGTAGTCGCACACACACAAGGTAGAAACTGCCCTTCAACTGACTGCAACAGCAGCACGTCCACTAAAGAAGAGCACTCTATAAAATCTAAAAATTAGTTCTTGCTAGAATTATGCACCAACATTAATCGCCTCATGAGGATTCATTTAAAGTTACTATTTTTCAGTACTGCACTGGTCATCTACACCCTATATTATATTTGGTTAAATAGTGGCCGCTACTATTTTTTCCAGGAGATGGGTGCACTTGTCCCTGACTGTATGGATTCTCAATTCTGTGAGTGATGGGTGATAGACTGAGTTCATCCGCCACTATTCCTGTACTTTACCTTGATAAAAGTCATCACTGAGAATGAAGACTCACAAAGCCAAACTCTATATAATTGTCATATTTTCCTTTTTTAGATGAAGCTGGATTATTTTCTCCTGACAATGTAGAAGCATGACCCAAGAATCGATCCGTTTCTTGAAAAGTTGTAATTTTTTTCCAAACTAGATAAATACCAGATTGACAACATTATATATAAAATGAGTGATGCAGGTCTTCCAAATGATTTTTATTGGCTCAGAACATTATGGGAGTGACTGTCACAAATGTAAGCTTCTGTGCTCATACTTAGTGTAATTTAGTCGCAGCATGTGTTAGAAAGGTCACTCTTCTTGATTACCATATTCCCCTTTAAAAGCTAACAAGCAGGGCAGAGCTGCACAGGGCAACAACTAGCCAGGTTTTAATTGGCTGTTTGTGAGATATGTTTATGCCACAGCACATGTGGCTGTGCTGTCTGGAAAGTTATGTTGTCTAATGTTTCTTTGGTTTATTTAATAAAGGACATTATGTTTTATAAACTAATTGGATGTTCCATGGTTATTATTTAGAATACTGTAAGTGAAAAGGAGAATGAAGGAGAAGAGAATAACCAGACCAAATTTTAGGAGTTATTTTAAGGATCCTCTTGTCAGGTATCGCTGACCCCATTTGAAGAAAAAGCGAGTTCCTCTTAAAGTAGGATTATTAACCCGGCACACACGAAAATCTCCTACTCTTAGGAAAACTAATGTTATCAGGAACGGAACCAGCCGGGAACCTTAGCCCCAATTTGATCCCCTCAGCTCAAGAGTTCCTTTAAGAATTTATAATAGGAAATAAACACCCAAACAATTAAATTAAACAAACAAGAATATATATTATAAATCAAACAAAACTATAAACACCCTTTAAGCAATCCTCCCCAAATCCATAACCACTAAACAAACAGTAATTAATATGCCCACCCCCCTTGAACCCTTCTATAATACACTCCCTAAAAACAGTGAAACAGAAAAGGAAAAGAAAATATCACCTATTTACAGACAGCACAAATATATTCACAGTACAGTAATCCCTCCTCAATCGCGGGGGTTGCGTTCCAGACCCCTCCCCCCCCGCGATAGGTGAAAATCCGCGAAGTAGAAACCATATGTTTGTATGGTTATTTTTATATATTTTAAGCCCTTATAAACTCTCCCACACTGTTAACATTAGTAGAGCCCTCTAGACATGAAATAACACCCTTTAGTCAAAAGTTTAAACTGTGCTCCATGACAAGACAGAGATGACAGTTCTTTCTCACAATTAAAAGAATGTAAACATATCTTCTCTTCAAAGGAGCGCCGTCAGGAGCAGAGAATGTCAGAGAGAGCGCTCGCCAAGAAAAGCAAACAATCAAAAAATCAATATGTGCTTTTAAGTATGCAGAAGCACCGCGATAAAGCGGCATTTTGTAGAGGAGCGTCCGTATCTTCTAGGCAAAAGCCTCTGTGCAAACAGCCCCTCTGGTCACACCCCCTCCATCAGGCAGAGAGAGTGAGAGAGATAGAGAGAAGCAAACAATCAAGCACTGCGCAGGAAGCATCATCATCATCATCATCATATCATTGAGGAGTTTTAGTTAATATGTAATACATGCTCTGATTGGGTAGCTTCTAAGCCATCCGCCAATAGCGTCCCTTGTATGAAATCAACTGGGCAAACAAACTGAGGAAGCATGTACCATAAATTTAAAGACCCGTTGTCCACAGAAAGCCGCGAACCAGCCATAAATCTGTGATATATATTTAGATGTGCTGACATTTAAAATCCGCGATAGAGTGAAGCCGCGAAAATCGAAGCGCGATATAGCGAGGGATTACTGTATATATATATATATATATATATATAATTAGACACACACACATTCTCCACATGTTCCACAGTTCCTTTTATATTAACTTTGTTTTAAGTTTGTAATCCAACAGGGCCTGGGAAGTCTGCAATAAATCCAGCGTACAAGCTAAATATATTCTACCAACTCGTTATAAATCTATATTAAAGAAGCGAGCTCACGACTCTTTCGTAGAATGTTGAAGTCCGGCTCACCCGGGTGTATCACCATTATCCGTCCATGGCAGACGCCCGCATCAAAAATGCACAGTAAAGCCGTGCACTCGGAAGATCCTTCCTGATTAGCCAGCACTCCTTTTCTATGCGCCCAACTGTTAGGGTTGCCACCCGTCCTTTAAAATACGGAATCGTCCCGTATTTGAGAATGAAATTGCGCGTCCCGTTTTGAATCAATACGGGACGGGTTTTGTCCCGTATTTTTTTTATCATTTTTTAAAGCAACGTCTCATGCAAATCATCCCACACGCATTTTATGAAGATGCCTCCTTTCCTACTTTTGATTGGGTAATACTTGATGTCATCGTTAGTTTGATTGGTCTATTTAACTGTCCAGTGAGGAGGGCGGGTCTTTTAAGTAGAGTCTGCAAAGTGTTGGCAGAGAGTAATATTAAAAAAATGGCAGATGCTTCTCCAGGTAACCCCCCGCGTCTTAAAGTTTCAGAGCTTAAATGCAAGCGGCAGCAAAAATACCGCAGAGAGTGGGAGGAAACAAATACTTGGCTGCAGAGTGTTAGCAGAAATTGTTATCAAGCCAACTGCACAATTTGTCGGAGAGCGTTCTCTGTGGCTCATGGTGGTCTGTCAGACGTGCGACAACATGCCTCCGGAGAGCAGCATTCCCGCAATGACAGAGCTCACAAAAATCAAGGCACAGTCAGACAGTTCTTCATACCCCAAGTCTCTCCCGAAGCAGACATGGTAATGACAGTATAATTATTATCAACAATATTAATTAATTATAAAATGTTAAAAATGTGACCCAGTCTGTGAAAACCTAGCTGGAGTCATTTTTTTTGTAATTTACTGTTTTCTACATGAAATAAAGAACAGTCTGTGAAAATAATAAAAATATATGTATTTAATATTAACTGTGTAAAACCATGTCAACAACTGAAATCACAGTGAAATGAATGGCTAAAATCAAACTTTACCTCAGAATTAGATTTGGCCTGGTTTTCACACACTGGGTCAAAAATTGTAATTTGTAAAAATTCTGTAAATACAATGTAAGTGGATCACATTCCAATGTAATATTATGATTTGTTTGTTAAGGTTAAGTCAGACACATAAGCATTAATTTATTACATGAAACATTACATTTAATACATTAATAAGCAACATAATGCCCATGTAAAGAAAATAAACTAGTACATTGCAACTTTCCATATTTTAAAATTAGAAATAGGCTATATAAAAACTTTATTAGCTAATGTTTGTAGCTAGTTTATGTATGTGCTGTTTCCATGTTTGGATAGGTGTTACTGCAAATAATGACAAATATTTTAGCCAAAATATGTTATCAATACCACCCTTTAAAATTAGGTTCATTAGTATTTTCTCCTCTCCTCTAGGTTACAGCAGCTGAGTTGACGCAGGTGTACCACACTATTAAATACAACATCAGCTATATCAGTGCTGACTGAGGACACAAGCTCAACCAAAAGATTCTGCATTTCTCCAAAATCATAAAGAAAATGTCTGTTGGGAGAATAAAGCCTGAAGCAATGGCCAAAGACGTCCTTGCTCCAAAAGCAGTGGCTGATGTTGTAAAGTCAGACAAACCCCTCCCATTCTCCATACAGATAGATGCATCAAATAAAGGGAACAGGAAGATGTTTCCCCTTGCAGTACAATACTTCAGGCCAGAAACGGGGATCTGTAACAAAATGCTTGATTTTGGAGAAAATGCAGATGAGTCTGCTGCTGGTATTATAGGTTTTATAGAACAATCCCTTGATAAATTTGGCTTATCATTAAGTCAAGTTACTGCATATAGTGCAGACAATACTAATGTTAATTATGGAATCCACAACTCTGTCTTCACTAACCTAAAGAAAAAGCAAAAAGATCTGATGCAAGGGAACTGCCATGCCCATATTGTGCACAACACGGTGAAGCATGCTCTCGACCAGCTCACTGTAGAGGTGGAAAATGTTGTGCTGAAGGTTTATGGCTACTTTTCCACATCTGCCAAACGAAGGGACTCCCTTAAAGACTTTTGCCAGTTTTGTGATGTGGAGTTCCATGAGATTCTACGACATGTTTCAACAAGATGGCTGTCTCTCAATCCAGCCATCTCCCGTCTTTTGCAAACCTGGACTGCTCTCAGGTCTTATTTCATCAGCCACGGAGAAGAGTGTCCCAGACAGATCGGATCTTTGTTAAAGCTCAGTGAAGCCTCAACTGAGGAAGATCCGGATAATGTGGAAGTTTACCTCCTGTTCTCCAATAACATCCTCTCCCTATTTGAGGAAGTGGTCAAGAAGCTGAAAAGTGATTCAACCACCTGTGTTGAGATATATTCCATTATGTCTACCTTCAAGCAAAAACTCACACAGAGAAGAGATGACCAATTTTATGGCTACTTAACAAAAGTAAAGCTGCAAAATATTCTCCTACATGAAGCAGACAGGGCAAGGGCAGATTTTACAGCATTTTTCAACACAGCAATCTCATACATTGAGAAATGGTTTGACTTTTCTGTGGACAACTGGCTGTTCTTCCTGCAACCTCTCTCTCTGCAACATGGCATGCTTTCCTACAGTGTCACTGAGAGGATCACTAAGCTCAACCTTATCCAAAATGTGAACATGGATGACCTCAGCAAATACCATTCTGAAGAGGCTCAAAGATGATGCAGAGTATAATTGGAAGTCCAAAGATGTGGCTGCCAGGTGGGTGTCTCTCTTTCAAATAGCTGACCTGCCTAACATGCTATACATAATCAGCCACATCTTGAGCATCCCAGCATCAACTGGCTATGTGGAAAGAATCTTTTCCATAATGACCAATAAATGGAGTGACAGCAGGAACAGGTGCTCTGTGGAGCTCATTAGGAGTGAGCTCTTGATCACCCTCAACTTTAAACAGTTCTGTTCAGAGTTTTACTCTAGCAGTTTAAAAGACAAACAGCTACTCAGTGCTGCACGGAGTGACAAGAAGCACACTTACAAAAGAAAGTAGACCTGACATGCTCCAGTACTGCACACTTACAATATAGTTCTGGTCTACTGGTGTTCAAGAAAGGTTCCTTTGCAGTTTTGTGCACTTTCTATATTTTTCCAATTGTACTTCTGAATATAACATATTTAACTTAGAGTTAATAAGTTGTGAATCTGTAAATTTAATAAGTTATTAAAATGTGTTTCACATATCACAAGGTCATCCAAAGCCTGTTTTTGTGGTTACTGTCACACTTTGTTTGACCTATTTTGGCCTATGTTAATTATTGTCAGCTATGCCTATGTGTTCAGCTACGATTATCATTAGAGAAGTCTGTTGAGTTGTAAAAGAGAAAGACTGACTGCATTTCAATAAAAGACAGTTTATTTTAATGTCCAAGTGTTCATACTTTCCTGAAAACATATTTTAAGTTGCGATTTACCACCACTGGCATGCCATTGGGCCTGTGATCACTGTGGTCTTGGCCCCCAAGGGATGTGGCCCCCGCTGCAGTATGCTTCCCTTATTTTTTTGTATTAAAAGTGGTAACCCTACCAACCGTTCTTGTTACGGAGCCTTATTGGCTTTACCAATAGCTTCTTTTATATTCACCTATCTTCTATCTTTTAAAATGCGTGCCTCCTTGCCTTTTAAAGTCCGTTCTCCTTAAGTCACACAACAGTGCATTTTGGCAAGGACCCACAGGCGTAGTTTGCCCCCCTGCTCCCATTAAAGAGATATCACTAAGACAATATTCTCTCGGACATAAACTCCAAAGGGAGCAAGCGGCAGAAACAGATAAAAGCACATAAAATATGTGACAAACTGTCTTACACAACAGTCTTTACCACCCTAGTGTAGGAGATGCCTCACAAACCCTATAAGGTGGAGGTGCCCCCATTCCAAATGGACTCATCAGAGCCCCACAGAGCCATCTACAAAAATGAACACGAAACAAAAAATGTGTGCATTTCTAGGTTAAACAAAACTACAAGTAACTGGCACATTGTATTACAGTCAACAGAAGGGTGGGTGTGATAATAACTACTGCAAAGGTTAGCTAGTATACAATAAAGAGATACCTCATGATTAAAAAAAGAAAATTTCTAAGCAGTGCTCAAAGACAAGATAGAAAGCAATTGGCACAACAAGCCATTGACAAATCATACCAAATACAACTTCTATGTTTAAATGATCAGTAGAAGAGTACGACCAGTGCCATCAACAGGGCTGATCAACAGAATAATCTAGCATTATGGCGAGCTCAAAAGAAAACGCTTCTTCTCCGCTTCCCATTACAGACAACTATGACCCCAAACCCAGTGTTTGAACAGAAACAAATAAATAAAAACACTGGCAGCTCAAAATCTTTCATTAATTCTATTGCAGTTAGCACAGAATTTGAAAGACTGGGGTATCTATGCCCAAAAATAAGCATGTTTATTTAACACTGGCAAACCATCTCTCCATACCTCATGTAGCTTAATGACTCTAGTTGCAGTTTCCTGTTATTAGGGGCAGAGCACACAACTGACACAGTTAATCTTGGGCTGCTCCTCCATCGCATAACGTGGCTAAAATTTCTAATCGTCTTTTCGTCTGTCATGTTCTTCCTCTGCCAGCCACCAATACCAGGCACTTTTGCACATGGTTGGTATTTATTCTTTTATCCAGAGGTTTCCATCTACATTTTTGAATCTTACTGGGCATTTAGAATATAGCACAAACTATGCTGAAACTTATCAAATTCAGCATTTCCTGTACCTGCTCATGTTCAAGGAAATCTGCTGACTGCTACACTACAGTAGTTTTCCCCTTAATTGCAATAAACTAGCCAAGCACAGCACAGCTTTAATTCAACTTGGTTTCTACAAACATTTATTTGAATAATTTCTGACTAAGTCAGGTTTGAAATAAATGCATTTCATTGAAAGAGGCAGCCTCTGCCCCAGGCTTTTGAACTATACCAGTGCTAATCACATAAAAAAACACCTTTCTTACTTAGAGAGTAGGTATTTAGCATATCACCTAATCGATCACTGTAACATGCTAGGATGCTTTACTTTTGAATGGATGTGTTATTTATATAGAAGATTTTTCTTCTATTTGTTAAGATCAGAAAAATATCAGAAATTTCCTGATGTATTTCTGCTTCTCTTGATGCCTTGATGTAACATTCTCTGATTTGTGAATTCTCCAAATTGATTTACTGTATCTAGCAATTCAGCTTCCAAAATAACATAACCAAGCAGCAGAAGGCACAAAGTGGTAACTGAAAGAGACAAGAAACCAGTTCATCTAGCAATGTATATACAAAGGTACATTCCCACTGAGGTAACTTAAATTATGCTAAAAAATATCCCAACTCACATTGTTCTTCTGTCATAAGTGAGGAGATCAAGTGCTTTCATTTCTCCTGATCTCAGAATCGCTTCACTTATCATTATTATGCTACACCTTTTTATAGACAAAAGCAGAACAAAATGTTAAAGTTACTACAGCTGTGGTGAAATCAGAAATGCTGAGCAGCCTGTATGGGAGATGTTGACTATTAGAGAGACAGAGAAAAAGAGTTAGACACAGCTCAGCAGTGATATGAGCATCACAGTAGGAGATTAAATTAATGATTCATATATGCAGCACAACAAATGTTCAAGATGGGATAAAGCATTACTTAATTTAAATATTTATAGTCAAAAGCAAGGTTTTCAATTGATTAATGTAGCATATGGGTATAACAGCTGTTGTCATGTACTTGAACTACACAAAAAAAAATGTAAAAAACAATTTTATTAACACTTTGCCTAATTGCGTAAGCCTTAAAAAAAACAAAAAAACAAAAAACAAACACATAATATGTTACTATATAACATCAGTGAGTAAATAACCTAAAGGACAAGAACAGCATTTACTAGTGGGGTCTTTGTCAAAACAGGTCTAATAGCTCTTTCTTACAGAAAGAGTGTTTGTCTACTTGCTTGCTTAATTTCATGTATTACAAAATAATTTTAATATAAAAATAATCTCACCTCCAGTTTTCTCTCTCTTGCTGTGTAGCCTGACCTCTCTTGCTCCCTCCTGTTGAGTCTTTGACCCTTGATCACTTCCTGACTTGAATCTCAGTTGGACTGTGAGCTCCATGCCACTGCACACTCACCATATCAATCAGTGAAGTCAAATCTGGTGTTCAAAATGAATGACTGTTATTACTACATGGCGTTATGCATTTCTGTATTTGTTGTTTAAGTTTTCAACAATTTTTGAATTTTATTTTTATGTTTGGAAATTCTTATTTTATTTACTTACGTGACACGGCAGGCACATCACAGGACTCACTGTCTCTTGGCTTTGCAGATACACAATGTACAACATCTGCAAGATCAGACAATATGTGGTGGAGTAGTCAGCACAACTCCAAGTCCAGGCTTTGGTCTTGTCACGTTTGGACTACTGCAACACTCTGCTAAGAGCAGAGTGCTGCTACACAAGATTCAAAATGTAGCCATATGTCTGGTGTTTAACTAGCCGAGGTGGGCACATGTCATTCTCTTTTTTAGATTATTACATTGGCTCCCTGTAGCAGATTGTATAAAGTTCAAATTCCTGATGCTTGCCTATGGAGAAGTTAATGGGTCAGCAACTATATATACGGAGACACTTGTTAGGTCCTATGGCCTTTCTAGTCCATTCAGATCTGCTGATGCCACCTCTGCATGGCATCAAATCTCAATCCAGACCCTTTTCATGTAAAGCTACTAGTTTATGGAAAAGGCTACCCACCTCCATTCGGACCGCTGACACCTTTAATATGTTTAAATAGTGTCTGAAGATTTTTTCTGTGAATTTCTATCTAATTGATAATGGCTTTGATTGCTTCTTGTAACAAAAGAAATATAATTAGCTTGCATTATCTTCCAAGCTCTACCCTTATGGTGATAAGTTTGTAACCTTGTCCTGTAACACTTGTTACAAAATAGTCCCCAGATTGATGCTTACTTGATTATGCTGACCTCTTTAGTAAGCTGCTTTGAGTAATAGCATCTGCTAATAGAATAAATATAAAGGGTAAAAGCCTAGCCAGAGCCAATGTAAGTTGTTTATGATCGTTATACCTAACACATTGACAATGAATCATGGTTATACCAACCGCAAAAGTTCCTATTCATGATATACAGAGGGAATAGAAAATAAAGCTCCTGCCCTTCAAATCCAGAGATAAAACTGGGTTGAAAGGAGCTATGTGTTTCATTTTTTAGGCAGTAACTAATATAATGACTTCAAACCTATTTCCCTTTGGTTTTGAACACAACTATGAGCACCCAGAGGAAACAAGCGTTTCCAAGATGGAAAGCACAAAAGAGACAAATTCTAAGTTTGAAACAGGATGACGTTTGTAAACCAGAAGGACAGCAGAACCTACAGACAAAAACAGAACATTGAGAAGCAAAATTGTAATCAAAAACAATGAAGCAGAAAAAGCCAGGAAATTCTATAACTAATTTGAATTGAAATCTCTTAGCCCAAGCTTAAATTATTTAATAGAACCCAATACAGGGATAATGAATACCATGCCACCATCTTAAATAGCCTCCGAGTTGCAATGACACCCAGTCATGTACTAGAAACAAACTTCATCTCCATAAATGACATGGTTGTTACCATCTGAACACACCACATAATTGCAGCAAATCGTACAGAAAAAGCTCAGTAATGCCACTGTTATAGAAATTAAATTAACAAAAATGGGAAAAATGTACAAAAATTACAAACGTGTCATGAATATATTTTCAAACATTCGTAACTCAGAATTATTACACACATGACTTGGCTATGTTCCTAGGGAAATCAATTTTCCTATAAATTATGTTCCTGTTTCACTATAACCACTAACAATGTAAAAATCATCCAACTTAGGTAATCACAAGGAGAAAGACTTAGATATTCAGTTATTTTGATTATTAGGTAGCAATGTCAGAATCAGCAACATCCAACCAAATAGTTTATAATCCTCCTCTTCCTATTTCTCAAAGAAGGCCAGTCTCTAAAAGCTTGAGACTGAAAATAGAAAGATATAAGTCAGTCAGACATAAGCAGACAAATAAATAATGATTTATAAATCTGTTTATATATTTATGACACACAGAGAAATAATGAAAAATGTTCATTGTTGCACTTCTGTGGTTCTAGAGCTCAAGATAATACCAGCTACACTTAGGAAAACATGGAAAATCAGTGCCAGTTAATTAAATAAACATATTCAAGAATTAAAAATGACAAAAATGAGGATAATATCACATCCTTTGCCACTGTAAGCTTTATTAACACAAATAAAGCATGATAGCTAGTGCATAGGGTATCAGATCCATATCCATATCAGTAAACAAGCACAAAAATGCTCACCTTCCCAACTTCCTTAAAATATATCTCTGGCTTCTTCACTTCCATACCAGACCAACATGGCATTCCTGACTTTAAGAAGCTTCCTCTCCATAAACCTGTTGAGCTTTGTTTACAGGATTGTTTTCATGATCAAGAATGTTCTATGAAGCCCCTGTTCCATCTATTATATACTCCCCCAGACAGTCTCAAGTGTTCCTGCAGTCCTAAACCTCGAAGGTTTCAGCAACCTTTCAGTTACCTGGGGCCTTATGTAAAACGCCGTGTGTAGAATTCACACTAAAACATGGCATACAAACAAAAACAGAAATGTGCGTATGCACATAAAAATTCAGACGCATAAATATGTGTGTACGCCAACTTACATGTTGTTCTGTTACATAAATCCCAGTCAGCGTAAAATGTAACGCACATACACGCGCCTGCCGCCCGACTCCTCCCACACTTACTCCTGAATATGCAAATCAATATAAATAGCTCCTTAAGTTCAGTGTTCCGTAAAAAGACAATGGCAAAAGCACAGGGAAAATAGAGGAATTTCAGCAAATACCAAAAGGAGGCAAGGAAAAACTTACTATTTGTTGGCTTAAGCAGTGGTATAAACAACAAAAGAAAGTTGATCAAGTGACATAGAGTGGCAGAGAAACTCAAAAGTTCAAGTTCAGAAAGTCACAGTGAAGTGGTCACATATCATAGTTGCCATGAAAAGACAAGTTGTAGCCCACCATTTGAGTGTCATATGGAAGCGTATTAGGGTACAGAGAAAAGAAAAAAAAAATAGGGACATGGTGGAAAAAAAAGGTTGAAATGTCAACTTTAATCTTGAAATTTCCACTTTGATCACGTAGTTTATTTTCACATTAAAACAGAACATAAACTTCATCTTAAAATCGTTTAATTTACCAGTTTCTCAAAGCCCATTGTATCTAGAGTAGCATGTTAAATGCTTTGTATTCTATGTGTTCTTCTATGTACTCTATGTGTGTGAATCACTACGTGCTTCTTAAACAGGCTTTCTCTTGTGCCAACAGGACACAATACATTACATTCATATTACAGCTCTCTGAACAATTTAAATACTAAGATGTATACTTGATATCATTTTCATAATGATAGGAATTAAAGCATGTGTAAAACATGGTGGCGCAGTGGTAGCAACAAGCTGGCACCCTGTCCAGGGATTGTTCCAGCCTCCCACAAGATGCTTGCTGCGCCTTGCGTAACCCTCGATGAAATAATTTATTGCAGCAGTACTGTCTCTTTCAAAAGTACTAACCCCCAATTCTTGCCCTTCCTTTTCTTTCTCCAAGTAACCAATTGCCATACAATCAGCTCTGTAATAAATTGTAATAAAAGAACGCAGTTTCTTCAAAACTTTTAATAAATATTGAAATATCTTCATAGTACACGTTTAATTATTCCAGCCATCTCTCCATCCAGGGTCGTGCCAGTACCAGCAAGCATACACCACGAGGCAGGAACAGTCCCTGAAGGAGGCACCAGCTCATAGCTACTGCTGCGCCACCGTCCTCACGCATTTAATTATTAACAGTTTACATTATTTGAATGAAGTTCAGAATTTTATCTGTATAATTTAATATACATACTTTACTGCATTTGTTCAGATTCCTGGAGACCTTAGCCAACAAGCTGCCTCCACCTACTGGCCATTCCACAGTAAAGTCAGTGCTAGGTCAGCCAATCTGATGAAAGGACCTATCTACCCCATGATTCCAGTACTCCTTTATCAGGGATTACTTTTTCATAGATAGACAAACAACTTTGCAGTAGAGCATTGGCACCAAGTGCCACATGTGAGTACTGAGAAGAGAAACAGAGTAGGGGAGTGTTAGTAACAAATTACAAAGATCATATTACTTATGTTTTATTACTATTGACTAACAACAGAGATGCAGTATGCACAGTTAATTAGCAGCTCTAGTCTGCTAAAATGAACTAGTGAGTCTTCAGCCAGGATTTAAAAGCTCAGACTCTAGAGGCAAATATTATAGTAGCTGGCAGATAATTCCACAGCTTCAGGGCCCTTTAACTAAAGGCTCAACCTCCCACTGTTATTTTAAGAATCCTTGGAATCATAAGCAGACCGGCATCTTGAGATCTTAATGTGCTCTCTGGTTTGTAAGTAATGATAAATTCATATAAATAAACAGGACATTGGCCATTTAAGGTTTTATATTGTGAGCTGGAGGGTTAATCGCACCCCAAATAGATACAGACGCACCTGGGAAAACCACAAACCCTGAAACACTGACTACCACCCTCACATTGTTCCTTATCCTTGCACTATAACGCATAATACAAGCCTCGCACGGTACTCCGCCGACTTATAAGCCTTGCGCAGCGCCTGTCAGTTTTGGAATTGATTGTTTGCTTTTATCTCTTTCTGCTCCTAGCGGAACTGTCATCTCTGACTTGTCATGGAGCATGTTTAAGCTCATGTGTTTGCAGTGTTTGAATAAAAATCCTTCTTGTTTCTACGACCTGTGTCTCTGTGCAAATCTGTGACCCAAACGTGACAAGTGGTACCAGAAGTGGGTACCACTTCTGTGTCTCTGTGCAAATCTGTGACCCAAGCGTGACAATATGTTAAACAGAGGATTTTGAAATCTGCCCTGAATTTAATTGAGAGCCAGTCCAAGGATTTAAGAACTGGAGTTTTGTGTTCATATTTTATCATTCTTGTAATAATTCTTGCCACAGCATTTTGAATGAACTGAAAGCTGAATAAACAACTATTTCAGCATTCAGTGAACACTGCATTGCAATAGTCAATCATACTAGAAATAAATGCATGAATTAATTCCTCAGTATTCCACATATGTAGAAAATGATTTAATTTTACAACAATTGGACAATTTTGTAATGTACACTTTAAATGACACTGCTAGAGTCAAAGATAACACCTATTTTGCGGGCTGATTCAATAAATCTACTGGTGATTCCAACCAAGTTAAATAATTACAAAATATTGTTGCGATCAGTGTCATTTCCTCCAATAATTAACATCTCTGTGTTTAAAGACAAGTAATTCTCATCCATCCCATCCTTTAATTTACTAACACATCTAATTAAGGAGAACATTAGAGAAATGTCATTTGATCTAAAAGAAAGGTATAACTGGGTGTTATCTGCGTACAAGTAAAAATTAACATTATTTTTTTATAATTATAGTTCCCAGAGGAAGCACGTAAAGTGAAAACAGTAAAGATCGTAGTTCTGAGCCCCTCATGACACCATATCTCACTTCTTTATATAATGGTGGAATACTGTCAGCCCATTTCTGTATGTACTGGAATCGATTTGATAAATAAGCACTAAATGAGGCAAGGACATTGCCTGTAAGCCCAATATCATTTTCCTGCCTGTGTAGTAAAATAGAATGACTAATGTCTTCAAATGCCGTGCTTAAGTCTAACAATATAATTACAGTGGAATTTCCTTCATCAGAGGATATCAGAATGTCATTTACAACACACGTTAGTGCCGTTTCAGTACTATGACCAGTGTGGAAGCCAGACTAGAAATTCTCAAATAAATTGTGATGTGTAAGGGTATGACTGAAGCTGACTGGTGACTTCTTTTTCAAGTATTTTAGAGAGAAATGGTAAATCTATATGGTCTATAAGTATATGTGGGTCTAGGTCTGACTTTTTAAGCAATGGTTTGATGACTGACTCTGTGAATCAGGTATCAGGAATCAGGCCATGCAATAGTGAGCTAATGATAATGATAAGAATCGGCTCTGCAAGAACATCCATTGTACTTTTTACTAGTTTTGTTGGTACTGGATCTAGGGAACAAGAAGTACTGTAGGTTTCATTTTATAAATTAAAGTTAAGACATCCTGTTCTCTTACAGGATTAAAATTTCTAATGTGCTGAATGAGGCTGAAACAGGGCTTGCCAAGCGAGTACGAGGTTTGCACTGTGATCCCGAGTTCTGGGATCTTATATTTTTAATTTTTTCATTAAAGGAGTTCATAAAGTATATACTGCTAATGTTTTTTGGTATTTTACAATGTAGTTCTGAATTCCCATTTGTTAATTTAGCCACTGTTCTAAACCATACATGAGCATTATTATTGTTGTAATCTATTATCTTAAAACCGTAGTCTGAGTAAGCTTTAGAGAAAGCTTTTTATATTTTTTGAAAGACCTGCAGCTTTGCTGTTCTCCATCTACATTCCAGTTTACAACACTCTAATTTAAGAGCTCAAGTGTTCTCATTCAATCAGTGCGAGTTTCTATGTGCTTTAATCACTTTGGTTCTAAGGGTAGCCACTGCATCCAGAGCATCTTTCAAGGTCATATTATAATTTGATGTTAGCGGATCTAAATTGTTTTCCATGATTATACTTGACTTACTCAAAGTATCTATAAATTTTGAATCAGAATTACAATCTATGTGTCACACTGTCTTTGTTTTACTGTCACTGTCTGTGAGTGTATTGGTGAGGGCAGAACCAAATCAAATATGATTAAGTAGTGATTAGAAACAACTTAATTTAATGGGGTAATAATTACATTTTGAATTCCAACTCTTTGAGTTATAATTAAATCTAATATGGTTAGGATTATGAGTTGGACAATTGACAATGTGACAAAATTCTACTGAATTTAACAAATAAGTAAAACGTTTGCTAAAAGTGTCAGTTTCCACATCAGCGTGTACATTAAAATCCCACATCAACACTACACAATTATAATTTATAGCCAAATCAGATGAAATATTTCCAAATTCAGTCATGAACAATGAATATGGCCCTGGTGGTCTGCAGACTAGCACTACAATTGTACTGGAATCTGTTTTAATATTTAAAATGAGTGCCTCAAAGGATGTGAAGTCTCTAAATTTTAGAAATGGTTTGCATTTTGTCACAAAGAATTATTCCATGGCCACTTCCTTGACCAGTACCTCTAAATTTACGAAGGAATGTGTATTCATCTGGTGAGGCCTCAGATAGGAGAACGGTTTCAGATTACTAAACCAGGTTTCAGTGAGAAGACACAAATCAGAATTTTTACCAAAGCAGCTTAACTTCTAAGAGAGTGAATATTTAATAAGCTGCATTTAAAATTGCATAGATGTTTCCAAACTGGTGGTGTATTTTTTATTTTAATTTGAAATAAGTTACAATTACAGGTGCCCCTGGTGTAAAATCTGATTTTATCTCTTGGTCTAATTATACTCCTTATTTTTGTGTCATCAAGTAATTTAAGATTTGCATCAAGACAACAGGGTTTCTGGGTAACAGCTACAGTGGGTTGGTATACAACACCCTGTGACTTAAGATAACAAGACTGCAGTCTGGGTGGTGCTCTGATCAGTCATCCGGGCAGTTTTGCTGCTATGTTTTGGAAAAAAAAACCTCCAGTTAGGATGAAGACCATCTCTCTTGAAAAATCCAGGTCTTTCCCAAAAATCATCCCAATTGCACACAAAGTCTATTCTTTTAATTGCACACCAGGTTTCTAACCAGCAGTGAAGGGAACACAATCTGCGATTAATCACATTCCCTCTATACAGTATAATCTTGATAAGTGGCCAGACACAATTAAATTCTGACATTTTATTTTTGCTTTGATGCAGAGAGAGAAGTTCCCCTTTAATACCTCAGATTGCTTTAAATAAATATTGTTAGTGCCTACATGCAGCAAAAAAGTAGATACTTCATCGTCAGTGAGAAAATTCAATTTACTCTTTATGTTAGATATCTACGTTCATGGGAGACATTTAATATTAACTGGGGGTTTAACATAGTTTGGAATTCTAACATTCTGCATTATGGAATTGCCAATCATCAGCATTTTATTGTTCTCATCATCCAGAGGTGTGGTGCAGAGTGCTGAGGCTTTGTTCTGGGTCCGAACTGGTAATCTTGGCTTTTTAGAACTGTCTCATTGTTACCCACTTCCACACTCACATCGAGATATATAAAAACTAAACTAGGCATAAAGATACACACATTTTCACGGAAGTCTCAGACCATGTGTGTGCACATTTCTGCTCAGTTTTGTAAACGGGCCGCACCTAGCGTCAAAACAGTGCTACTGTTTCTGTGTGGTCTCCTTTTCTGTTTTAGATTTGCATCCATGATGTGAGCTTTATCAAATACACCAAAATTAATTACATATCATTTACAAATTTAAGGCACATGATTGTAATCATAGAGCTGCTAGAAGACATCACAAATGGAAGAATTAGAAGAGAGCGCATATTTAGAGATCATACTGAATTCTTGTGGAATGCTGATAACTGGCTTCTAAGTCAATTTAGATTTCCAAGAGCTATCCTCTTGGAGCTGTCTGCTGTTAGAATTCTAGGATATATACTTGATATTTTTATAATGACGTGCATTAAAGCATGTATATTACATTTAACAGATAAATTATTAACTTTGCTTAAATAATGAATACTGTTAATAATTAAACATGTGCTGCTTCCTTGTGGTAAGGAGAGTCACATCCCTGGGTGTTCCCTGCCTGAAGTTTGTATGTTTCCTGGTGGGTTTCCTCCACTTGCTTCAGTTTCCTTCCAAAGGCATTCAGGTTAGGGGATTTGGTGATGCAAAATTGACACTACTAATATATGTGTGTGCTTGTATTCACCTTGTGATGTGCTTGATGCTTGCCAGGACTGGCACAACCCTGGAGAGAATAATTAAATATGTATAACAAAGATGTTTCATTGTTCCTTAAAATTTTTCAACACTCAGTATTCTAAGTTTATAGCTAGTTTTACTATCACAAAGACACATAGAATATGAAGCATTTAACATGTTACTTTAGTTACAATGGGGTTTGAGAAACTCCAGTAAATTAAACATCGATTTTAAGATTAAGTTTACAACATTCTACTGTAATGACAAAATAAATTATGAGACTAAAGTGGAAATTTTTAGGTTAAAGTCAACATTTTTCTCAACATATTTGCTTCATTGTGTCCCTGTTTTTTTTCTTCTCTGTGGCCCTAATATGCTTCCTAAGGACAATCAGACAGTGGGCTGCGACTCACCTTTTTATGTCGACTTTGATATTTGACCACTCCTTTTTATTTCAGGAACTATGTGACTTTCTGAACTTGAATTTTTGAGTGCCTTTGCCACATTGTACCATTGTTCCTTTTTTCACTAATACTATTGATTACGCCACCAAATAGAACGTTGTTCCTTGCCTCCACTTCACTGAGCAGGACCTTCATTTTACATTTGCTGAAATTCTTCACTTTTATATGTCTCTTGCCATTGTCTTTCAACAAAACACTGAATAGAAGGGGCTATTTATATTCATGTTGATATGTATTTGTGTGTTGAACTTGGCTTATGCAGTTTTATGCATCTGAATTTTTTTGTGCTTACACACATTTCTAGTTTTGTCTGTACGTCATGTTTAATGTGTGAATTCTACCAAAAGCATTATACATGAGGTCCCTGGGGAGACTGCAGCAGAAGTAGTCAAACTGTCTAAACCAACCGAGTCAGTACAATTTTTGGTTTACCTAAACGCTATCAATTTTCTAACATGGTCTTCCCCTTTTCCCAACCAACTCTAAATTAACTAAGCATTTTGGCAGGTAAAGCTGTCTGTATTGTCAGCCAGAAAACCTGAACTATATATGCTGCAGGACACATAACTTATAAATGTGCCTTCAACAGGCAGAAAACAGATGCAACTTACATTCAGCAAAAAGTTAAACTTTATCCATTTCTGCAGTAGCTTTGGTCCTTTCTACGTTCAGCTGAATCACTAGGAGACCGTCTGCTTTAAGCTTTCACTACCCTCTGGCCGATTGATTTCGATTTCACACTATTGGATACTTCTCATCTAGTTGAACTTACCTGAGGATTTGATTAGTTTTTGGTAATTCTTTCCTGGTACTTAAAAAGTAAAAAGCTACGTCCATGTGTGAGATTCCACTTTCATGCTTTTACTTGATGCTGCTCTTGTGCTTCCCTGGGGGAACACCTCACCTCACCTCAGCAATACCCTTAGAGAGAAATAGAGAGACAGAGAGAGAGGTTAGGAGCATGCACCCACCACATGACAAACCAACTCAGAGTGGGACCCGAATGTAGCCATGCAACAGGTGACACCTCAGCACCACACTAGTTTCGATGGAATGGAACAGTGTGAGGTTTTTTTGCAGTGGCTGGAGCTGCAATTATGCCACCAACCCCGAAGTGTTCACTGCAGGTTGGAGGACCTGCTTGCAGGGCTGCATGCAGATTAACATTATGCCCAGGAGAGAGCAATTGCAGGTTAAGGGCCTTGCTCAAGGGCCCAATGAAGTAGAGCCATTTTTGGCGTTTACGGGATTCAAACCGGCAACCTTCTGATTACCAGTGCAAATCCCTAGCCTTAGAGCTACCACTCCAGCCTATACCCTTAGACATATCATAAACAGTAAAGAACACCTTGTGCAGTGAATGCTCCATAGAAACAACTAAAAATGATTAAAAAGATATATTAAAGCAACATCAGACCTGCAAAGCCCAATAGATATTGTTTTATGCATATTAGTATTGTGACAAAACTGCAAGACATTCTGCATTACATTTCTCAAGATAGTAAATTCATTATGTTTGTTTGCAATTGCAAACCTCATAAGTATCACCTCAGTCAACATGCTGCATTAAATTGTAGTTAATGAAGCAGAGATTCACATTTAGCAAATGCAGCCACTGAGGAAAGGCAAATTACATTCAGAAAGATTGCAGGTGCAAAGCTCTTGCAGTATTGGATGAATGTATACAAGAACAAAGCCACAGATAAGAAAAAGAAAATGTTGACACAAATAAAAGAAACTGAAGTGTGCAAACTGGCAAGAACAATCAGAAATTTCCATTGAAAAGATGGATGAAACGATAGAAATTTGTCTTTGCATGTGATGTAATACAAAGCAAAAACATCATAGATCTGCATAATACTGAGAGAATCCCTGAAAAAATAGTTAAATATTAGAGCTGCATTATTACTTATTTTAGTGTGAAATAATATTTGGTCACAAACCAAAGCACATTTCACAGATATGGTGGTGAAATAAAAAGATTTACCATCTCCCATTCTATATGGAAAATATATTTTGCACTGTTTATCTTTCTGCATTTTTGAGTGGAAACCAGTTCTTCATTATGCAAGATTTGTTTAATGCAAAAATACAGATGAGAATTAAAGAAATCATTCACACAGAAGAGCCTCTTTCTGTAAAATCTCCTAGAGTTCAAGGCTGCCTCTGGTTTTATTCAGGCTATCAGTTCAAACCGTTTTAGAGTCCTGCTCCTTCATAGTATTTTTTAATTATTTTAAACTATATATTGAGGAAGACAACATTTGCAATGAAAATCACAAATGAAAGCAGCTGAGCAAAGCCATGGGAAGCGCAATCATAGTGTAATATCTGACCTTTTCATATTCATGCTAATCTTACAGTGGTATTTGTGTGCACTAAAACTGTTGGCATAACACAGTGTACAGAAACACAACATAGAAAATTGTGATATTTTTATTATTCTAATGTACACACAACATTTTCCTGCCACTGCGGTGTGTACATAATGACAGCTTCTTTTAACGGGATCAAGGATATGTTAGGGTATGTTAGATGGAGTTTTATTATCCCAGAGGGAAATTTGTTTGCCACAGGAAAGTATTAAACATAAAGTAGTGTTATAAAGATACATGAAACTAAGCCAAGAGACAACATAAGACAACCATTGTTACAATCAGTACATGCACCCATTAGATTCCCACAGATAGGAACAATATCATTTTGTAATAATAATTCAGAATACAGCAGAATCCTAAAATGAGAATAATTCAGAATGTTAATAGCATAATAGTTCTTGATTCTGTTGCTCTTGACCCATGGGAACCAAAATCTATAGCCTGATGGCAACAAATGAAACTTAAGAAACTAACTCAGGATGACTATTGTCTGACAGAACTGCATCTGCCTTCTTTCTAACTGATTTCTAAAAGAGGACTGGTGCAAACCAATAAGGGTTAGGTTATTATCAGGGATTGTTCCTACTGTATGTATTTGTATTACTGCCCTTATGAGAACTCCTGTAGTCATTTGGGTAGAAACAAACAGAAAAAGAGACAGACGACAACCTTGAGGCAAACCAGTGGATGAAGTAACAGTATCAAAAAAGTATCCATCAATACTTTCTTACTCAGTTAAATACAATCCAGCCCACCAGGAAAGGGTCCAAAAAGAATTTACCAATCATTTTCTCAACTAAAATGTGAGGGTGGAGTGTATTAAAAACCCATGAGAATTCTATAAACAGCAGTCTTGCATGGGCTTTTGATGCTTCTAGATAGATAGCTATCCAGAGGGAAATTTGAGATAAAACTTCAGGGGGTCTAGTGCATGACTCACCTGTTGTCTGAGGAGATGAAGAAGTAGCCACTCCAGGGTTTTCATGATATGGAATGTTAAGGTCACAGGCCTGACGTCATTGTGTTCACTGGATCTCTGCATTCACCAGCAAGCCATTTACTACTTTAACGAGTGCAGTTTCTGTACTGTGATTTGTTCTGAAAACCTGACTGAAACTTATCAAGAATAGCTTGTTTGGAGTTTGGTCTCGTCCGATGCGAGAGATGGACGTCTGAAGTGGAGCTCCGCTAGCAGTGGTGCTATTTTTCATATTATTTGCTTATTATTCTGAGATATCCTGTATTTATTCAACCCGAGAGGGACCGCTACAGTATATGTAAACACATATAAACATGGCCAACAAGAAGGGGGGTCCGAAAGAATCGAAGACTAAAGCTACATCCAAGCTGCGATCAGCAAGCCCTAGTTCGAGATACGGCCTCTCAGAGACAGACGTGGATCAGATGGGCGAAAGTACAGACTCCTCGGGACCACGGTCCGCTACATCGTCGCCGGCTGAGAGCGAAAAGGGGAGCGAAGGTGCGATCGTGAGTGCAGATGTGGATAGCTCGCCGATTGGAGAGGATTACCTGAAACTGGAAAAGGCCGGGAGGTCCGCGGCTTCAGTTACGCAATTACGCGGGACTGGAGCAGCAGGGACACCGGCTTCAGCAGAGTCTGCTGCTTCATCTACGGCACAAGAAGGCACATTTCAGCTATCTGAACTGAAAGTGTTGCTCGCTGAGCTCAGGCAAGATATAAAGAAAAGCGAGAAGGCTAATGAGAAAGCAACGGCAAAGGCACTTGAGAGACTGAAACAGGAATTAAAACAGGAAATCCAACAGGCAAATGAAAGGCTGCGCCAAGAGGTACAACTAGAACTTCGACAGGTGCTGGGTAAAATCGAAGAGCGCATTGAGAAAAACTCAGTTAAACTGAGCACGCTTGCTGATCGATTGGAGCATCTTAGTGAGACATTCACGAATCGGATCGAAATAGCCGAACATCTAGCTGCCAGTGCCGAGGAAAGAGCAGTAAATGTCAGTTCGGAATGTAAAAAACTCGGAGAAAAACTTGGAGACAGACTGGCTGCTTTAGAAGATGGGAATAGAAGGTATAATGTCAGAATTGAAGGCCTGCCGGAGAATCGAGAAAGTTTAAACCCGTGAAATTCGCAACTGAACTTTTTCTAAAATAATCGGGGCGACTTTAAAGCAGAATCTGAGATAGCAGCGGCTTACGCGCACGCTGATCAAACACCGTCAGACCCGACCAAGATCTTTTATAGTTCGTTTTGAACGATTATCATTTAAGTTAGAGGTGATGGAACTCCTCAGGAAAAAAAAGGAAGATATTATATATGAAGATTGCCACATTCGCGTCTTCCCTGACTTCTCTCCAGCAACAGCTATTAAGCGCGCCGCCTTCTATAATATTAAACAGCGCTACGGCAAGCCAATGTCAAATACGGCCTCCTGTATCCGCAAAACTGAAAGTGGAATGGCAGGGTCATTTCTATGTTTTCGCTAGCAAGGAGGAGGCAGAAAATGAGTTAAGAAAGCTGATCCCGGGACTATTCTGATACATAATTGTGAGTCATGGCGGTAAATGATAAAGCTAGGATTAATAATCTACTGTCTGATCTATTTGTTTTAAAATACGGGTTTTTATCAGCATATATTCTCATATTCTTATATTATTATTACTTACTTATTACTTATCATTACTTAGTATTACTAGGGCGCTAAATGTTTATGTTTTATTGTGCTTAATTACGTTTTCCTCCTCTTTTTTCTTTTCTAATTATTTCATGTGTACCCTAAATGAGACTGTTCAATATCATACCCTTGGTTTGCTGTTATTGCTATTACTGCATTAAGACTTGTTATGCTTGTTTTGGACACATCTTTAACACCATCACCTGGGTTTATTATCTGGGGATATCATCTTAATGCACTAAAATTGATGAAGATTATATGTATGTGTGTATGTATATATATATATATATATATATATATGTATATATGTATGTATATATATATATATATATATATATATATTAAGTGCAAAATTCTTTTCTTTTTTTTTCTTTTTCCTCTTTTAAAGACTATATTGGTAACAGATATCTCTATCTTTTAACCTTAAAGCGCCACTGCATGGGGGCTTGATGTGCTTTGGACGTGCTCTGTCTCTGGGTATGTCAGAGGACTGGGACTGCATGAAGTGGGTTTTAGCCTCACCTGGGGAGGCAAAAAGGGAGGGTGGGGGTTAAGGGGAAGAGAAAGAGAGCAGGCTTGATCTATATCTAATCTATCATCTCAATCTTTATAATTATAACTATCAACGTAATAATAAGCTGCATGGCAACAACTCTTGGGGGAATAGGAAATTAAGACCTAAACTATTTCACTTCCAGTTAAGACTATAATATGACACCAAAAACTCAGAATCAGTGTCTCCATGATGGGACAGTTAACTTCGTAAGCTGGAATGTTAAAGGCCTGAATCACGAATTAAAGAGAAAGAAAGTACTTTCTCACCTAACAGGTCTAAATGCTAAAATAGTATTTTTACAGGAAACCCACTTACTAAGTAAGGATCAGTTCCGGCTGCAAAAGACTGGACTGGCCAAATGTTCCATTCTAGTTTTACAAAGAAAACTAGAGGGGTGGGAATTCTCATACATAGAACAGTACCATTTGTAGCATCAGATGTAGTATTGGATCCTGAAGGGAGATATGTGATGGTCATGGGAGACTTATCTAACTGTAAAATGATTTTGATAAATGTTTATGCACCTAATGTTGATGATAAGGAATTTATACAAAATTTATTTGCATCCATTCCCAATCTGAACACTCATAAACTTATAATGGCTGGGGACTTTAATTGTGTTCTAAATCCACTTTTAGATAAGACTTCCTCCACAGGGGAACGCAACTAACACCGCAAAGATAATTACAAAGTTTATAACTGATCACAACTTATCAGATCCCTGGAGGTTTTAAACCCAAATTCAAGAACATATTCTTTCTACTCACCAGTACATCATTGCTACTCAAGGATTGATTACTTCTTTATAGATAATAACTTCTTGCCTAAGATTAAATCTTGTAAATACGATGCTATTGTTATTTCAGACCATGCTCCGATGATCTTGGAGCTGAAATTACTAAGCCCCATACACTCACCCGCAGATGGCGTCTCAATCCGCTTCTATTAGCTGACGAGAATTGTACTGAATTTATATCCAAACAAATTGAATTCTTTCTAGAGACAAATACATCCCCTGAGATCTCTGCAGGAATACTCTGGGAAACTCTTAAGGCCTTCTTAAGAGGACAGATTATCTCATATCTTTCCCACAGAAATAAATCCGCGAAGAAAGTAGCAGAGATAAAAGCGAAATTACTAAAATAGATGAAGAACATGCCAGACTACCAAGCGAGACTCTACATAAGAGGAGGCAGGCTCTACATTCAGAATTAAACCTCTTGACAACTAAAGAAACCGAACAACTAATTTACAAATCCAGACATCATTATTATGAACATGGAGAGAAAGCTAATAAGCTTTTAGCAACAAATTCACAAGCAAGATGTATGCAACGCAATCTCGTAATTACTAACACGAACGGAGATAAAATCATCGAACACAAAAATATAATGTACACTTTTAGAGACTACTATAAATCCCTATATACTACTGAGTTTAAAGAAGACAATATACAATCTAATGCATTTCTGGATAAATTACAGATACCACAAATTGACGCTATTAGTGTGGAGGAGCTCGATAAACCTCTGTCATTATCAGAATTACTGGATGCTATAAAGTCACTCCAAGGTGGAAAAGCAGCAGGCCCTGATGGCTACCCTGCAGAGTTTTACAAGAAATTCTCCGCTCAGCTAGCTCCCTCCTATTAGCAACATTTACAGAAGCCAGAGATAACCAATCTCTTCCACAAACCTTTCGCCAAGCACTAATCACTGTCTTCCAAAACAAAATAAGGACTTATTACAATGTGCATCATACAGACCAATTTCACTTCTGAATAACGACGTTAAAATACTCTCTAAAATCATAGCTAGAAGGATGGAGAAAGTGCTCCCTCAGTAATATCACAAGACCAAACTGGATTTATTAGGGGCCGACACTTATCTTCAAATCTTCGACGCCTGTTTAATGTAATATACTCACCAACTAAATCAAACACCCCAGAAATATTATTATCATTGGATGCAGAAAAAGCATTCGACATGATTGAATGGAAATACCTTTTACTATTTTGGAGAAGTTTGGGTTTGGCCCGAACATTTGTGCATGGATTAAATTACTGTATACTAACCCAGAAGCTTCAGTTTGCATCAATAACATTTGCTCAGACTACTTTAAACTAGAACGTGGCACAAGACAAGGATGCCCTTTGTCACCACTGCTGTTTGCAATTGCCATTGAACCACTGGCAATACATTGTCGAAATACTGATCAGATAAAGGGGATTAGCAGAGAAGGACTGGAACAGAAAATCTCATTATATGCAGATGACATGGTACTGTATATATCGGACCCAGAAAATTCTGTGCCTGCAGTCTTAGCAGCACTCACAGAATTTCAAAAGCTCTCTGGTCTCAGAATTAATCTGAATAAAAGTGTACTCTTTCCGTGAATTCGCAAGCATATAATATTAGATTAGACACCCTTCCTTTTATCATTGCAGAACAGTTTAAATACCTCGGGGTAAACATCACAAGTAAACATAAAGCTCTTTATCAACAAAATTTCGTCGTCTGCATGGAAAAAATTAAACAAGACTTGCATAGATGGTCAACCCTTCATCTCACACTAGCTGGAAGAATTAACACTGTTAAGATGAATATTCTTCCTAAGCTCCTTTTTATTTCAAAACATACCAATATACATTAATAAATCGTTTTTAAGCAATTAGATTCAACAATAACCTCATTTATTTGGAATTCTAAACATCCACGCATCAAAAGAGCGACCCTACAAAGACAAAAGGCAGAAGGCGGCATGGCTCTACCTAACTTCCAGTTTTATTACTGGGGCAAATATACAGTCGATAAGAACCTGGACACAAATAGAAGAACATACACAGGCATGGACCGCAATAGAAGTAAAATCCTGCAGTACTTCTTTGTATTCCTTGCTTTGTGCTCCAATAAACACACGTTATCGGCAATACACTAATAACCCAATTGTGCTCCACTCACTTAGAATCTGGAACCAATGTAGAAAGCATTTTAAGACGGAGAAGCTTCTTTCTGTGGCACCCTGCAAAAGAACCACCTCTTTCAACCCTCACAAACATATGCAGTTTTAATATCTGGAAAAATTTGGAATTAACTTGCTTAGAGATCTTTATATAGACAACGTCTTTGCATCCTATGAACAATTACATTCCAAATTTAACATTCCAGCTACAAATTTCTTTCACTATCTTCAAATCAGGAACTTTGTTAAACAGAACCTTCCAGATTTTCCTCATCTTGCACCCTCATCCACGCTGGAAAATTATTGCTCAATTTCAAGGAGTTAGACTCCATCTCTACAATATATAAAATCCTTTTACAATCCCTTCCTTTCAAAGATCCAAGAGGACACTGGGAAAATGACCTCTCAATTAATATATCAGAAAAGGAGTGGAAAGTAGCAATGCAGAGAATTCACTCAAGCTCCATATGCAAAGCATACAATTATACAACTCAAAATTATATATCGAGCACATCTGTCTCGACTAAAACTCTCCAAAATGTTTCCAGGGCATGATCCAACCTGTGAACGCTGCAAAAGCCCCAGCCTCACTAGGTCACATGTTCTGGGCCTGCTCCAAATTAACATTATTCTGGACAAAAATTTTTAATTACCTCTCAGACAGTCTTGGACTCACAATCCCTCCTAACCCATTAACAGCTGTGTTTGGGGTTCTTCCAGAGGGTCTTAAAGTGGAGAAAGACAAACAAATTGTGATTGCATTCACTACACTGTTGGCACGCAGACTTATTCTGATAAACTGGAAGAACCCAAACTCTCCTCTTTTAAGTCAGTGGGAAACTGATGTGTTATATTATTTAAAATTGGAAAAATCAAATACTCAGTTAGAGGATCTGTGCAGACTTTTTTCAAAACATGGCAGGATCTAATCAGTAATATTTTGAAATGTTTATAAAGCACAGAGAATTTGTTGATTTAGGTATTTTTTAAAAGCCTTAAATTTTACACCGTTTGGCTTGCTCTCTCTCTCAAGGGTGGGGATCGATCTGTTCTTAGCATAATTCTTTTTTTTTTTTTGTAAAACTTGATTGCTATGTATTGATTGTAATAAAATTAATAAAAAAAAAAAAAAAAAAAAAGAATAGCTTGTTTATTGAGGTGATCATTAAGCTGCATAATGACTGCCTTCTTAGAATTTTACTTAAGAAAGGTAGGTTAGAAATAGGTCTAAAATTTTCAAAAGCAGAGGAGTCAAGATTATTTTTCTTGAGCAGGGGTTTAACTACAGCAGTCTTAACATTACAATTACCAAAGCATACGAAAAAACGAGTAAAGCCGTCGCACCTTAAATCCCTTCGCACCTCTACATCAGCATCTTTTGTCTTGTAAATATGTCGATAAGCAGAAATCAGCCTGCTATCACATCCCCCCACCGCCGCACAGTTTTCTCAGCTCAAGTCTTTTTGCCTGCGTGTCAGTTGCTTAGAGTTGTATAGAGTGAGAAGTCAAGCAAAATGACACCTTTTACAAATACTATATCATTATTTGGAACAAATGAATTTCATGCGTGTTCCATGTCTACAACGATCTATGTAAACACATCGTTAATACAGAAACGTTGTTCATGTTTTAGTAATAATTGACAAAATGTAGACATGAAGTGTATAATGTGTGAAGCCCGAAGTCCAAATATCAAATAAACACTTTTACAAAAGGTACAAGTATAACAGAACAAGTGCGCTTCTATTCAAGAATATAACTGCAGAAAAAGAACCCACGTTAGGATGCAGCATTGACACCCCTTTGATATGACCGCTTTGGTGGCGCAACGGTAACAACTGTTGACTGGTATTTAAAACTTCATGGGTTTGACCCCAGACGACTCCATTTTGAGAAGTGAGTTTCTGTTACTCTTACTATTTTAAAATAAAAACATGCATTTGATTTGAGTGTGTAACAGCCGGTGTAAAGTTATGATACTTGTAAAGGTTAGCTTTGTTTTTTTTTATTCAGTTTTATTCTCTCAATCGTGTTCACGCTTCCCCCGATCTGACACTGCTGTTTTCACATAAAGATGTCCTATAACAGAGGTGAACTCAGATGAGGATGACGGTTCTACATTGGAGAAAGAATGCATGTCGAACTTTTGCCGTCGCTGTACTTTGTAAATACTTATACAGCAAATTCAGAAGTGCATCTTTGGTGTCCTCCACTCAGTTTTTGCTCTGTAAGCACATTAGCTAGGGACCAGATTGGCCTGGGTTTTGTTTAGTAGCTCCCTCTTAATCATGCTCTCAACAGATTTTATGATATGATACATTAAGGCCAGCTTTCTGAAGACATTCAAGGCTTTTCAATGCCAGGTATTGGCTATTGGACTAAAACTTGCCTGTTCCAAAAGAGTTGGGACACTGCAGAAAATGCAAATATAAACAGAATGCAATGATTTACAAATCTTACAAACCCATATTTTATTCACAAAAGCACATAGAAAACATATCAAATGCTTAAACTGAGAAAATCTACTATTTTAAAAAAAGAATAAGGTCATTTTAAATTTAATGGCAACAACACATCTCAAAAAACTTAGGACAAGGTCATGTTTACCACTGTGTACCATCTTCTTTTAACAACAGTCCATAAATGTCTGGGACCAGTTGCTGGTGTTTTGGGAGAGGGATGTTGTCCCATTCTTGTCTGATACAGGATTCTAGCTGCTCAACACTCCTAGGTCTTCTTTGTCATATTTTTCGTTTCATGATGCACCAAATATTTTCAGTTGGTGAAAGGCCAGGACTGCATGCAGGCCAATTCAGAACCCAGACTCTTCTACAATGAAGCCATGCTGTTGCAACAGATGCAGTATGCAGTTTAGCATTGTCTTGCTGGAATATACAAGGCCTTCCCTGAAAAAGACATCATCTGGATGGGAGCAGATGTTGCTCTAAAACCTGTACATACCTTGATTGGTATATACATTGATGATGCCTTTCCAGATGTGCAAGGTGCCAATTCCATAGGCACTAATGCACCCCCATAACTTCAGTGATGTAGGCTTTTGAACTGAATGGTGATAACAGGCTGGATGGTCCCTCTCCTCTTTAGTCCGGAGGAAGCGGCTTCCATGTTTCCCAAAAGAATTTCAAATTTAAATTTAAATTTAAATGAGCTTTGGCCCAGAGAAGACGGCAGCTTCTTCTTTGCATGATAGAAATTTATCTTGCATTTGTGGATGGCATGGCAAACTGTGTTCAAGGCCAATGATTTCTGGAAGTATTCCTGAGCCCATGCAGCGATTTCCATGACAGAAACAGTACAGTTTTTAAAGCAGTGCTGCCTGAGGGCCCGAAAATCACAGGCAACAAATCCTGATTTTTGGTTTTGTCCCCTGCACACAGAGATTTCTCCAGATTCTCAGAATCTTTTCATTATATTAAGTACTGTAGATGATGAGATATTCAAAGTCTTTGCAATTTTACGTTGAGGAACATTATTCTGAAATTGTTCCAAAATTTGCAGACATAGATTTTTGCAGGCTCTCAGAGATATTCTTTTTATAGCCAATCATATTACTGACCTGTTGCTAATTAACCTAATTAGCTGCAAAATTTTCCACCAGCTGTTTCTTTTAAGTAACACTTACTTTTCCAGGCTTTTGTTGCCCCGGCCCAACTTTTTTGAAATGTGTTGCTGGCATCAAATCCAAAATGAGCTGATATTTTTCATGAAATAGTAAAATGTCTCACTTTCAATGTTTAATATGTTTTCTAAGTTCTGTTGTGAAAAAATATGGGTTTATGAGTTTTACAAATCATTGCATTCTGTTTTTATTTACATTTTACACAGCATCCCAATTTTTGTGGAATTTGGGTTGTACAAAGACATTTCATATATGTAGTAGGATAGTAGACAGAAGTGCTCTGCACAGGACTGAAGTAGGCATTCACTTTTTCTGTCTGGTCCATAGCTTTTTTGATGTCATTTTGATCAGAGAAGGGCTGACTAGCTCTAATACTGTGTCTGGTCTAGTGCTAACAATCACAGAACAAATTGTTTTTTTTTTTTGCATAAAGTTACTTAAGAGTGTAAGTGCGCTGTTTTTTCTAAATTCCTTCAGAAATATCACTAATACTTATGCTAATGGGTAAGGGGGAAAATGTTTTATAGTGATGTCAGAATTCTGAAATGTAACCTTGTGTCATCTTCTGTCTTCTTTAATATTGCTGTTTATAATATTTTATGTAAAATTTGTTTCATTATTTACCTATCTAGTCTCATACTGTCACTTTTATTGGATGTTTATGGAGTTATTTTAGTATTTAGTTTCATTTTTCTGGCAAATATTATGCTCACATTATGTGCAGATATGATTTTTCGTCTGTCGTATGTCTCATGCTCTTGTGGTGTTGTAACAACAGCCATTTTCTTGATAAAATGAAACCAGGATTTCTTTTGCTACTCTCCTAATTGCTGCTGTTTGTTTTTTTGACCTTAAGCTTTATTTTTATTTATTTATTTATTTATTTTTAAGCTTTATTGTTTGGCTAACTTGTTATATTGCTCTCTGCTCTCCAGCATTTTTAATGCCAGTTATATTTGTGCTTCTAGGTTCAAGGAATTAAATTTAAAAAGCTTGTTCTTATCTTAAATGCTCAATATTTTTATGTTAATACTAATACTAGGCATTTGAGTAGTAGGCTCTGTCCACACTACTACATTTTTATTTAAAAACGCAAACATTTTTCTCAGTTTCCAGCTTTAATTCACACTGCACTGGTATTTTCAACCCATTAAAATGAATACTTCTAAAAAAAATCTCTAGACCCAGATAATTTTAAAAACACTGGCTTGGCATTTAAGTGTGGATGACCAAAAATAAAGATTTAAAAACACAAACTCCATCCCAGTCTGGTTGGTTAATACTTTTTACGTGTCCCTCCCCACGTCATTACAACATTCCCTGATCGGTCACCCTTCACAAAAGAAAAACATAGCTGGCATAGAAGAGTTGCTTTCCATGGTGCTTGTGTTGCTAACCTGTATGAATCTGAATTACGTTTTGTGTCAAGTGGCTAGTCACAGTGCACGATAGAGTCTCCAGTCATATATGTGCACAAAATGCACGAGAATACAGGGTGGGCAGACTATACACATACTAACTGTGGTTGGTGCACAATGAATTTCAAAAAATGTAATTGTAACAAAAAAAAACATCTGCTCATGAGACTGCTAACACAACAAGACAAGTGACTGAAATTTCTGACATAACAGAAATTCTTCAAAGTTATTTGACAGCACACTTAGATAGATAGATAGATTGGAATTGCAGAGTCGCATAGTGTGGGGGAGGAACGATCTCCTCAGTCTGTCAGTGGAGCAGGACAGTAACAGCAGTCTGTAGCTGAAGCTACTCCTCTGCCTGGAGATGACACTGTTTAGTGGATGCAGTTAATTCTCTATGATTGACAGGAGTTTGCTTAGCGCCCGTTACTCTGCCACATTTGTCAAACTGTCCAGTTTCATTCCTACAATAGAGCCTGCCTTCCTCACCAGTTTGTCCAGGCGTGAGACGTCCTTCTTTTTTATGCTGCCTCCCCAGCACACCACCGCATAGAAGAGGGTACTCGCCACAATCGGTAGAACATCTGCAGCATCTTATTGCAGATGTTGAAGGATGCAAACCTTCTAAGGAAGTATAGTCAGCTCTGACCTTTCTTACACAGAGCATCAGTATTGGCAGTCCAGTCCAATTTGTCATCCAGCTGCACTCCCAGGTATTTATAGGTCTGTACCCTCTGCGCACAGTCTCCTCTGATGATCACGGGGTCCATGAGGGGCCTGGGCCTCCTAAAATCCACCACCAGTTCCTTGGTCTTGCTGGTGTTTAGGTGTAAGTGGTTTGAGTCGCACCATTTAACAAAGTCTTTGATTAGCTTCCTATACTCCTCCTCCTTCCCACTCCTGATGCAGCCCACAATAACAGTATTGTCAGCGAAGTCACACTTGTAAGATGCAATCACACTCTTATTGCATGTGAAACGATGGCTGGTGAAGCTGAAATTCAGTCCAACTCAGTGAAAATACGGCTTAAAATTGTGCCAAAATTTCACACTGTACACCCAGTGTTGGCAGACCATTACATCATAAGCATTTTCAGTCATTTTAGTTTGGATGAAAATACTTTAATAAATAATGTGAAATGTTAGTGTGGACTGAGATTGTTTTTATTTAAAATGCTGCTTTTAAACAAAAGTGCAATAGTGTGGACATAGCCATAGAAAGGTATAGTAATCTTCTTGCTCAAAACTGCAAGTTTCACCTGTAGGAATGAAATGATTATGCAATCCGACTCTCTACTTCCCAAAGACTTTTTATGCATGATGATTTCATATAGTGCCCCAAACAATTTGCATGAAGTAATGCCCTATCTACAGCTTGTGCTCCACTGGTCTATGAAAATATGGATTAGGTCAAAGTTCTCAATGCTGTAAAAATAGCTACTGTATATCAAGAAGGTCTTTACATTTCATACAAGAGTTGAGTTGACCCCTCTTAATTATATTATTTATTTCTAACTAAGTCACTGTTAGTTCCAAGGAAATACAGAGATCTTCCTACCGAATAAAATTAGACCATAGCTAAGGACTCACATATGAGTACAATGGCATCAAACGTGAGTTTGTTGACTGCCTGGTAATGCTAGAACTGACTCTGACTGCCTGCAGCTGTATAACTTGTATAACCATGTATTACAAAATATATCAAAAACATTATAAAGGGTTTGGCTTATAATAAAATTAATAGTAATACATTTCACACAATCCAGTTGTGTAGCCAGCAGTCCTTTATAAAAGCTAACAGCTACTGTTTATGTTTCATAGAATTTGCACTCTTTTTTAGAATTCTTATTAAATAGAATACACATCTCCTCCATTATTAAGAAAGAAATTTAATGTTAATATGTAAAGCATATGATTTTTATTTGGTACTGAAGAGAGTTCACCAATGGCTGTTTAGTGTTTATTATTATATAAAAGCAATGATCAATTTCTATTATACTTTTGTAGTTTATTGTGCATGTTTTAAAGAATGATCACTAAAATTGTCATTTTACGGGATTTTATACACTGCTGTTAAGCTTTTTTTCAATTGGTGTCTGTTATTTACTTCTCACATGAGCTAGTTACTGTAGGCAGGCACCTTTTTTCAGCATTCTTCTAGTTGACTTGGCAAAAAAGAATTAGCAGGCTCCTCAACAGGCTTTTATAAAAATGTTTGTAGTTTTATTTTAGCGTTTATGAATCAAGGTATTAATTTAAGCATTCATCTAAGCATTTCTTCCTCAGTCATCTTATTGTAATTCATTTGCACCATCAGTGAAGAAAAAAATGTTCACAGGGTCATTGAATGCTCTATTTTTCTAGTTAGATATTTATGTTTTATCTCTTCAGAAAGCTCTAAATTGGTCTTTGTTCATATTCTCAATAAACACTAAATTCACTAACCTCTGACAGGCAACTCTCTGAAATGATCTTCTCTTCAGTATATACCATATCATTCAATCTATAAATAATGAATTCAGGAGAAAACTGTATATCAGCTAGTGTTATTACTAAAAGAACTACCAGCTCTTGGACCTCAATACTGATACTAAAATGGAAAACTCTTCCAACAACCACCTTACTGCCCCACCCCTTCTCTGTCTGTCAGCTGCTTCATTCCCCAAGCCAGCATGCATTCACGCTTGCCACTTTGCAAGACAATTATGCACCTCAGTTATATGCAATACGTTGACAAGAGGAGTCTTCTCATTGGACTATCCAGCAAGTTTACATTAATACATGTTCAAAGCAGGGGACAGGGGCTCTGAATTGGATCTCTTTTAGAGTTCCGATTTCGTTTATAAACAACAATGAATGAGGAACTTGAAAACTACTATTTACTTTGTTTTGCTCCCCCTGCCTGCAGAAATGTGTACCTCCCTGTTCCACTGGAGGAGCCTCCTCTTTGGACTATTTAAATTGTTTACACACACACACACATATATATATACTAGGGGGCCTTGCCCCTTGCTCGCTTCGATCGCCAACCCCCGTATTTGGTTTTCCGGATACACACTTTTAAGATTTTTTTTTTCTTTGAATTGTTGATTTCATTAGTTTCACTTTTATTTCAGAACTTCTATAAAAACAATATTTTGAATCTTGCGAGTCCCAATATGCTAAATCTTTTTAATTAGGTCAGTGAGACATGTATTGAATGACTTTATACCATAATTCAGGCTAGGTTTCTCTGTTTGGAATTTCAGCACAGACAAAATGATCTACATCATCAGCAGTTAATCATTTTTTTTACAAAGTAACCCATAAATGCATGTGCGATAAACTCAGTTTTTGAAATTCTCAAGATTCAAGATTCTTTATTTGTCACATGCATAGTTATACAGGACAACACGCAGTGAAATGCATTTTGATCTGCTTTTCAAAAACTGTGCAAAGTTAGAAGAATATCAGTTATATTAACAAAAAGTCATAGATTGAAAGATAACAGTATAGTAGAACATAATAAATAAGTAAAAGTATGTGAATAAAGTAGAATTAAGTGTTAAGGTGCAATAGTGCAGTGATTATTGTGCAAAATCAAAGTTAGACAGGTGCATAGTTAAATGAGGCAGTTTGTTTGCTTGCGCTACTGTGATCTTTACTTTCTTTATTTTTATACTTTCTAATTTTCCTACTTTCATATCCTTTAACTTTCTCCACATGTGTATCGTGCTGAATTCTACTGCCTTCATAATCTCTAACTTGCTCTGCAATGGTTTAACGCCAACGTTTGTGAACGTCTTTATGAAGTTCTACTTTGTCTTTTAATTCTGAGCCGGATTGGACGTGCTTTTTTTTTCAATTGTACTTGTTCCAGGCTAATAATTACTTTCCATATTTTCTGAATTTGCACCTAAAATATTCCTTTTCTTTTTTGTCCTTTTTTCTCTCCAATGCTTTTGAGTCTCTTTTCTCTGCACTGCTTTCTTCTTCGCTTAGTCGATGCGCTGAGAGCCCTGGATCTCTGTGTGCTCAAATCCTTTAGACGACTGAATGTTTTGCTGCCTCTTGGCTTATTTGATATTGATTGTAAGTAGGACGTGTCTTGCAAGAATCTCATGTTCCACATCATCATGAGACGGTCCTGGGTCAATCTCTTGGCACAAAGCCTCATGTTTAAGGTCTCCGCAAGATTCTCTGTGGCCAATCTCTTTCATCTCACAGTTTCTTTTAAATGTCTTCTGTGATCTTAATGTGAAGATCACGTCTTGATGCCTTTGTGTTTCACTCCAGGATTTTTTTTATAATAGAGAGATATATGCTTAAGGGGTTTTGGTCCCTAGGATGTTTGAGCTAGACTTAATACATATATTAAAATCAAACAGTAGACATTCTCCCTTGGAATTCCAATTGGGCTTAGTAACAAAATTAATGAAATGCTGGTACTGTACTGTTTAAATGATTGGGTTTTCTGTACTTTTTCAGTACCGGTATACTGCACAATCCTAATATCAGCTAAACCTTTCTTAGTTGAAAACAGTATAGTATATGTAACCAGCCCTGTATGATTCATTTCATGTTTTTTTATTTAAATTTTTTAAAAAACTCCAGCTTACCTTCTAACTTTAGTTTTAGGAAAGACCAAGTAATATTACTTAAAACATTTATCCTAATAATAATTCTTAATTAAAATAATGTGTTGTTTTTAGAAGGATGGTACCTGTTATCATTCCATTAGTCATTTAGTGGAGGTAAGTAGTTCTGCAAAGCATAAAGATTTTCCAGGGATAATGCTGAAAATGGGGAGTTCATTTTAAAGTGCAGATTACTCCTAATAGTGATCAGTCATAATAGGTGGTGAATACATAAAATTATTTTTAAATGAACAGCTAAATTAGAAGTTAGGATATTATCCTTCATGATGACTGCACATAACTTTGATGAATTTATGCTTTTAACCTCCTTTTGTCAATTTTCTTTAGTTTTGTAATATGTGTGCGTTTATTTCTTCTTAAATATTTATTTAATTCTTATTCAGGCAATGCCATTTTGTGTTTTTACATAAACTGACATTTTATGATTGTCTTTGCATGGCTGTGGTCATCTCCTTTATAGTTTCTATGCTCGTTGCCAACATGGTGCAGCCATACACCTCATATTTAGGACAGTGGCACCCAGCAGTGTGTTATCTGAGTATTGAGTTCTATTTAGAAACAAACTTCCTAGTTCTAGTTAGGTACAAATTATATCTAATTAGACACTGAATTTTTTGCAATGGCTCTTGACTTTATTATGTGTTTTGAATGTCATTGTTGATTTTGGCAGCTTTTTCTGATTATATAGATTTTGGTTTTTCATTTAACAAATTAAGTGCACGCCTAAATGCTTTCCTCCACTCTCCAGCATTTTCTGGCTTAAATTTTACTTTGAATACTTGTCTTGCCTCATGGGGTTCAAAACATTGAAAAGAATCATGGAAGTAAACATCCTTGTTTGTGAATGATTTAGCAAGTATTTCAACTCAAAAACCTGTTTAGCTTAGATGAAACTACTAACACCTGCTTGTATACAGAAGCAACTGATCAGTTTATATTGGTTTACTCTACTTAAGGAAGAAATGAAATTCAACAGATTTGAAAGATAACAAAACCAAAAAATCAAAAACAAACAACATGGTGTTGGAATGAGACCCGTTCTATATAAGCTGGAATGCTAAAGCTAAATGAAATGCTGTGCCACAGTTAGAATGTGGACTTCTAAATTTGTTTTCTGCAGTCATCAAAATTGGATTTTTTGTTGCTGATAAGTAATAAGAGGTTAGGAGGACATAGACCAGCCATTCGCATATTGCATGCTTTTTTGCTAAAATATTGTCATACTAGCCACTACGCTGCATAATTATTTTTTGATGGGTAAACAGTTCCTGAAAGACACAGTTGTGCAAATGGGGTGGGTTTGAGGATACGACTGTGAGTGAATGAAGACATGGAACTTTTAAGAGAGCAACATACAATTGTCCGTGCCTGAAAACTGGTTTTGGCAGATACAGGCATCTCTTTTTGAAAGTTTGGCCCTGTGCCTTATTAATTGTCATTGCAAAGGCCAATCTAACAGGTGTGGTTTATGGCCGGCTTGTCATCCCGGCCAATACCCCCAGGCCGCCAGATGGAGCCCTCCCTGCAGCATGGAGGTGCCCCGAAGACCAGCAGGGAATCCTGGACAATGGAGTTTTCATACACAGTCTTGCTGGATACCCCAGGGGCCGCTACATGGAGCTGCAGGGAGGAGCGATGAATATCATTTGCCCTACGCCCCGGAAGTTCCGGGGTGAAGAAAAAGAAGAGTTTTGATGTGACCCGGAAGTGCTAAGAAGTCACATGGACTGAGGGTTCAGAAGCACTTCCAGGTCACAAACTATAAAAGGACTGTGGGAGCTCCAAGACGGCGAGCTGAGCTGGGTGGAAGGGTGGCAACGCGTCTGGGAGTAGTGGAGAATTTATTGTAGTGATTATTGGTTTATTGAATAAAGTCAACATTTGGACTTTTATCTGGTGTCTGGAGTCTTGGACAGGGGTTCAAGGGAGCAATATTGCCCCCTATCTGTCACACAGGAAATTGTCTGCGTGTAAAAGTAAAAGGCAAATTTGAATCTGATGGGGTCAGGGAAATCCGGGGAAAAAGGACAGTTTGTGAGGTAGCAGCTATGATAGTTTTACACTCCAGTACATTGCGGTGAATGCTGGTAACAGAAAGTCTAGTGCCATTACAGAGACCTTTTGCTGGCATGAGGTTTCTGAGAAGCATGACGACTGAACCAATTTTAATTTTGAGTTTATGCGGAAGCATGCCAGTGGGAGTAAGACTAATCTTCGGGGAATGAAAGTTGATCTGCAGGATCGTCTGTGACGATGGAGTCAATGCTGGTGAAAGTTACTTTGTCGGTAGGGATAAGTCCTCGAGAGCGAGAGTGGATGTGGGAGGAGGGTTAGAGTGGGCGGGTGGGGCTCTTTCATGTGTACCCCATGGTTGGGCAACTTGGTCGATTATATATATAGAAAAGCAGCCGGAACCGAAAAGAACAATGAAAAGTCAACGTGGTTCAAAGGTGCATGTGGACTGTAGCACACACGAAAGCGACTGAGGCTGTATTTGGTGAGGTGTTGCATGCGGGCACATGAGCAGGCAGTGCGCATGCCTCAAGAGCGAGGATGGATGCGGGAGGAGGGTTAGAGTTGGTGGGCGGGGCTCTGTCGTGCGTATCCCATGACACGGGAGGAGGGTTAGAGTTGGCGGGCGGGGTTCTGTCGTGCGTATCCCATGGTCTTAGAGTTGATGGGTGGGGCTCTGTGAGTTGCCGGGTGTGGCTCTGTCGTACGTATCCCATGGTCTCTGTTGTGCGTACCCCATCGTAGGGCAACTTAGTCAATTATATATATATATATATATACATAGTTACTCGACTTCCTGAAATATCAGCTATAAAATGCATGCACTTGGAGGACAGCTTAACACTAGAATCCCTGAAGCCTATGAAAAAACTTGTAATCCCAGCCAATCTTAAATTCCTTCTCACCTATCGTTATTTGGAATACATGCATTTCATGTGTGCTCTGTGTCTATAAAGATCTGGGTAAGTGTAGGATGAAAGGAAATGTGAGGCAATGGATGCTGAAGACATACCTAAAGCAGAAGGTATTTTCATATTAAACTAATAATGATATGAAGTGTATAATGTGTGATGACTTTAGTCCAAATATCAAATAAACATGTGTGCTTTTATTCAAGAATATAACCAAAAAAAGCATTCAATTTACATGTTTCTGTCAATGAGTTACAAACCTGAGCTCAAATGTCAATCGACAGAAAGCTAATATGTATTTCTCACATTTTCTTTCATCTTACAATTTCCCAGCTCTTTGTAGACATGGAATACACATGAAATGCATGTATTCCATATAAAGATTTACTGTATTATTTACCCTATATCAACTCCAGGCACCAAACAGCAGATAAGTAGCCTTTGCTTGAGCTGGGAGAACTTTTTCCCAAAGTTGAGCTCTGGCAAGGAAGTGGGGGGGTTTGGTTGATAGCAGGCTGCTTGCTGCTTATGCTGATCAACACATTTACAAAACAAAAGATGATGATAGAGAGGTGCGAAGGAATTTAAGGTGGGCCGGGATTTTTTTGTAGACTTCAGGGATTCTAGTGTTAAGGGCTCAGATAACTGCAATTTCCCACTGGTGCTGTTGACTGATGCCTTTTCTCTTCCTTTCTCTGTAGATCAGAAGACTGACAGCCATAACCTCTCTGACATCACTTCTGGTGTCTGCCTGTCTGGACCTGCCTCTTTCTGTCAGGAGCCCATAAGACTGGAACTCCACCATCTTGAGCAGTCTACTTTGAAACTCACATCGATACAATTCTTTTGCTTTTTCACGCATTTTGAACCCACGTTTTGTTTTCATTGTATGGAGTTAGCCTTTGGGTGCTCCAAAGATTGATTATTTCTTTGTGTCTTTCATTACAATGGCATAGGATTTATCGAAAGTTCCTGAAGATAGAGTAACAGGAGGAGATAATTAATTTCCATGCCATGATAGCGGAAATCCGGGCTCTAAAAGCCCAGGTTGGGGAGCAACGGATGTGGCTCACTGAGACAGAGGTACGTAATCAAACCTGTGCCTCTCTCCAACAGGAAAAATTGTTGGGTCCATCCCAGTTATTACTTCTGTTACAATTTGATAATGGTATTGAGAATTTCTTTCTGGTGTTTGAATGTACTACTACTTATCATCACTGGAATCATGCGGAATGGGCACACACACACCAGTAAGTATGACCGACTGTAAGTAGAGGTGTTGCTACGATATGGCATTAGCACGACCAGCAGGCCAGAGCATGTTTGGAATGACGTTTTAACCCTGAGCAGCCAGCACGCTTCCAGGCTTTTGACATATGGGGCTGAGTCAGGCACTGGCTAAGACCAGACACAAATACACCAAAAAAGTAGCCTGTGACTTCTTGAAGAATGCCCTCTCCAAATTACTTATCCAGCCAGTCTGTAGGGTAGAAGTAAACAAATTGGAAGACCTAGTGGGAGCCTTTGAGTGGCACCAAACAGCTTTACAATTCGAGTCTGCTGATCACCACAAATCTCCAACTCCATCTCTATTCCTAAGTCTGCCTGCAGAACCACAGTTCCAGCAGTCTTGCCGCAGGAGAGGCACAGAGACTTTCCATGCTGCTACAAGTGTGGGGAGATGGGCCACACCATCACCCACTGCCCCTCTTTTGGTGAGCCGATGAACTGTAGTTGGGGATGAGGAGAAAGGTAGTGTCTTATGGCCAACCCTCTATCTCTTCCTTTCACCAAGGTGGTGGTAATAAATGGGCACAAGGCCACTTATTGATTCTAGCAGTGCATATCAATTTTTGGTCACTATTACGTGCTTCTGTGATATTGGGAATCCAGAGTGGACATTCTGAAATTACAGATTGTCTCTTTTTCACTAAACAGCACACACAATCCTAAAGCCTCATGAGATGGAGGTTTTTGAACTAAAGACGCACCTATGTTCTCATTCTTCTATTTTCAAATAGAAAACTAAATCCTGTGAGGCTTTAGGTTTATGCATGTGCTGATAATTTAGGAAGTAACTATATAACATATTTTAGTAAAAAAAAAAAAAAAACATACATTTTGGACTGGATAAGAGACATGTGGTATATGCAACATGAGTAATGTTAGATTTTTATCATTTTTCCTTGGACGTTTTTCACATTTCCTATTGTACAACACTGGTCACTATTGTGTTTTATTATGTCTTAAACTTCTTTCTCTCCATTCTGCATGAAATTAAAATTTTTCTTGGCCATTACTACAAAGTATATGGGGTAAGCTTGTGAAGTAAAATCACAACAATCTCAACTAATTCTGTGTACATAAAAAATAACATGAAAAACTGAACTTGAATGTAAACTACAGTGAAGCTTGTGTTAAATTATTCTAAAGGTTTAGGGAACAGAGAGGAATTAATCTTTTTTTAATAGTAACCAGAAAATTTTGAAAAAATACAGATTTTGAACCACCAAGATTTACAAAACCTTGCACTGGGCAGGTATGATTTTACGAAGAGGTATTTCAGGACAAATGCCTACATCAAGCCCAACAGTTTGCCCTCCTACCAACCAATTCAAGTTCACAATGGGAGACTACACTAAAACATGAAATTAATCTATTAATCTAATGTCTAGAATGATTACAGCAAATAATATAACAATAAACACAAACAAGAATGTATAGCAATGCCACCTCACACCAGTAATGAGCATCATTATCTATATACAGTCCAGAAATAACTTGCTGTATTGGTTCACTCTGCAATAATGTCAGATAATTTTCAGGAAAAATGCACTATCCAGAATATTAGAAGAATGATTTTAAACATATCTCCACAAAGGGAAATGAAGAAAATAGTTGTACCAGCAATGTTCCCAGACAATCTGCTTGTCTTTCCTGAGATTCTGCTCTTCATCTCCCTCAGTCACTGACGCAATAATCCAGCAATAGCACGCAAGCACCTATCCACTAGGTATTGTTTTCCTGCTGCTGTTCTCTGCACGCTGCCACTCCTCCACTGACTTATTTATTAGGTATTATAGAGATCTGTTTCTGCCACTTCACTAATCAGTCAGAAGGCATTTCTTATAACGGTCCTCACCATTCACTTGCTGAGAACAAACTGTTTTAAGGTGCAGGCTTTCTCTGTCAATTGCAGCCAGGCTGCCTGCACATCCACATTTACTAGGGACAAATCTTTAGACACTAATACAAGATAAAACAACTTATACATGCAGCTCAAATGTAATCCTTGCTTTTAAAGTGTCTTCAGTTTTCTATCATATTTATTGAGTAAAGAAAAAAAACATTACTTGATTGTAAATCTCTTTTTCCAATCAATGAATTTGTAAATGTATATGATGCAAAAAAGCACATGATGAACAAAGCTATTTATAGATGAAATGAGAAAGTATCTGTTATCAGAACACAAAAAAATCATATCTAAAACCTGCTTCCATAGCAACACTTTTGTTCTGTTGAAAAAAAATGGTTATCAAAAGAAGTTTCATATAATGGCAAGAGTGCCAGGTTTAGAAATGAATCTGATAAAATCAAATTGAAATACAGTTAATCAACACAAAGTAGTGGACATAATTTTAACTGCCATATTCCTAAGGAGTATTAGTATAAATAATGCAATGTAAAGTCTAGTAAGTACTTCTAAGTTTTTAATTATGTTTATTATATTCAAAATGTTTGTTATACTAAACTCTGAATATATTTTAAATTATGAGTGTGCAAAGATAACCATAGTCCAGTTCATGCCTAAAATAATAGAAATCCCTGGTAAACCTCTGGAAAATATTTTTCCTCTTTTTGTTTTGTTGTTTACTATGGCTTTGTGCAGAAACTTGCTTCAAACAACATATTGACACAATCCTCTGTATATTAAATGTATTTAATCTCCCTCAGAATTATTTTTTCACCTTTTTCTTAGAAAATTAACTTAATTTGTTTTTTTTTGCTCATTGGAGTCAAGCAGGAACATGTTCTCAATGCGTCACATTGCTGCTCATGCACCAATGTCTATAAATGTTCCTTGTACTTTAAAATATATGAGAAAGACTCTCAAAAAATAATTCATAAAGTAGGCTTTATTAAAATAGAACCAATCAAGCCCTTTTTTTACAATTTGTACCTTCTGCCAGTTCAGTCTTTTCCACATCTCACCTCCTAACTCTAAAGTCAGTTAGCCTTTTGCTCAAGGGGTTTTTAAGAAAAGACCTAGCCAAGCCCTTAAAACAGTTCTTGGATCAGTTGGACGTATTTTTGCAACATTGACATTAGGCCCGATTTACTTTTAGCAAACCAAGGTGTCCCTTCACTTACCTAATTCTTCAGTTACATTAAGAAAGCTATAACAGCCCACCTATTACATGACAGTTTAAAGGGTGAATCTTGTCACTGACCTAGCATTCTCAACTAAAAGAGTTCAAAAAGTAGGTTTTGTTAAGAATTACAAACTTCCAAATAAGTGCTCAAAATTATGATTTTTTGTTTAACCTTTTACGAAGGCTTGCTAACTTAGGCTTGTCTCAAAGTTACAGCATCTATTATAGGTATTTTAATCTATGCTATTCAGAAGTGTGGAAAATATTATCAGTAATTCACCCTTTGCGTCAGTCACAAACACACACATATATATATATATATATATATATATATATATGTACTGTATATCTATCTATATAATAAATGCTAATGTCTGTGTGTCTGGTCCCTCAGAGCAATATGATTGGTCAGTTTCACTATGTCAAAGTGCCAGGCAAGGGAGGCCGACACACAGAAGGACACCAAGGAAAGGGATAAGTAGAATGCTAAGAATCACCTTCAAACATGGGAAGTGTCTGCAAGAATATGAATGATGCTTTTAGAGTGGTAAATGAGGGCCCGTTTACCATTGGGGTAGCCAAAAATCAGACAGGAGACAAGCATGGAGTCTGATGAGCACCCTTTATGGGAACGCGATCGAGAAAGGGCACACGTAAGTCAAGAGATACCATAATTTTAATAATAATAAAGAGTAATTCTTTAAATTTATATAGCACTTTTCTGACTACTCAGAACTGCTTCAGTGAGTGGGGAGGCACTTCAACCACTTCAACTGATACATAGGATCCACTTGGATGATGCGATGGCAGCTATTTTTGCGTCAGTACGCTCACCACACATTAGCTGTTAGGTGGTGAAGTGGTGAGAGAGATAGCCAATTTGGGACAGAGGATGATTAGGGGCCCAGAATTACTAGGCCGTGGTGGACAATTTAGCCTGGCCATCAGGATACGCCGTAGTCTTTATGAAGGATGTCCAAGGATCTTTTATGATCACAGGAAGTCAAGACCTTGGTTTTATGTCTCATCCAAAGGATGGTGCCATTTTTACAGCATAGTGTCCCTATCACTGCATTGGGGCATTGGGATCCACATTCAGACCACAGGTTAAGCACCCCCTGCTGGCCTCACTAACACGTCTTCCAGCAGCAACTCAGGCTTTCCCCTAGATGGTTTCCCACACAAGTATTGGCCAGGTCCGAACATGCTTAGCTTCAGGTGGATGACCTTTTCTGAAGTGCATGTGGTAAGGCTGCTTCATATATAAATGGATTTAATGCACATGGAATTTTCATTGAATCTTCACATTTGTGAGGATTTTTCTGTGGGTTCTCAGATTTTCTTTCCACATCCTGAAGTTGCATTACCAAGGTTGGTAAGCAATTTTTAATTGGCCCGGTATTGAGTGAGTGTGGGTATGTTCATAAATGTGGCCTACAAAAATAGCTAAACAGAAGGGCATGATGAACAAAGATAACAATCAGCAGGTAAACAGGAAAAAAACACAAAAATCTACAGCCTCTATAGACACACTATATAGAATATTGACTCAGCCTATTAGGTGCAATGAGACATCCACTGGCCCAAAAGCAGAACGTAACATTCTGGGACTGCGTGCTTCTCTTCATTGGTCAGGAGGTATTTTAGCATTATGATAGCCCCCCTCAGCTGTGATATCTCCCTATAAGGATGTTTACTCAACACTGGCACCTTGGATTACATGCCCTCTACCTTTTAGGGAAGCATTGCCAGTGTTGATTTGTGCATTTATAAGGCATATACAGTAGCGCTCTCTGTCACTGCAAGTAGCAGCTTTTCGATTATTCAAAGGGCCTTGTTGGATCCTACACCAGCCCTGTGTTACCCTTTTCTGCATTCATTCCATGTTGGAGTATACTGAATGATTGATTGTAAACTTCATCATATCTATCAAACTATTTTTTTTCATGGGTAATGAACATGGTTTATTCTTGATTAAACATTCAGTTTTGTAAGTATCATAAATATTATGAAAATAACCTTACACAAAACAAATTTTTCAACGAATAATGACGATTTCCAACTGAATGATCTTTGAAATAAGATGAAGGTATTTAAAATAGCTCACTACTTGGTAACAAATTCTGCTTTATAATTGAGCAAATTAGCAAGAAAGGAATCCAAGTATGTAAAGACAGTGTAAACAACTCACTGTTTAAAAAAGTCTCTCAGAGCAATAAAAGCTATAAAACTGAAGTAAAAGACATCTGTACATTTTATACATTATAAAAGTATTGGAAACTGCTTTTAAAAAACAGAAATGGAAATCACTATGGTATTGGTCACAGATCATTCTGCAGCAATTTATTGGGGAAAATTCTAAAAAAGTGTTTTGTTTTTAATATTATGTAATAACCAGGTAAATACCTTTCTATAGTAAAGACCATATGAAAGCATTTTACTAAAATATATATATAGTGATGAATCTGAGGGTAAGGTTATATACTGGTATCTGGAAGGTTGCCAGTTCAAATCCCATAACAACAAGAAGACATCCTACTCTCTTGGGCCCTTGAGCAATGCCCTTAACTTGAAAATTGCTTTCCAAAATGGCTGATCCTGGACTTTGACCCCCAACGGTCATGCGAAAAGACAATTTCCCTTAGGGCTAAAAAGGGGAAAGAGGGTGGGGGCGGACTAAACTGGTCAGCTTATAGTTAAAAACTAACATTTTAGCCACAAAGCCACAATTCCTGCCAACATAAAAGTATACATTCTCAAAGACTATGGAAATTTACAAAAACCACCAGACGTTCTCTGGCAAGATATGGGGGTAGAATGAAAAGATTCATACAAGCCACTAGTCAAAGGTGAATATTAAATCTGCCTTTACAGGAAATTGTGTCTGGAAATTTATAATAATTTAAGAAAGACTTGGTTAATTTTTTTTAACAATTTTCATCAACGTATAAAACCTAATGAACCTTGAGCTGAGGGACAGCAAACTAAAATACATTTTGAACATTATAGAGAAGTTAAGAGTAAATTTCTGAGTTGGGAATTTGCCAAAAGGGGAAATAGAACACATCTAACAAAATTACTCATTACGCATTAGTAAAAGAACTCAGCCATTTAGTCTAAAATGCACTGATATATTTAACAATAGTCAGGAAATACTGATGTACAGTAAATTAATGATTTTGATAAAATAAGAAAAACTATTCTGACAAGAGTGAACGTTCAGATCAACATAAAGTATGATTTTTCTATTCACATTATCAGTCAAAAATAATTTTCAAGTTGAGATTTGATGGTCCTCAGGAGACCACTACAGTAGAATGTTGACTATCCAAACATCAATCATTTGAACTGTCAATTATCCAAACCACCGCCACACCCACCCAAAAAAAATTACAATATCTACTTTTAGTGCTTTGTGTTTAAGAGTAGCTCTATGATCTGCACAATGTATTGTGAAATGTGCAATATATAAACAAAAACACAATTATATTTGAGCATAAATAATTAAACATGTTTGAACTTTGATGGGTGAAAGCGACAGTTTTAATTTCAAACCGTGTTTCATGTTGCACTGAAATAAATAAATGAAGAAAAAAGTTAAATAATTGCAACAAAAATATACATGTATTTTATGACACATTTTATTATTTCTGTTCACCTATCATTGTATTTTTTATTTATTTATTTTCACATTTCCCAATGCATATATCTACTCATTTTTTTTGTTTTGTCCAAAATATTCTTCCATGTAACTCCTGTCACTTAATGCATTTTTGTCCAGTTATTTATTTGAGTATATGTTCATTATAGCTATTGATATTGATATTCTTCACCTTTGTGAGACTGGTCCTGGACTATATGAGTCTTCTTGTGGTAGGCCACCTGGTCCAACAGCACTTTGTCTATCAGGCAAAGATTAGAGTGAAGGATGCAATTATCTATCTGCTCCACACGGCATATTCTCACATGGGCAAAGCTGGCAGCCCTGTGAGGATTATGTATTTTGATTTCTCCATTTCCTTCAGTACCATCCAGCCATCAATGTTAAGGGGTAAACTCAGAGATATGCAGGTGAATGAGCCTGTGGTGTCCTGGATAATGGACTAACTGTTGGGCAGACAGCAGTTGTTGAGTTTCAAGGACTATCTTTGTGATATGGATGTGTGCAACACTGGACCACCACAAGGAATAGTCCTGTCTCCTGTTCTCTTCACTCTGTACACCTTATACTATAAATATAATAGCAGGTTATGTCACCTGCAGAAATTCTCTGATGATTCTACAATTATGGGGTGTGTTGATAAAGCAGATGAGCAGGGGTGTAGCACAGGGCACTATACATAAGCAGTCTCTGTGGGCCCCTTCCTCTCGATCCTTGTCTGTCATACATCCTTTGAATTGTATTTAAAAAATGAATCAACAGCTGTGCTAAATTTTAGTGACTATTATGGTATTCTAGTGTCATGTTCATACCACATTTCAACAAGTGATAATTTGTGATATGTGGTTATGTCTCCATAGTTTGAATCCTCCTTTCTCAACATGCTGTAGCCTACTATTACTTTCCTATGATTACATGAGGTTTTCTTGGAGTATCATGCTTATGAAAACATTTTCTTCAGGCTTATTTAAGTATTTATCAATCCGAAGGATTGAGATAAAACTAAAATAGTAGTGTCTTGGTTTTCTAACCCCTACATTTAGAAAATACTTACAATGCTGCATAGTAAAAGACAACTCAACACAACTTCACTATGAACATCTTTTATATGAAGAAACATGGACAAAAAGAGTCAGCTTTCCAAAAGTGCCAGCCTATACAACATATTAAATGCATGATGCAATTAAATATTAAATACTATACAAATTAAATTAAATATCCAAGCCCACAATGTAGTGATTCAAATGCATGTAGGTCAAAGGGCAAAACTGTTAAAAAATTAGAAAGCAAAAAAAATAACAAGTTGGGTATGCTTGGGATAATATAATCAATCTTGTAGTGACTGAAAAAATATTTTATACATTGGGGCTGATGCTGATACAGAGCTTATTCTGCAGTAAATGCCCACTGACATGTCTTCCTGTTAGCAAAATCACTTCTGAACTCTTTATAGTCAAATACTGTTGCTATTTAGCTTTCAATGGAAAGACGTGTAAGGCTGTTCAGTCCTCAGAAATGGTTGATTTCAGGTAGTTTTTCACCAGTTGCAGCTTGCTGAATGCCCACACTCCCCCAGCAACACAGGTAATGTGCAGAAATACAATACAAATTTCTCCAAAAATGCACTGTAACTTCATCTTATGGATGACATTAAGGAGCTGAAGTGGGAACAGACTGTGTGGAACTGTGGCACTATATATTGACCTTAGGTGCAATATTTCATTTACAAATTCAGCTGTGAGATCCTTGTTGTATTTTCTTCTCAGCGCCTGGCGTTTTGTCTTTATCTACTCTTCAGTCATATCGGTTCAGCATTAGGAAGGGTGCAAATGTTTTACAAATGGTTGCTGTGGTCTGGAACCTTGCACTTAAGTCACTGATAATGCTACTTGTTGCAATTAAAAATCTTTCTGAATGCATTTTCTGCACTCTCTTCAGTTGGTCTTCTTGAGTCATCTCATCAGGCATGCATTTCCTTTTCCACTTTCGTCTCTCTTTACTCTGAAATGGGATCTCCATTGTGTGTGCTACTAGGGAGGCAGTAGAGAGCCTTTGCACTCTCACTGTAAATAACTCAATGCCTTATATTTTCAAGCATCTATTGGCTGACTTTCATATTGAAGGTAATTCGGTAATGATTTGCCATTCATATCTTTTTGGTACCATTTTGGTTATGTCTTTTTTCTGCACTAATAACCAGGCTGCAAACAAGTTTCTCGCCATAGTATTGAGTCTAGCAAATACTTTTCTGTATTGCCCTCACTTTCCTCTTCTGTTCTCTCCTCATCTTTCTCAGCACCCTCACAGGTGCCCTCACTTCCCTTGCTTTCTTCACTTCCATCATCTATCACATTTTCTTGTTCACTATCTGGTACATGTACCGACCCCTCTACAAGCATGAAGTATCAGTGTCTTAACCTGCTTATTGCCCAACACACAATAAAATATCATACATGATGTTAGTGTTCAGTCTGATGCTGCTTTGAGTTGAAAATGTTACAAATGAATTCTTGGAATAAGTTTCATTTCTCACTACATGAGCTAACCATGTCTCACATCCTCAGTAACATCATCCTGATGTCATCAGGTGATGATGAGGGACCTGCTACTTGACCTTCTGTGGCTGTTTCTGAAACTAAATGTGCTTCATTATGTTTTTAGCTTTGTAAGGTAATTTTGATAGATATGATGTCATATGCTGCAGTGGGCTGGTGCCCTGCCCGGGGTTTGTTTCCTGCCTTGCGCCATGTGGCTAGGATTGGCTCCAGCAGATCCCCATGACCCTGTAGTTAAGATATAGCGGGTTGGATAATGGATGGATGGATGGATGGATGAATTCCTGTTATAGCTTACAATGAAAATATGTTCCAAACTTGACTCCTGATTGAATACCTTCAATCCAAATAACAACTGCTGATATTAGCTAACAAACTATGGAACATTAACATTAAGTATTTTTCTGTATTTTGCCATTAAAATCACCTTGGAATTTAACTGTGTTAACATTACAAAACTAATTCCTTATACAGATGGAAAATTGGGAATACAAACTTAAGTCAGAATGCAAAATATGATAGATATGATAGAGTATTAAACATATTTAATTTTTCTCATTCCCTTTATCTCAGTTCTCAGTAAAGAAACATGTTCTAAATGACATTTGGTGAGCTAAGTATAACATTGGGTTTCAGGGTGGGGGTTTGAATCCTTGTGCAAATACTACCACTGTGCCCTTGAGGAAGACACTTAATCCTCAATTGCTCCAGAAATACTGTAACTATACTTAGTAAGAAACATAGGTCACTTTGGATAAAAGTTTCAGCTGAATATCGATGTAGCTCATTTTAAATTACTTGCTGAAAGATTTGATGTGGTTTTATTCTTTTTAATGATTACTGTGGCACCTCACATTCATTTTGTCTATATAGTATAAAATAACAGCATCCATTTAAAAATAACATAGCATACAAACATGGATTCTAGTTTTGTTATGGTCCTAAAAATGATGGATTATACTGCCAAACACTGATTCTGAATAAAACAACGTGTATACTTGATAGGTTTGGAGTCTGGAAGCCATCTGCTCCAAATCTGGTGTTTTTCAATGTCGCATTGGATTCGGGTATAGCTCGAAAGGTAAGGAGACACCGAATCACTACCATTGTCTGTGGAGTCTTTCTATGCAGTGCTAACCCTGAAAATTAGAACATTATAACTGATGTAAATAACCTCAGTTTTAATTCTAAACTTTTAAACAGTGCGATTTGATGTATAAAATTTATAAAAAATCACTTTACTAAATGTTGCATAGACGCAACAGACATTCAAACAGGTTTATTCATTTATTATCTAGTGTTCACTTACTTAAATTTATTCTTGATTGCTTTATCGATTTTCCTAACGCTTTCATCTAGTTGTTGGTGAAGTTTACTAAGAACATTTATAGCCATGCCATCATTACCACAGGGTTTTGTAGAGACAGTTTACAGCATCCCTACCCTATACCCCTAGATTTCAATGGAAATCAAAGGATTTTCACTGATCTCAAAAATGATATTTTGGGAGAAAAAAAAGTCATAAAAATCTTATGCCTGAATTACTTAGAAATGATAAACGACTGTAGAAACTGACACTTAAACTAGAGAAACTAAACATGGATTTTCCCTGTGTTTGCTGCACTTTCTTGTGAAAGAAATGAGTCATGGGCTGTTTTCCCTCATTTTGTTTTCTTTCTTTTTCCTGTCTTTCTTTTTGTTTCTGAAATCCAGATTTTCCTTTCTTGGGGAAGAACATGATGTGTTACTTTTAGAAATCAAATCAGCACTCTAGCATAACCAGTCACTCTGCTCATTTAGTATAATTGGAGACCAATCTAGTACACAGCTGAATTAAACTATTGTATGCCTTTTGCAAGGGTTGAGAGTGGATTCGGAGAACTTCTACTATATTTGTAAACAAAGGTTAGTAACTCATCCAATATTTCCAGACAACATATGTATGCTTGTGATACCAATTACTTAGCAATAATAAAAAAAATACAGACAAAAACTTTCCATTCCAGGCTTCAAAGGCCCCCTACCCAGAGAGCCCTGGGCAATCATCACCCTTTTTCCCCCCACTATGACGCCAATGGGGATGAGACATATAGTATAGGAGGCAGGTGGAGAACTTTGTTTCATGTTGCAAAGAGAACTGTTTGCATCTTAACACCAGCAAAATGAAGGAACAGGTTATACTGAGTTTGGATGCACCAAAGAGACTCTGTGTCCAGTGATTCAATGAATGAATGTAGAGGTGGTCCACTCCTACAAGTACTAAGGGGTCTACATTAATGACAGGTGGGATCAGTCTCAGAACACAGAGGAACTACATAAGAAATTTACTTAGGAGATGTTATTCCTTTAATTTGGGAAGTGATATCTTTCACAACTTCTATAATTCTGTGATGGCCAGTGCAATTTTCTACGCTGTAGTATGCTAGGCTAGTAATATCACTTCAAGAAAGGCCCACTGAATCAACAAACTAATTAAAAGGACTGACTCAGTTTTGGGACACACTCAGGACGCCATGAAGGTAGTAGCAAAGGAGAGAATTAAAACAAAACTGAGTGTCATTATGAACAATGCTGCACGATGTGATGTACTTACACTGAGTACTTTCAGCCAACAAATTATTCAGCAGAAGTATGTCAAATAACATTACTGGGACTCCTTTACACCAACAGAAATACATCTGCATGATGCCTCACTGTGACTGTGACTGCCAAGTCATAACTTTTCTTTCTTTTTAATTTTCTTGCTTTATAGTAATTCTGGTGTGTGTTCAGATCAAAGTGTGTGTGTATATTTATTTTTTATTTACTTATCTACCTATTCATGTATTTATTTATTTAAAGAGCTCATGTAAAAAGCCATATTTCCCACTTGGGACAAATAAAGTTCTGTCTATCAATAAGCAAAACTGAAAAGTTTCATTTCACATATAGTTTCAGAAAGTTGTCCCATCCTTTCATTTTACACGTGGTTTCACAATTGTACTGTATAATTCTAAACTCACTAAATTATTTTCGGAGGTGCTGTTAAAGCTTTTTGAGGTGCAAAACAAGGAATATTGCTCTGCAAAGATTATTACAACACCACCCAATCTTCCATATTTCAATGCAACTTCACAAGTTCACAAGTCATCTGCCTTATGCACTGCCCGCCTGCACATTCATGCTGCCGATTGCATCTGCTCATTTGGGGTCAGTGATAATATTGCCTGCTGTCTCTCTCCCAACTCTGTAAGCTGATCCAAGCTGGGTTCCTTCTGCAGGCTCATTGGTGGTCACAACCCCAGACCAATGGATTTTAGCAGAGAAGAAGTGCCCTGAAGGGCATGCAGGTACATGCTTTCAATCTCATCCCTTCTTTAAACACTCTACAAGAGAATAAAATTCCTCGTGCTTTTGCACGTGGACAAAATGGCTGCAGATGAGATAAAAAAATCCATCCCTTATCCAACCCGCTATATCCTAACTACAGGGTCATGTTGATCTGCTGGAGCCAATCCCAGCCAACACAAGGCGCAGGGCAGGAAACAAACCTCAGGCAGGGCGCCAGCCCACCGCTGGGCACACACACCAAGCACACACTATGGACAATTTAGAATCACCAATGCGCCTAACCTGCTTGTCTTTGGACTATGGGAGGAAGCCGGAGCACTCGGAGAAAACCCACACAGACACGGGGAGAGCATGCAAACTCCACGCAGGGAGGACCCGGGAAGTGAACCTGGGTCTACTGACTGCGAGGCAGCAGCGCTACCCACTGTGCCACTGTGCCGCCCAAGATAAAAAAATATATGTGATAATGTTTAGAAACTGCAGTGGTATGATGTGATAATGGTCTCAATGTAGTTCTCAGAGATGCTGGTATTAAAGAGGATGAGAGACCTCACTGCAACAGAACAATCTCACATGGTTCAGAGAAACAGAATCAAGAATATACATAGTACTTTAAAAATACTGAACTCTTATTTCTGTGGAATTACTTGTGCTTGTATTTTTTTATGTAAAACAATTTTATTTATAGTTGAAACCATGTAAAACAATTACGTTCAAAATGAATATAATACAGTGCACATTGTTTTTCCATTGGTTCAGTTATTATTTACAAACTATTTCCACATTTTTTATAGTACTTCATATTTCAAAATACAGTGGTAATAAACTTTCCTACAATAATTTTACTGCATACCTAATTGCACTTTGTTTCAATTAAATGGGGTATTCTCATGCATGTTTGATTATTGAAACTATTTGATTTACCGAACCAGCCTTGGTCTTAATTAGTTTGAATAAATTGCATTCCACTGTATGAAATAACATACTCGATATATATATATATATATATATATATATATATATATATAATTTTTGTGTGAAGAAATATTTTAAACATCCTTACATCCATTTCCAAACCTGCTAATCCTGAGTGGGAATTGCAATGACGCTGGAGGCTATTTCATCAAGGCAGGAACAATCCCTGGACAGGGCAATTCAGCAAAACCAGTGCACCTAATCTGCAGGGGCCTCATGTATAACACCGTGCGTAGAACTCGCACTATAACATGGCGTAAGCACAAAAGCCGAAATGTGCTTACGCACAGAAAAATCCAGATGCAGGAATCTGGGCGTACTCCAACTTCCACGTTCTTCCGCTACATAAATCCCGATCAGCGTGAAAACTAACGCTCGTGCACGCGCATTATGTTACGCCCCTACTCCTCCCAGAATTACGCCTCTTTGAATATGCAAATCAATATAAATCGCCCTTAAGCGCAGCCTTCTGTGAAAAGACAATGGTAAAAGCACGGGGAAAATATAAGAATTTCAGCGAATACCAAGTGGAGGCAAAGGAAAAACATACTATTTGTTCAAATAAACCGTGATATAATCAACAAAAGGAAGTAGATCGAGTGACATAGCGTGTTGGAGAAACTTGAAAGCTCACATTCACAAAATCGCACAGTGCCGGAAATAAAAAAGAAGTCACATATCAAAGTTGCCGTGAAAAGAAGAGTTGTAGCCCACCGTCTGAGTGTCATATGAAAGTTTATTAGGGTACAGAGAAAAAAGGCACACGGTGGGGAAAAAGCACGAAATGTCAACTTCAATCTCGACATTTCCACTTTAATCACGTAGTTTATTTTCTCATTTAGTAGAACATTATAAACTTCATCTTAAAATCGTTTAATTAACCAGTTTCTCAAATCACATCGTAATTAAAGTAGCACGTTAAATGCTTTGTTTTGTATTTGATCTTCTAATGTGCTCTATGTGTGTGAATCACTACTTGCATCTTAAACTGGCTCTCTTCCTCCAACTGGACACAGAGTCCATTACATTTGTGATATTACAGCTCTCTGAATAACTAAAATACTAAGATGTATACGTGATGTCATTTTTCATGATGATAGGAGCTAAAGCACATTATTAAACATGTGTTTCATGAGCCTCGTGCTCATGACAAGCATTTATCTTTTGTCAAAATTTGTCGCTGCGTTTTTAGCCGTGTTGTTATTTTCTCTTTCTGTTTTATATTCAATATATATTGGCGTGGCCACCCCAAGAGTCCTTGCTTTTCTTTCCCCAAGTAACCGATCGCCATACAATCAGCTTTGTAATAGACGTTAAGCCATCTGTAAGCTTAGCGCCGATTCTTCAAAATGTTTAAAGAACATTGAAATATCTTCGTAGTACATGTTTAATTATTCTATCCTTCACGACACTCCCAGTGAAGAATATAGATTATTTAAATGAAGTTAAAGTTTTATGTGTATAATTTAACAAACATATTTTGCTGCATTTCACCTTAAAAATGATATCGTCATCATATGTAAATACGCGCTTTATAAAGTGGCCCAGGTTGTGAGATATTATAACTGTAGTGCAAGTTTACAGTGGGGTGATTGTACTTATAAGTACAAACCGTTCTACAAGGAGCAATTGATTGAGTGCATTTAAAGTTCTTGGGATGAAACTGTTTCTGAACCGCGAGGTCTGTACAGGAAAGGCTTTAAAACGTTTTGCAGTGGCTGAGGTAGCGTGTCCTTGAAGCTGTATACCGATAATTCTCTTTCCGATCAGCTGCTGCTGTGATTCACACTCAGATACAGTGATATAAATACTCCGAGTCGTGCAGTGAGAGTAATATGGAAAAAGATGATCTGCTGTGGCAACTCCTAACGGGAGGAGCTGAAAGAAGAAGAAGAAGAAGAAGAAGAAGAAGTGAGAGCAGTTATGGTATTTGGAATACTATGGCTGTTCCCTGGACCATTATATTGTTACGAGTTAATTACAATCAGATGCATTACACTAATAAACGATATGCGGTTAGTTTCTGTGTATTTATAAAGCCGCGTCATGAAAATAATGAGTAATCACACAAGAACAGTAGCACTGCTTTGACGCTGGGTGCCGCCAGTTTGCAAAACCGAGCGGAGAACTTGCGTACGACAAGGCATGAGGTACCGTGGAAAAGTGCGTGGCTTTACGCCAAGTGTAGGTTTTATACATCGCGATTTGAACGTGGAAAAGTTCTTACGCAACATTTCTGTGCGTACGCACCGTTTATACATGAGGCCCCAGGTCTTTGAAGGAAACCAGATCATCCGGGAGAAGCCCACCCAGACACGGGGAGAACATATAAACACCACACATGGAGCAACCAGTATGTAAACTCATCCCCTTAATGCATGGTTACCAGTGCTAACATTGCACCACAATAACCTTCACAAACATCTTAAATCCAATTCAGGTTGCAAGGGGCCAGAGCTCCTCATAGAAATACTGGGAGCAAGGCAGGAATTACCTCAGGATAGGGACAAGTTTGTTGCAGAATCCATTCACACACACCCATACTCACACTCACAAGGAACAAATCCAGAATTGCCAGCAAATTAAACATGGGCCTCTTTAGGGATATGTGTATAAAACTAAAGTAGCCATAGAAAAACCCACATGGATTTCTAGCACACACCTTGGTTGGTGTGCAGACTAGGACTGACCAACAAAATGTCAAGATAGTAAAACATAATAATGATCTATTAAAGCAAAACAACAAGAAGACAAGAAGAAAAAGTACTAAAAACATGAGACAAAAAAAGAATAAAAAGCAGGCAAAAATGGCCATAATATCAAGAGTACAAAAATCTTAGAATCGCTAAGCAATTGACAGAAACCCTCTCAAAGGTATGAGGCAAGGCTAGCACCTCAGTCAAGCACCCTATTTTATTTCACTTTTTGCTTTCATCACATGACTACCTCCTAACTGATGTTGATATTCTAGCACACAGTAAAATGGGGGGCCAAAGTCAAACTCAGCAAAATCCTGAGAGGCAAGTTTTAATCTCAGTTTGATTAGGCTGAAAGCAGGCAACTACTCTTTGCTCATGTTCTGCAGTGCAGTAGCTATTGCTGTGTTTTGTTATATCCTTCTCATAACATAATCATAACAGATCTGTACACAGTATTTCAGATGCAGTTTCGGAAGTGCATTATTCCTACTTGAGCAAAGCCCCTCTTTGACTGCTGTTTCATGTCTAAGCCCTCGGAAACTGGCAAGCTAGCATTATTAGGTGTGCTTTCTTGCTCCAACATTCCATTGTGTAATGGGTTCTAAAAAATGTCTTCCTCTGTGTATATCTTTACATTTCTTTAGATTCTAAAAATGTATTTATTAATTTAAATAACTGACCAAAATAACTTTAATTTAGAGGAACAATGCAACAATAATTTTTCCTATTGCAGCAGACTATTTTGCCTAGTTGTAGTTAACATTGTACATCAGTATATTCATTTCATGTATTATTTACATTATCTGTCTATATGAGTGCTGCCTGAGTGCCGATGTTTTGAAAAACTATATCACATAATGAAAGGCTGCTTAAAATAGCTTCAGCAAGACTGAATGAAATCTTCTTATCAAAAGAAGAATCTGTAAGAAAGGTGATAATCCCACCTTGACGACATCTCATAATGAAATCTTGAAGCCTACTGACCAAACTGTAGTGTCAAATGTGGGATACAGAATTGCAGGGTTTGGAAAAGGTTGATTTGAAATGATCTGCACATACCTTTTTCAGAAAAAAATAGATGAACTTTGATTATTGGCTGAAAAATAAAAATTAAACCCCAACATATGCTGTGTTGACTTTTGAACATTGATCCACTGTATTTTAAACTGAAGTTTTAAGAATAATATGCTTGATAATAATTATGATGTACATAGTTTATTATTCAAAAATTCTTCCGTAACTGTTTTACTGATTCAAAGATGGCCATTTCATATTATTAAATGAAGCATAGTTTATCCAGTGTTAACATTGCAAAAGATTGTTAATTACATTGGTAAAACATCTGGTTAGGTGTAGTCAGAGCTTTACATGGAAAAATATTTCAACACATATTGCAAAGGGTAAGAACATAGGATTTTGGTCTTGTCCGTTACGGGAGATGGATGTCTGAAGTGGATCTCTGTTGTAAAGTTTAAATCCGAACAATATATTCAATCCCTTTTCGCTGTTCTGTTATTTCTCCAAATAATAATTTCCGTTTGTTTGTGCTAATGCGATCTCTGCTATTATTTTTTTGAGACTTTCGAATTTTAGTACTTTCATTATCTCTAACCTGCTCTGTATGTGTATCGCGCCAACATTTTTGAATTCTTCACGACGTTCTACTTTGTCATCTACTCTTTGTCTTTTATTTCCGGCCCCAGGCGTGGTTAAATCTCTTGGCACAAAGTCTCGTCTCACAGGACGTGAAAGTATCTCTCTGAGAAAGTCATGTCTCGTCCCAAGATTTTTATATTATAATAGAGAGATTACTTTTTTTATTATAGATTTTATCAATGTTTACAGAACTGTGCTTTTGCAAATAAGGACATTCACTGAAAAAAAGGTTAATTGAATCATAGTGATGTCAGGGATGCCAGGGGCAACGACCCGGCCGGGACGCCGTGAGGGACCGGAAGAGGGTCAAGGCCCACCCTGGATCACGTGGGGGCCGCCTTCCTGGTTGCTCTGGGGGCCACGGGTTGAGGGCATGGAAGCCCCACCCTGTAGGGGCCCGTGGTCACCGCCAGGAGGCGCCCCTATGCCTTGGGGACCTGTTACCTCAGCACTTCCGCCACACCAGGAAGTGCTGGGGAGAAGAATAAGGACGATACCCGGAGAGCTGCCAGGAGAACAGCCGGGACTTCCGCCACGCTGGGGCGTGGCCAACGGGGGAGTGTTGGAAGCACCTGGAGCTCATACGGGTCGTGTAAAAAAGGGGCCGTCTCCCTTCATTCGAGGCTGGAGTCGGGTGGAAGAAGGACAAGGCATGAGAGGAGTGTGGAGGCAGCCCGAAGAAAAGGCATTGAGTGGCCAGGACTGTATATTGGGGTTTGTGAGTGTGCACTGGACTGGGTCTGAGTGACCATTATTGTAAATATTGTATATATAATAAACGTGTGGTGGTGACAAACAACATGTCCGCCTGTCTGTGTCCGTGTCGGCTCCACAGTGAATTGTTTGAAATTTCTTTGTTAGTCATGAACTTGCCATTTGTACCCAGCACGGGGTGCATGCTCTCTTGGAATAGGTTCATTAGAGATTGCAGCCTTCAGTAGCCAAAATCTATACATATAAAAGGCCAAGCCCTCACTGACTCATCACTAATTCTCCCACTTTCCATATAGGTGGGAAGCTGAAATTTCACGTGCTCATTCCTTGCGGTGTACTTACAAAAGTTATGCATGTTTCATGTCCTTTTGCAGCACCCAAGGGGGGATATGGGTGTTCCCCCTAAACTGTATATATAGATAGGGGAAACCCCTCCTCACTATTTCTGCGACTTCCAATATACGTAAGAAACCCAAATTTCCCATGCTCATCCTTTACACTATACTTACAAACTTTAAGTATGTTTCATTTTGTGGCGTGCCCCAAAATGAACTTTCAAAAATAACGTCTTCTTTTTGGCGGTTTTCACCATTATGTCGTAAGGAACTTTCAGAACTGACCTCTTCTTTTGGCAGTTTCATTCCTTACTTCCATTAACAAACAATTTATTTCATGGCAGAGATGCACAAGGGCCGCCCCAGCCCCCTTCCTTTTTCCGCAAGGCCACTGTCCGCGCACCTACCAGGTGGGTGGCTCTCTGCCTGTATAAATTAACGACATCCCATGCTCATGTGCCTCCTCACTCGCTTCCTTACTTTCCTCAGCTGTTCGTCGTGCTCACTGCTCCCTTCTTTTTTACTCCACCGCTTCAAGCCTGTTATTGTGACTCTGTTGTATGCTGTTGCTGGAGTATGTGAATTTCCCCTTGGGATTAATAAAGTATCTATCTATCTATCTATCTAGAGGACGCGATGCACTATCCAGGAGAGTTTCTTAATCCTCTGGGCATGCCTCCGCATACTCTAGTTTTGAAGGTCAGTGCACCAATTATGTTACTATGAAATTCACAACCACCAAAACTTTGTAACGGTACCAGGCTTCAGATAAAATCTCTGCACAAGAACCTCATTATCGGGCCCTCAGGCCATCCTCATGAATTCTGTTTCTGATTGTTTGCTCAGAGACATTCACACCAGTGGCCTGCTGGAGGTCATTTTGTAGGGCTCTGGTAGTGCTCATCCTGTTCCTTCTTGCTCAAAGGAGCAGATACCGTTTCAGCTGATGGGTTAAGGACCTTCTACGGCCCTGTCCAGCTCTCCTAGAGTAACTGCCTGTCTCCTGGAATCTCCTCCATGCCCTTCAGACTGTGCTGGGAGAAAACCTTCTGGAAATGGCACGTATTGATGTGCCATCCTGAAGAAGTTGGACTACCTGTGCAACCTCTGTAGGGTCCAGGTATCACCTCATGCTACCTGTAGTGACACTGACCATAGCCAAATGCAAAACTAGTGAAAAAACAGTCAGAATAGATGAGGAGGGAAAAATGTCAGTGGCCTCCACCTGTTAATTTATATATATACAGTAATCCCTCGCTATATCGCGCTTTGACTTTCGCGGATTCACTCTATCGCGGATTTTAAATGTAAGCATATCTAAATATATATCACAGATTTTTCGCTGGTTCGCAGATTTCTGCGGACAATGGGTCTTTTAATTTATGGTACATGCTTCCTCAGTTTGTTTGCCCAGTTGATTTCATACAAGGGACGCTATTGGCGGATGACTTAGAAGCTACCCAATCAGAGCATGTATTACATATTAACTAAAACTCCTCAATGATATAAGATATGCTTCCCGCGCGGTGCTTGATTGTTTGCTTTTCTATGTCTCTTTCACTCTCTCTGCCTGACGGAGGGGGTGTGAGCAGAGGGGCTGTTTGCACAGAGGCTGTTTGCCTAGAGGATACGGATGCTCCTCTAAAAAATGCCACTTTATCGCGGTGCTTCAGCATACTTAAAAACCCAAAAGCACGTATTGATTTTTTGATTGTTTGCTTTAATCTCACGTTCTCTCTCTCTCTCTCTCTCTGACGTTCTCTGCGCCTGACGGAGGAGATGTGAGCAGAGGGGCTGTTTGCACAGAGGCTGTTTGCTTAGAAGATACGGACGCTCCTCTAAAAAATGCAGCTTTATTGCGGTGCTTCGGCATACTTAAAAGCACAAAAGCATGTATTGATTTTTTGCTTTTCGTAGCGAGCGAGCGAGCTCTCTCTGAAATTCTCTGCTCCTGATGCGCACACTCCAGGAAGATTTAGGAACAAGTAATGCAAGCCAACCCTGATACAGACCTTATCCTTTGAGGCAGGGACACAATAAGCTGTAAATGGCATTTTCATGTGTTTTTTTTTAACATTATGAATATGTTATTCATATTATTACATAATATTGTAATGATCGGGCTGGAGATGCAGAGGGCCATGTGGCTGGACAGGTACTGAGCTCTTTCAGAAGGAGCAGTGCATTATACAAATGAAACATCTGAGCAAGAGAAGGAAGTTCTGGGAAAAAGGGTGCAACGGACTGGTTTGAGTGTGGAAGATAATGGAACAGAATTGCTTTTGCTTATCATTTGTGACAGAGCAAAGAAGTCACACGGGGCAGTTGTGGCACAGGTGCAGATGAGAAGGAGTAGTGCAGTGTGCTCTCGAAAAGCACGGAGTGAACGATTGAGTAGAGGGAAGCCAGAGTGAAGAGGGGATAGACTAGTCTGAGTGTGATTAAAGTTAAGGCACTCACAAAGCTGCTTTTATGTCGGCGTCTTCAATTAGTCTCATCCTCCTCGGTCAGGTTTCGACCAAAAAAACACTTGTGTACAGCATAATTAATTAATTACACATTTATGTGATTAATTAGTTCATTTTTTAAATCAGTTCTCAGCCCTAATATATATATATACAGTATATATATATTGTAACAGATTAGGGGCTCTCTCGCTCCCTTGAATCCTCAAGCCACACGTCAGACACCAGGTAAAAGTCCAAAGATGAATATTTATTATAATAATAAAGTGCACAAAGCACCCTCCTCTCCACAATACTCCAATAACAGTAACCAATAATCAAATAAACAATAACCAATCCTCCACTCTCCCAGGCGCTTAGCCACCCTGCCTCCCAACTCAGCTCCTCCGTCTGGGATTTCCCAGAGTCCTTTATAGTCCTTGACCCGAAAGTGTTTGTCCCTCAGTCCATGTGACTTTCTATCACTTCCGGGTCAGGTAAAAACTCCTTTTCATCATCCCGGAAGCACATTATTTTTTCTGTCTATGTGACTGGGACGTACTTCCGGGGTGTAGGGAAAATAGTCCCTGGGCCTCCCTGCAGCGACTCCTGATGGCCCCCAGGGCATCCAGCAGGGCTGTGTATTAAAAGTCCACTGTCCATAATTCCCTGCTGGCATTCAGGGTATCTCCATGCTGCAAGGAGGGTTCCATCTGGCGGCCTGGGGGTATTAGCCGGGATGAACAGCCGGCCATGTACCACTATATATATATATATATGTATATATATATATATATATATATATATATATATATATATATATATATACACACACAGTATACAGTAATCCCTCCTCGATCGCGGGGGTTGCGTTCCAGAACCCCCCGCGATAGATGAAAATCCGCGAAGTAGAAACCATATGTTTGTATGGTTAGTTTTATATATTTTAAGCCCTTATAAACTCTCCCACACTGTTAACATTATTAGAGCCCTCTAGACATGAAATAACACCCTTTAGTCAAAAGTTTAAACTGTGCTCCATGACAAGACAGAGAGGACAGTTCTTTCTCACAATTAAAAGAATACAAACATATCTTCTCTTCAAAGGAGCGGCGTCAGGAGTAGAGAATGTCAGAGAGAGAGCGCGAGAGAAAAGCAAACAATCAAAAAATCCATACGTACTTTTAAGCATGCCGAAGCACCGCGATAAAGTGGCATTTTTTAGAGGAGCGTCCGTATCCCCTAGGCAAACAGCCTCTGTGCAAACAGCCCCTCTGCTCACACCCCCTCCGTCAGGCAGAGAGAGTGAGAGAGACAGATAAAAGCAAACAATCAAGCACCACGTGGGAAGCACATCGTATATCATTGAGGAGTTTTAGTTAATACGTAATACATGCTGTGATTGGGTAGCTTCTCAGCCGTCTGCCAATAGCGTCCCTTGTATGAAATCAACTGGACAAACCAACTTAGGAAGCACGTAGCATAAATTAAAAGGCCCATTGTCCACAGAAATCCGTGAACCAGCAAAAAATCCGTGATATATATTTAGATGTGCTTACATTTAAAATCCGCGATGGAGTGAAGCCGCAAAAGTCGAAGCGCGATATAGTGAGGGATCACTGTATATATAGAACCTTTTACAAAGTGACCCCAGAACATTTATTTAAAAGAACGTCATGATGATCCCTAAGGAAAAGAGAATCTGTCTTTCCTTGCTTAGCAGGTTTCCACAGAAGTCCACTGAAGACAGATCAGTTAAGAAAATGGATAGCTCTATAGATAGATGGATAAATGAATTAATTTGTTTCTATGAGTCTTAAATTAGTAAAAAGTAAATTTTTCTGTGCTAATTTGATGAAAAAAGAATTTAGTAGAGGTTTATGTGATAATGAATATTGTGCATCAGATTCTGCCTAAATGAATAAAAGACTTAGTAATATTGGATCTTTTGATTTTTTAGCTAACGGCATTTCTTTGTTATGTACAGAATTTCCACCCACTAATAGAACATCTGTTTTCTCAAAGTTTAATGAGAGGTAACAAAAAGAGGTCATCTTTGTGATCATCAGAAAAAAGTCAATGCACAACAGGATCACTGTTTGAAATAATAAACATATACCAGGAAACCTCTTAGGCTTGAGTGCTAAAAGAAGCCATTTAATTCCTTTTAAAAAAATAACATTTAGCAGATGTCCCTGGTGAGTTTTCCAAGCTAGGCTACAGTTTTAATTCTTATTCAGTTCAATTTTGTCTTATATAATGTATTTCCCAGTAAACAGGCTTATTGCAAAATACACACTTTAAATATGTTATTAAAGAAGCCAAAAACCTAATACTGTACTATATACTGTATATGTTTAAATATATATATATATATATATATATATATATATATATATATATATATATATATATATAATTAATGTTAAAAATCCATGCTTAAGTACGAAATTTTTTGTAGATGTTGTGGTCATGTGAGAGAAGGAAGTTCAAAGAGACAGGAATATTTTGGGGTGCCAACACAGCCCTCACCATTTACTGACAATGTTCAAACAAAAAAACAACGCTCAATGGTGTGAGAAAAATAACAAAAGTAACTGCCATATAGTAAGTAATCATTCGGCTTTGCTGATGTGTCCTCTGACTTGGAGCTACCTCTATCAGGTCGTCCCTGTGATAAAAGACCCCACCTGCTAGGTAGTCGTCTTTTTTAAGTTCTGGGACAGGAAGGGGCATGGTCAGTTACCCTCACTGGGAAATTTCATAAAACTGTGGAGGAAGAAAATGACAAGACGATTAAGAGCAGCTCCCCTTTTTTCTGAGGTGGTATCACGTACCTGGGAAAAGCTTGGATGGTGATCCTCAGAATCACATGCATGACAATGTTTATATTCTTGAGGCATCTAATGAAGGCAATATAAGTAAGTAGTAATTTAAACTAAAGGAAATAAAGATAAAGCATAGAGGTGGTCTAATACCTTAGCATTTGCCAGTAACTCATGAGGCACATGTGGATAAGGATATGTTATTTTATTTCAGATAAAACAGAAATGTTAATTACTGGAGAGAAGGATGCTGATTGCAGTAGTATTTTGTCATTATTTAATTCAGAATCACTATTAGTTTTAGTGAATCAGCCCGTAATTTAGCCTTTATCTTTGACAGTAGCATCTTTTAAAGCACACCTTACGAAACTATCCAAAACATATTTTTTCTATCATAAAAATGTTGGAAAATCAAGGTGTTTTCTAAATATGAGGGCTATTGAGAAATTAATTCATGCATGTAGTTCTAGTAGGATTGACTTCTGCAATGCGGTGTTCACTGGCTGCTCAAATTGTTCTTTATACAGCTTTCAGTTAATTCAAAATACTGCTGCATGAAATATTGCAAGAACAAGAAAATACAAACATATAACTCCAATTCTTAAATCGTTACACTGGCTCTCAGTTAATTTTAGGGCGGATTTCAAAGTCCTCCTTTAAACATTTAAAGCCTTAAATGTCCAAGTTCCTGCTTACTTATCTGAACTTATCATTACTTACAAACCAGAGAGCACATTAAGATCTCAAGATGCTGGCCTGCTTACGAACCCAAGGATTAACAAAATAACAGTGGGAGGTCGAGCTTTTGGTTGCAGGGCCTCAAAGCTGTGGAATGGTCTGTCTGCTATTATGAGAGGTGCACTTTAAATCTTAGCATTTAAACTCAGGCTGAATACTCACTGCATTGGTATAGCATACCCTGAGTAGACCTGATACTGAATCTCTATTGTTAGTAATTAATACTAAAATATAAGTAATATGATTTTTATAAAATACTACTAATCCTCCCCTATTCTGTTTATCTTCTTGGTTTCTTCATGTGGCACTTGGTGCCACTGTTGTACTTCCAAGATGTTTGCCAGCCATAAAAAAGTCATCTCAGATAAAGGAACATTGGAATCATCGGGCAGCCAAGGTCTCCAAGACTCTGACTGTGTCTGGCTTGTCTGACTCCTTTACTACAATCTGACCACATTCCTACAACTAGCTAATAGACAAATATTGTTGTTTTTCATTTATGTTAATTAGTTTTGATGTTGCTTTGCACAGACTAACACTAGAGGAACGTGATAATGAAAATAAAAGATTTATTTGTTCTTCAGCCATGGGGCACGTCTTCCCTATGTCCCACAGGCCCCACACAGTCCCAAAACGCACAACCAAAGAAAAACACCCACAAAAGTCACTCTCTTCTTCCTCCACTCCTCCCAACAGCTTTGTCTCTTTTGACTTTGGAGCCTCGAGTAGTGGCTGCAGGTTCTTCTTATAGCCCACCCGGAAGTGCCCACAAAACTCCCACAAAAATCACTTTCTTCTTCCTCCACTCCTCCCAGCAGCTTTGTCCTTCTTGTCGTTGTCCTCCTCCTCCACGTCCTCCTGACTGTGGAGCCTTGAGTAGTGGCTGCAGGCTCTTCTTATAGCCCACCCAAAAGTGCTTCAGGTGATAATTATATTAATTCAGGCTGCACTTCCGGGTGTGGCTGCATTCCAGCCCACACAGGCCCATTAAGCCATGCAGCTCCTCCCAGTGGTGGCCGCTGAGCCCTGAAGTCCCACACCTGTGACTCCGATGTAACCCAGGAGGGCTGCCATCACGTGTTCCGGGGGACATAGTGTGCACTCCATGGCTGCTCCCCAGGACCCAGTACATAAGCATTTGGTCAAAGGATGACAATCACTGGCTTGAAGAGCACCAGGCCAGAACCACATTTTATTATTTTGTAACTATTTTACTATATATATATATATATATATATATATATATATATATAAGAGTTTCAGTCCATTTAAGGGCAGGATGTGTATCACTAGATGGAGCTCTGATCTGTTAATACTGGTTTAAAAACAGATTAGCATTTGACCTACCTGAAAGTGATGCTGAGAGGGTTCAGAACTGACTTTTGAGGTGGTTAATAATTAATAATTGGCCATAGGGTGGGAACTTGGTGTCAGAAGTAGAGCTGGATAAGAGCACAACGGGCAAAGAAGTATAAAGATTAATATATTTTCCTGTAATGGCCTGTATCAAAAATCATGACTGTCAATAAGTGAAAAGTAAAAAAAAAATTAATAAGAATAGAATCCCCTGCCCCACCATTCAGCATGACAGCCTTGAACAGAGGAGATAATATATATGCATCAAAAATGCATGCATTCACTTGTGTGGGTGTCTAAACAGTTAATTTTGAGAATGAAAAGTTTAAAAAGGAGACTTACAACAAGGATCACATGACACACCCACACATGGATTGATTAACTGCACCATGAGCTACTATTTAACAAATTTAGTGCCAAAATACCCACTAATCCTCACCAATAAGAGTCTGAGAAGAGCAGGACTGAGTAGAGATGATTTCCAAGGGGAAAAAGAGGGTAGATGAGACAGTTTCTAGAGAGGAGCAAGAATTGACTTGGCAGCAATTTTGCATAGAGATACTAAGTCTTGCTGGGGTGGAGAGAGAATAATAGAAAGAGGAGGACCAACAAAAGGTAGATCAGTAGATGAAATGAGACTTTGATAGAAAGGGCAGGTGTCAGAAAAATAGAAACATAAATATACCAGGGACATTAACCTGACAGAAATGTCAGTTTAACACTATGAAAAAACTCGGTTCTCACCTCTCCATCAGCGTCTTTTGTGTCAATAAGCACAAGCAGCAAGCAGCCTGCTATCCCATCCTCCCACCGCCACAGAAACAGTAAAAATCAGTCTCCCAGCTCAAGCCTTGTTTATCTTTGAGTGAGATACCGGGAGCTGTAAAGGGTAAATAATATATTGTTATTTGGAACACATGCATTTCATGTGTGTTCCGTGTCTTCAAAGATCTATGTAAGTGTAGCATGACAGAAATGTTCAACACATAACTAAAAGACAAACTTTTTTCATGTTTTAGTACTAACGACAAAATTTTGACATGAAGAGTATAATATGTGAAGACTGAATTCCAAATATCAAATAAGCACTTTCACAAAATGTACAAGTATAACAAAACAAGTATGCTTTTATTCAAGATTATAACCGAATAAAAAGAAATTGGGTTAGTGTACTCCATTGCTATGACTGCTTTGGTAGTACAGCGGTAAGAACTGCTGACTCATAATCAAGAGGTTGTGGGTTTAAGCCTTGCCGTGTCACAAAAAAAACATTTTGAGTAGTAAGCTGCACTTATTGTTACTGTTATGCAATAAAAACATACATTTGATTTCATTCTGTAACAGCCAGTGTAAATGTATGGTACTTGTAAAGGTTAGTGTTATTAGTTATTAGATGCAGAGAAACTGCACCTTTTCAATTGGAAGATACAAAGTGCTAAGTTGTTAGAATTTCTCAGAGATCTGTGATGGCTAAGCAGAAAAGGTAATAGGTTTGCCTTTGATGGATAAAGCTGAATTATTAAAGACTAGCAAAATACCCGCGATTCACAGCGGAGAAGTAGTGTGTTAAAGAAGTTATGAAAAAGAAAAGGAAACATTTTATAATAAAGTAACATTATTGTCAATGTAATTGTTTTGTCACTGTTGTGAGTGATGAGTGTTGCTGTCATATATATATATATACACACACACACACACAGACACACACACATATAAACATATATACATATACATATATACATATAAACATATCTATATATACACATATCTACACATACACATATTTATATATATATACATATACACATCTACATATATATATACATATATACACATATCAACATATATATATACACATACATATACATACATACTGTACATACACACATATATACATACATACATACAGATATACATATATATACAAACATACACATACATATATACTTTGTATATATTGTGGACTGTGCCCGGCAGTTTATCCCGGCCAAGTCCCCCAAGCCGCCAGATGGAGCCCTCCCTGCAGTATGGAGGTGCCCCTAAAACCAGCAGGGAGTCATGGACTATGTAGTTTTTATCCTCAGCCCTGCTGGATACCACAGGGGCCGCAAGAGGGAGCTGCAGGGAGGACCAAAGACTTATTTGTACACTATGACCCGGAAGTTCGTCATAGGAAGAGCGACGGACTTCCGGGATGAAGAAAGTACTTTTACCTGACCGGAAGTGATACAAGATCACATGGACTGGGGACTGGGAACACTTCCGGGTCAGGGAATATAAAAGGACTGAGGGAACTCCCAGACGGCGAGCTGAACTGGGTGGTAGGAGGGCAACGCGTCTGGGAGTGGAGGATTGTGATTATTATTGATTTATTATTGTTATTGTGGTTTATGAATAGTGTGGAGTGGAGGGTGCTTAGTGCACATTGTTATAATAAAAAGAATAATTGTAGCACTTTTACCAGGTGTTTGGTGTGGTACCTGAGGGTTCAAGGGAGCACTACTGCCCCCTAGTGCGACAATATACACATACATACATACACACAGACACATATATACATATACAGATCTACATATATATACATATCTACATATATACACACACACATATATATATATACATATCCACATATATATATACATATCTACATATATATATATATATACTGTATATAGCAAAATCCCCGCGTATACCATGTTGTCAGTTCAGCAGGCTGGTTGTAATATGACCAAGCTGTGCACTGAGATTGCTTTTGAGAATGCAACGTCTAGTTTTGTCCAGGAGGAAAGCAATGTTGCCTCAAATCAATGGAAACCTATTGTGGGGTGTGTCCCTGAGACGTATTAATTGTCATCACGAAGCAGAGCCTTACTGGAAATTTGAGGCATTTGAATTGAAATGGGAGATCAGAGGGTATAACTGTGATGCGAGGAATACATTCAGTGTGTGGCACTGTGCTGTTTTTTGTGTAGCTGCCTTCACACAGCTTCTCCGCTGCTTTATAAACGAACGCCATATAAGGCTGTCGTTTCTCCTTGATTCGCAGTTCTGTACTGTTTTATTGTTCGTTTATTACGATTCTTATGGTTATTGTGTAGCTATTCGAAACTTACTGTACTGTTCAGGTACCCATTTCCTTTATTTAATCTACGGCTTGTACGCCATTTTTTGTTCGTTTATCACGATTAGAGATATTTATTGATTCCCTTCTTTAGCTGACTGCCTGCTCATATATGGCGCTCTGCTGGCTTTTTGTGAAGCAGCCTTTACACAGCTTCTCCGCTGTTTTATAAACGAACAACATATAAACCCATCTTTTTTCTTTGCTTTGCCAAGAAAGCTTCCTTTTTATTTAATCCACGGGTTCTCCGCTGTTTTATTGTTCGTTTATTACGATTATTATAGTTCTCTTTATATATCACATTGTCAGTTCAGCACTCTGGTTGTAATATGACGAAGCTGCGCAAGTTCACTCTTGAGAATGCAACGTATAGTTGTCCAGGAGAAAAGCAATCTTGCCTGAAATCAATGGCAACCTTTTGTTGGGTCTGTCCCTGAGACTTCTTACTTCTCATTGCGAAGCAGAGCCTTACTGGAAATTGGAGGCATCTGAATTGAAATGGGAGATCAGAGGGTGTAACAGGGATGCGAGGAATACATTGAGTGTGGAGAAACTCTAGAGACGGCGTGTGTATTAACTTGTGGATTTTTCTGTGAGTATTTGGTGGCAGCGTGACAAAGTTGCTTCCGCAAGACCGCGTTAGCTGCGGAGCTCAGCTCAGAGCGAAATGAGGTGAATGGGAAGGGAGAGGATGACGTCACTCCTCCACCCGCCTCAACTGTCAATCCCCCCACAAACACAGTGTCTCGTAATTTGCATAAGCACAGCCCTTCACCAGCAATTTTAACTTAGTTACAAAGTGATCAAAACTGTCGTTTATACCCTGCATCCTCTCATTAAACTTGTATCCCGCATTAGTCGTGGGCATGACAAACGCCAGCAGCAGCCCATCTATGAACTTAATTTAAACTTTAGGTTTACACCGTGCTTTGTTTCCGAAGTAGCTGCAGTCATGAATATGCTTGTATGTGTCACTCGCTCGCTTCTTATTGTTTCGCTGCCTTCTCAATTGTATAATGCATGTTTTCTTCAGCGCTTTTTGGAGCTCTTCCTTGTTTTCTACATACTGCGCTCACAGTCAGTTCACGTGATTACATGGGAGGCGTGATGATGTCACACGAAACCGCCCCCCACGGCCATCGAGCTCAACTCCATTACAGTATATGGAGAAAAATAGGTTCCAGTTATGACCATTACGCGTAGAATTTCGAAATGAAACCTGCCCAACTTTTGTAAGTAAGGTGAGCCTGCCAAATTTCAGCCTTCCACCCACACGGGTAGTTGGAGAGTTAGTGATGAGTGAGTCAGTGAGTGAGTGAGGGCTTTGCCTTTTATTAGTATAGATTAGAGTATGAAAGTGCTGTGAAGAACCAAGGAGTTTTTGAACTTTGTGCCAAATATTCAGGATATATAAAATTGAAAGGCCACTGAATTTTAGCTTCAATACCATAAAAAAACAGAGATGGAAGAAATTGAGAGGCAAATAAAAAGGATGATAATGTGTATATATACTGAGGAAGAATGCACATTACGCAACCCACCTTGTAGACAGGGGACAATACCTACTAGTAAGAGCCTACAGGGTCATCATATTTGTTTTCTTGTTGTTTTTGCTACTTTAAGTTCTTCCAATTATTGTACATCTCTTGTATTTATTCTTCATGCTAACATATCTTTTGGAGCCACTTTTTTGTTTACTTGGTTTTGTTTGAGTATCATGAATCCTATAAAATGTAAACACTTTACATTACATGAGAAGCATATTGTTAAAAAACGCTTCTTTGACTCAGCAGGAGCTTTAAAACTTACAAACATTCTAAGCAATCAGTCCATTTATAGTGCCAACTACAGTATAATAGCGAGGATAATGTAAATAGTAAGGTGGAAAGATTTAATACTAAAGTGAGAGCTGTTGTTGACATAGTTGCACCTGAAAAGACAGTGAAAAAATCTTCTAGCATTGTTATACCATGGAAGACCCAAAGAGTGTCTGATTTAAAGAGAACATGCCGCAGAGCTGAGCGTCAATGGAGGAAGACTAAACTTACTATCCACTATGAAATATTAAAAGTTAAAATAACAGAATACAATAACACTGTCCGTCTTGAGAGGCGCTGCTATTTCTCCAAAATTATAAATAACAATGCTAGTAATCCCAGAGTCTTATTTTCTACAATTGATCGCCTACTAAACCCAGGTAACTCAAAGGAATGCCTCCTAAGTACTTCCAGTAAAACCTGTGAGGCTATCGCTGTATTTTTCAATCAAAAAATTAATGATATTAGAAATAACATAGTATATCCCTCCAACACTAAGGATCCTCCTAAACCCCAGCATCCTGTTATAAACAAATTAAACTCTTTATTTACAAAAAATAATATCTCAATTAAAATCCTCCACCTGCGTCCTTGACCCAATACCAACAAGGTTTTTCAAAGAAGTATCAGGCGTGCTAATTGATAATGTTCTGGACATAGTAAATTCGTCATTAGATACGGGGGTCTTCCCAGACTGTCTTAAGACTGCTGTAGTTAAACCCCTTCTTAAGAAACATAATCTTGACCCTCGGCTCTTGAAAATTTTAGACCCATCTCTAACCTGCCTTTCTTAAGTAAAGTTCTGGAGAAGGCAGTCATTATGCAGTTAAATGACCACCTCAATAAACATGCTATTCTTGATAAATTTCAGTCGGGTTTTAGAACAAATCACAGCACAGAAACTGCACTCGTTAAAGTAGTAAATGATTTGCAAGTGATCACAGACAGAGGCCATTTATCTGTTCTCATCCTCTTAGATCTGAGTGCTGCATTTGACACCATTGATCATAATATTCTTAGAAATCGCCTTAGTCAATGGGTGGGCCTCTCTGGCAGTGTCTTAAATTGGTTTGAATCCTACCTGACAGGGAGAAAATATTTTGTTAGTTGTGGTAATTACAACTCGAAGACACATGATATCCGATATGGTGTTCCACAAGGCTCTATCCTGGGTCCGCTGTTATTCTCAATCTACATGCTTCCGTTAGGTCAGATTATCTCAGGGCACAACGTGAGCTACCACAGCTATGCTGATGACACACAGCTGTACTTATCAATAGCACCTGATGACCCGATCTCTTGATTCACTAACACAATGTCTGACTTGTATCTCAGAATGGATGAATAGTAACTTTCTCAAGTTAAATAAAAAAACTGAAATCTTAGTGATTAGCAATAATGGATACAATGAGGCTATTAGAAATAAACTGGATACATTAGGATTAAAAGTCAAGACGGAGTAAAAAGCTTAGGGTGATTGTTGACTGTAATCTGAATTTTAAATCGCATATTAATCAGATCACTAGGACAGCATTTTTTCACTTAAGAAACATAAGTAAAGTTAGACCTCTTATATCACTGAAAGATGCTGAGAAATTAGTTCACGCATTTGTTTTCAGTCGACTAGATTACTGTAACGCACTCCTCTCAGGACTACCCAAAAAAGACATAAATCGTTTGCAACTAGTGCAGAATGCAGCTGCTAGAATCCTAACTAGGAAAAGAAAATCTGAACACATTTCTCCAGTTTTAATGTCACTACACTGGTTACCTGTGTCATTCAGGATTGACTTTAAAATTCTGCTTATGGTTTATAAAGCCTTAAATAATCTAGCCCCATCTTATATATCGGAATGTCTGACACCTTATATTCCAAATCCTAACCTCAGATCCTCAAATGAGTGTCTCCTTAGAATTCCAAGAACAAAACTTAAAAGAAGTGGTGAGGCGGCCTTCTGCTGTTATGCACCTAAAATCTGGAATAGCCTGCCAATAGGAATTCGCCAGGCTGATACAGTAGAGCACTTTAAAACACTGCTGAAAACACATTACTTTAACATGGCCTTTTTATAACTTCACTTTAACTTAATCCTGATACTCTATATGTTCAATTTCCTCATAATAACTACTCATGGTGGCTCTAAAATCCGTACTGACCCCACTCTCTTTTTGTTTCTTTTCCGGTTTCTTTGTGGTGGTGGCCCGCGCCACCTCCACCTACTCAATGCTTCATGATGCTTCAACAATGATGGATGGATTAAAAGGCAGAAGTCTACGTGACCATCATCATCAAGTCCTTCTGTGAGAACCCTAAATCCAAAGAGGACTGTTTCATTTATGTTAGGTAGAATGCCCAGAGGGGACTGGGTGGTCTCATGGTCTGGAATCCCTACAGATTTTATTTTTTCTCCAACCGTCTGGAGTTTTTTTTTTGTTTGTTCTGTCCCCTGGCCATTGGACCTTACTCTTATTCGATGTTAATTAATGTTGATTTATTTTGTTTTTCTTATTGTGTCTTTTATTTTTCTATTCTTTATTATGTAAAGCACTTTGAGCTACTGTTTGTATGAAAATGTGCTATATAAATAAATGTTGTTGTTGTTGTTGTTACATATACTTTTTTCACCTTCTAAGCTGCTGTAGTAGGACCCAGATTGGCTGCTCTTATGTGAGAAAAGGGACAGGAGAGGGAACTGGAAAGATTTTATGACCCAAGCTATTTTGTTAAAAATATATTTTTCTAAGATGATTAGAAAATAACGAGGAAGTGTTGAGTTGTATGGACATCCATAGATGATGTACTCTTAAAGAAGATGAGGTATCTCTAAGATTATTTTTCATTTAAGAAACCTAGTAACTGGCAGAAAATGTTTGCTTTTTTATTTTCAGTCCAATTACATATTTCCAATGCATCTGTTTAACTGATCAAGAAGAGTCAGTGTATCACTATGACACCAGATATTATAAGGGCTGATACTTTTGTTTTTTATTTATTTGTTGTGGTCTTGGCTGTTATGAATTGATTATAAGTTACTGTAATATTTGAGTTAGCATTGACATCCTATCCTTTGCAAAGCTTCTGGTTATATACCCTTAGAAAGAAATACAACTAAGGCTAATAGTTACCTTTTATATATAACCTCAGAGGTTATGCACTATTTATCTAGTATACATGAATTATAGTTTATATGAAACCTGAAAGGCTAAGTGCTATTCCTTAGCGTGTGTTCCAGAATAAAACCGCATAGGCAAGGCAGCTTAACTTAATGTGTGTAATATTTAATTCAAAGTCCAACTGTTGAAAAAATACTCAGAAACAACAGATCTGCAGGCTGTGAACCTCAGAGGCCGAGTTTCCAGCATGTGCACACTGGGAAAAAGGGTAAAACCTTTTCAAAATTAATACTCGCTTGTCAAATATCAGACATGCTTTACTAAAATTAAGAATTTATTAACCAGCAAATTCAAAGTTATATACAGTAACCAAAATAATATAATTAAAAATAAGCGTTGAATAATGGCTATGAACAAAAGACATGTGCGCTAATTAAACTGGCCATTGGGTCCAGACTCCTTATTCTCTGTTTCATAGCCCAAGGATGTTATTCAACCAATTTGGAACACCAACTAATGTTTAAACCCTTGCAGATCAATAGTTATTGGATGGAATGAGACGTAACACCCCGAATCCCGAGAATGTGCAGCTGATGTTCTAAACATGGCTTTGATGTCAGAAAACAATAAACAGGGTTTGACAGGTGTGTTGTGAGACAAACAGTTCTTATACCTGAGAAAGTTCAAAGGCTAAACTGAGCATTGGCTTATCTTCTAAGAAAGAATTGGTTTGCTTGAGACTCTTTTCAGAAGACCATTATTTAATAGTCTTTAATTGACCAGTCCATGTTGTGCTTAATCTGAAGCCAACAACAGGTGTTTTTCCCATCAGATAGAACCGGTTCTATTGCTGTTTGATGTGTAGACAAGGCTACTGCTTATGCAATACTTAGGATAGGCATCTACACTCAGCTCATTTATGGTAAGTCAATTAATAAAATACTTACCTGCCCATACTTGCAACAAAACCCTACATGATTTATACTGTAAATCTAAGTGTTACAAATGTAGAACAATATAATAAATATTAGTTGAATTAATGTCAGCTGAAAAATTATTTAACCTTGTGTGTGTCTAACCAGGACACAAAGGCCTCTCCCCCAGGATTGTGAAAAATGCATTCATGGCACTTGGGACCATACTCTGGTGGGTTCCTCAGCAAGTTTCATGGTGGAGTTCAACAGTCATAGGTGAAAAAGGAGTACAACAAGAGGCTTGGTACTACCTTGTGGAGTGTCTGTGTATAGCGTCATTATGCAAGATGTGATGTTGTCAGTCCACACATGCTAGGGTCTAACAGTTACAAAGTCCAAACTCTAGTTTCAAAGAGTGATATTAAGTCCACTGTCAAGGGTTTTTTTTATCAACTTTGATAGAACAACAATGTTAAATGCTAAAATATAGTATATAAGCAATAGGTTGTATTGGTGTGTGAGGATGGTACAAAGTGAAAGGCATATGGAACCATTTTTGTGCTGGCTGTGATGATATGACGACTGGAGGAAGTTCAAGATATCTGAACAAATATGTTTAATGTGTACTGGCACCAATCTGTCAAAACACCAGTATCAAAGGAATGGGGGCTACCAGTTGGTGACAATTAAGATGGTCCTATTTTTATTTTCTTGGCACTGGGGAAATTATCTTTTTGAAGGAGACAGGGAGCAAACATCATGTCAGTGATGTATTAAAATGCCAATAAAAATGCAGTTTCATTGTCTGCTAAAGGATATAAATACATCCTGAAATTCCATCTGAACCAGGACTTTTATGGACATTGAGTTGTTGAAATTACCCTTTATGTGCATAGTGTTTCAGTTCTACTTTTTTTTCCTGCTTCCGTTAGGGGTTGCCATAGCAGATCATCTTTTTCCACAATCAATAAAAATAAAAATTACAAGCTCTTTTCAAACTTCTGTGTCAAAACAAATCTCAAGCTCAAACTGTTTACCTTAATGTAATTGTACAAAAATCTAGTTAATGTTTCTGTAGAAGTATCTATATATATATAATTCACTAAGGCAAGACAATCATGGAAAGCACGGCGGAAGAGGCGTGGATTCACTAAGCTGCCGACAAGTGAGACACCTATGACGCACACAGGAAAGAGCCACGCCCACCAACTTCTAGACCATTGGATACGACGACAACTCGCAGGGCCACGCCCACCAACTCAGACGCGACGACACAGAAAAAATGGCGTCATTTATATTCGTCTGTCATAGAGGCCACATGCAGTGCAGGTCAGGTTAATGTCATGTGCATTGACTGTTCATAGAGGCATGTTTCTCGTGGAGGTGAATTGCCATATGCAGCGTGTGAAACGGTTTGCGAGGGGTATCCCATGGGATCCTTAAAACAATCCTTTACAACTGAGGTTGAAGCACAATGAAGTAAGCAGTCTTTAAAAACCAACTTTTCGGTTATGATGCATGATCGCATGCACCATAGCAAACTGTTTTACACGCTACATACAGCTATTCGCTTCCGCGACAAACAGGTACATCTGGACTGTGTAAAGACGGCGACTTGACGAGTTGGAGGTGGGCACATAAGCGGGCAGTGCATACTGAACGAGAAATCAGCAGACTAGCATGACGGACGGAGCTGAATGGACGTCCTTCTCCTCTCCTCCCGTTCCACACTCCGCGCCGTGCACCCCCATCTCTCCGTCTGGCAGGAGAAGGCGCCAGTTTTCAGTCACCTCAGACGATTGTGTGTTGGTTCGTTCCGTGCATTGTTACAATGTTGCTTTTCTTGCTGATTTATTACATTACCGATTTTTCAAATGTTAATTTTCTCCCTGTGCTTAAAAATCATTAAAAAACCGGCCTGATTATGCGGCGTATGGTACGCCACGGGTTGGCTAGTTTCAGATATTTTAGCTTATTCAATGTTAATCTAGAATAATTAGAAGTGTTAATTTAAGCATACAGATCATTGGTTTCTTGCATTTAACATTTATCTGCAACTATGAGCTTTGCTCGTTACTCATTCATCTAATGAGTCCAGTTCATTGAAAGTCTGTTCAGCATTTTTTTTCCAGTTCACTAACTGACATTGTTCCACTTCATGTTCTGCAACTTGAACTTTCAGCATCATCATCAGTAAGAATTATTACAGGTCTATGTACTTACCTTTAGGCTCAATCATGACATACTGTATGTAATCCACATTAGTTACCAAAATCCATCCATCCATTTTCTAACCCGCTAAATCCGAATACAGGGTCACGGGGGCCTGCTGGAGCCAATCCCAGCCAACACAGGGCACAAGGCAGGAACCAGTCCTGTGCAGGGTGCCAACCCACCGCAGGACACACACAAACACACACTAGGGCCAATTTAGAACCGCCAATCCACCTAACCGGCATGTCTTTGGACTGTGGGAGGAAACCGGCGCCGGAGGAAACCCCGCAGACACGGGGAGAACATGCAAACTCCACGCAGGGAGGACCCGGGTCTCCTAACTGCGAGGCAGCAGCGCTACCACTGCGCCACCGTGCCGCCCCACCAAAATCATATTTAAAAGTTAAGTGTGGCAGTGCTTTGTTTGTGAGGCATACAGTGTTAGATGTTTTATTCTGCATATTGTATGCTCTTTTAGGACTTTTAATTGCTGTCAGTATTAAAAACTAGTGCATCAGTTTGATTATTAATTTTTATGTTTATATTTAATTTAAAATGTTCAAGAATTAGTTTCTATTTAGTCTAATTGTAATATAAAATGTCATTTTACATCTGCCTTGAGATTTTATCTACACAATCAACCTCTGCATAATCAACTGTACAAAGTGAATTAATAAAACTAAATGACATTTTATATATTAGTCCCAGAAATAAAATGTACAGTGGAAATTTCAATAGGGGGGAAAAGGAAAATGTCCTGTTTATAATGTTTAAATTAAACAATTAGTCCACCGATTTCCACCCAGATGACATTTAGATTATGCTAGTAGAAGACACTTCTGACAGACCTCCATGCAGAAGGTCTCCATAGCATGCAAATCGTTCACAGAAACTAGGCCTTTAATAAACAGGAAGACAGAGTGAGGGATACATACAAGAAGAATTCATACTAAGGATGAACCAAATATAAAACAACATATTTGAGGGTGGAATGGCTTACCCAGAAGCTCACTATAAAACCAACACCAAGAACTGCCTTTACCTCACTTTCCTACTCTCACTCTGTCTCTCTAGACTCTGGTGTTTTTCCTACATCACATTAAGCTTTTAGTAACACCTGGGGCCTAATGTGTAAATGGTGCGTACGCACAAAAATGTTGTGTATGGCCATTTCCACACGCACATCGTGATGTATAAAAACTAAACTTGCCATAATGCCAAGCTCTTTCTCACGACAGCCTTAACCTGTGCAAACACAAGTTTTCGGCTCGGTTTTGCAAACTGCTGGCATCCAACATCAAAGCAGTGCTACTGTTCCTGTGTGGTTTCCCTTTATTTTTTATATTTACATACCTGATGCGGCTTTATCAAATACACTGAAATTAACCGCATATTGTTTATTAGTTTAAGGCACCTGATTGTAATCAATCTGTAACAATATAATGGTGCACAGAATTGCCAAACTATTCCAAATACTATAGCTGCTTTAGCATTGTTAATCTCGATGCACTAATCAGAGTATTTTAACCCAGTGCATCTGAGTATGGAATCACAGCTTTACAGAAGATGATCGGAAAGAGGATTATCAGGATACAGCATCTAGCATATACTGCCTCAGCCATGCGCACAGTCTATTTGAACATCACACATACGTCAAATGTTTCAGAGACTTTCCTGTTGGGACCTGGCGGTTCAGAAGTAGTTTCATCTAGCTCTAAACACACTCAATCAGTCCATCAAGTGCTCCCAGTAGAACTGATTGTACTTATAAGTACAACTACCACTCTTTAAACTTGCAGTACAGTTGTAATATTGCACAACCTGAACCACTTATACTTACATATTAAACATTCATTTTTTTTATATTGTATTATTGTTATTATTATTATTATTATTATTATTATTATTATTATTGTTGTTATTTTAGAATTTTATAGGAAAATAAGTTTATGGAGGATTTGCATATTCAATCTCATTGTACCATACAATAACAATAAAGAAATTTGATTCAATTCAATAGAAGAGAGTGTGTATTCCTAATCCACTAACAGCTGTGTTTGGTGTACTTCCAGATGGGCTTAATGTGGAAGAGGACAAACAAACTGTAATTGCCTTTGATACACTACTGGCATGCAGACTTATCTTGCTCAACTGGAAGAATCCTAGCTCAGCTATTCTAGGTCAGTGGGTAACTGATGTTATATACTATTTGAAACTGGAAAAAATCTAATTCGTACTTTTGAACTTTTTCAAAACCTGGCAGGATCTAATCAGTAACATTTTAGAATAAGAATTTAAATTGAGGAAGTAGGTTCTCTCCCCTCTTTTACTCCATTTATCTTTATTCATTTAAAAATTTATCTGTTTACTTATTTTTACTAGCATAAAGTTTTACATTGCTGACCTAACTTTCTTTCTTAGGGGGTGGGGTTGATTTGTTTCAAACCTTTTTTTTTGGAAAACTTGAGTTATTTGTATGGAATGTTATTTGATTTTAATAAAGTCAATAAATTATTTAAAAAAAAAAAGAAGAGTGCGTATTTACAGGTGACGACGACTGGCTTCTAAGTCGATTTAGATTTCCAAGCGCTATCTTCTTGGAGCTCTTGATATTATTTTTAAGATGAAATACAGTAAAGTAACGTATATTACGTTGTACAGATACATTTTAACCTCATTGCAGTAGCAATGAGCTTGTGCCTCATTCAGGGATTGTTCCTGCTTTGCGCTGTTTGCTTGCTTGGAAAGACGTGACCCTGGATGAATAGATGGATGGAATAATTAAACATGTACAATGAAGATATTTCAATGTTCCTTAAAAGTTTTGAAGAATCAGCATTCTATGGCTTGACATTTATTAAAGAGCTGATTGTAATGAATTAATGTAATTAATGTAATTAGCATGAATGTAATGGATTCTGTGTCCAGTTGGCGTCAGAGAAAGCCAGTTTAAGAAGCACGTAGTGATTCACACACAGAGTATATAGAGCACATAGAATATGAAGCATTTAACTTGCCATTTAGTTATGATGAGATTTGAGAAACTAGTAAATTAAACTATTTTAGGATGAAGTTTACAACGTTCTACATTAATGACAAAATAAACTACGAGACTGAAGTGGACATTTTGACCTTTTTTAACTGTGTCCCTATTTTTTTTTCTTTTCTCTGTACCCTAATATACTTCTGTATGACACTCAGACAGTGGGCAACAACTCGCCTTTTTACGCCAACTTTGATATTTGATCACTTCTTTTTTATGTGTGACTTTCTGAACTTGAACTTTCAATCATCCTCCTTTTGTTGTTAATACCACTGCTTAAAACAAGAAATAGTACTTTTTCCTTGCCTCCGTTTGGTATTTGCTAAAATTCTTCTATTTTTCCCCATACTTTTGCCATTCTCTTTTCATAGAACACTAAACTTAATTGATTTGAATATTAAAATATGCAATATTCTGGGAGGAGTCTAGGAGGGGTATGTGCATGAGCATTACTTTTCACACTGACTGAGATTTATGTAGCGGAAGTGCATAGAAGTTAGCGTACGGATGGTTTTGTGCATCTGAATTTTTTTGTGTGTACGCACTTTTCCACTTTTGTCCTTATTCCATGTTTTAGTGTGAATTCTATGTACGGCGTTATGCATGAGGCCCCTGCTCTCCAAAATCCATTAGGAACTCAAGGACTGCCATAAATAAGTTTTTTCAAGAAGGATTTATGTGCACCCTAGAAACTATATTTGAAAGGATCATATCCTTTATATGAGGCTTTATACTTTGGCAAGCTGGATTTTCACTAGAGGAGAACTTGGAATTGTTTTATCTGCAATAAAGTTAGTTTTCACAGATTTATCAATAATGAATTTAATTAATAATTTTAATATAGTATAATTAGCATTTGCAATTAAAATACAAAAAATATATATTTTTAATTTTAGTCTATATGAGATAAATACAGTACATCTTTAAGTCCTGAATTTGTTGACCTCCAAATTAACTAAAACATGATTAATAATTACTTAATAATTTTCATAATTTCATATTCACAAAGTATACAAAGCTTTCATTTTGAATGTATAGTTTGCTTAAAGTTCCTGGAAATATTATATTAATCAGCAGTAGTCAGTGTATTGTTCTATGCTGCAGTGTCCTGGGGAAGCAACTTGAGCTCAAAAGAAGCTTAAATGCCTGAACAAACTTATCAGGAAAGCCTGCTCTATCACAGGACTAACGGGACCCACTGGAACGGTTGTGGAAAAAAGGATGGTGGCAAAATTGGATGTCATCATGAAATATTCTCTCCATCCCCTCCAGGAGGTGCTGTCTTGGAGCACTTTTAGCCACAGACACATTCCACCACAATGTGTTAAGAAGTGCATCTTGGGGGTCTTTTCTATTTGATACTATGAAGCAATTCAATGCTTAATCCTGACGGCCCAAAGTAAATGCTGATACTCTGTAAATTAATTTTGTAATTTTAAATTCATTTGCAATTTCTGCACAATATACATTATGTATTTATTATTAATTTTCTTATAAGTCTGTATCCTTTTTTTTTTTTTTTTTTTGTTTCTGCTGCTGTATGCTTCTAATTTTTCATTTGGGATTAATAAAATTAATCCTAATCTAATCTATTCTAAAAGTTAAAAAATTGCCAAATACTAAAGAAATAAATAATAATACATGTTGTTTATGGTATTAAGTTGAAAGTATGGTTAAGGCAGACTATGGATAATAGATTTAATATGTTTTATTATGTTCTTAAAAATAAAAATGTGCACCTTGAGAATGAGTATTTATTAAAAATCATAGTAAACGAAAAGCTAAATGAAAAATAAGTAATAAGTGGTAGGCACCAGATATCATGCTTAAGATATTGTAATGCAATCAGATTGAGTTTCAGGGCGTCTCTTCTAAGATATGTGTTAGTTCTCTACAGTGATATTTATCTCCTGCAGTGGCTCAGTGAGATTTTGATAGACACAGCTGTTGTTTATTTCATTTGAAGTTCTTGTAAATACTGGAAGAATAGACCCCAGCACTTGACAAGGTAATGACAGCACACTACTGAGACAGTATCACCAGGAATCGCATTTCCTGCATAGTGCTGTCAGTTTCTCTCTCTTATAAGACAGGAATGACCAAGCACAATGATTACATACTGATTCTCTTAGCAGTTTCTAAGTAGTTAAGTGTACCATCTATTTTACAAGTTTCTTTCTAGTGCTTGTAAAGAGGTATAACATGCGTTTCTCTTACTCTGTATGTATATGGTAACAATGACATTGGTAGCACTATCGAGTAATCATTTATAAGCGAAAGCTAACATAGGATTTAGCATTCTATGCACATACTGTAGCATTCCCTGTAGCTGTGGGTCCGTAAGGCAGGATCAAGCACCGGGTAAAACATTTGCTGAAAGAAATCTCTCAGTCCAAAAGTTTGTTTTAGAAGATTTAGTGAAAATTCAAAGCAGTCAGCACAAGAATAAAAAAGATTGTTACACACTTAGAATAAAATGCAAAAAATGAGAAAAAACGCATCTTCTCTTTCTTGTAAAACTGTAGTTGTTTTAATACTTAAAGATGCTTTACTTCTTCTTCAGTACGCTTTAAACTTACAATGCTGTACGTTCAATAGAGCATGTTGTTTTTCATGTTACTAGGCTTGTAAGGCATTACATGCCTTACACATGGCAAGGCAGGTCACTAATTTAGTATAATGAGGCTAGAAATAGAATATACCAATTCAGTTTAACTTATGAGGTTGTAAGAACCTCCCATAGACTATGCACTAATAACTAGCAAATGGCTCTTACACTCCCAAAAATGATTTTGTATTTGATACAAAAGGTATAAAAAAAAAAAAGAAAAAACATGGGTATTTAATGATATAGTGTTTAACTTTCAAAGGATAACCTAATGTATATATTGACTTGTGAGTCATAAATATATAAAGTAAAACACACTGCAGAGTCAAGTTTACATTTACAGAAAACTATTTTTACAGCACCATTTATGTGTCACCTTTTTTACAAAGATCTGTAAAATTACCATAAATAGTTGTTGAAGATACAATTCAGCATCAAAATTTATTATCCAAGAAATCTGGGTCACTATAGTTATCAGTATTAATTTTGTAATTTACATTTCATAATAAGACCATTTAAAAATTAGATGTAAGTAATACTATGCAATTATAATGATTATTTTACATGGGGCTTTAATAATGTTATTGTTAAATCCTGTTTCTGCATAAAGCAATCAAGAAAAGCATTACCATGTAGGATTAGGTTTTCTTAGAAGGTAATAACTAGTTTTTATAGTGAAATTCACCAAAGCGTTTTTCACAGCAAGTATGCTGTGCTCATTGGTTACCTTGTTTGCCAAATATTATCCTGAAAATACACTGAGATGCTGGCATACCTGTTGGAAGGTAGAAGCCAGACTAAAGGGAATCTACCACCTGCTAGGGGGCAGTAACCTAGAAGTAGTGAAGAAAGCAGGAGAACACTAATGTGTCAATGGTGGAATGAATAACATGTAACAAGCACATGATCTTTAGAGGCAACAATTGGCACAGACTTTCTGGGTAAAGATGGAACTGTTGGGAACATGTTAGAACTGGGAACCCCTGACACATCCTAAAAACCCTAAGAATTAACAATGGTGATGTACTACCAAAGGAAACAATATGGCTAAAGGTAGGTCATAGATCAAGGTAATGACTGGCTGGCTTGGTTGGGGGATTGTAGTGCATGAGGTGAACCCATAATATTATCTTGTAAGTGGTGCAAAAGGAGAACAGAAATTTGCAAAATAAACAGAGAATTAAATAAGAAAATAGGTAGGAATGCAGTAGTTGGAATTCTGTGATCACTTTATGATTCACCTGCTACCAACCTATAGGAATAAGTTAAAGTTGTCTAAGCCAATGATTAACACTGTGAGAAGGTGGACTAATGAGGCAGATTTGTAACTGTAGGTCTACTTTGATTTTAGTGATTGGGGTGTTTTTAAGATGTTTGGGCAATGGGGGGCATTGCAGCACCCCAAATCCAAATACTACTGCCCAGCCACATTTCCCAGGTTCAAATAAATGGTTTATTAACACAAATACCTTACAAAAGGACTCAAAAGTAACATAAAACACAAGTATTTACTACTGTGTCTTTTTTCCTCTCCTTCCACAAGGAGTATGTAGTCCTGACAGGTTGTCTCCCTCTGTCCTTCCATCACACTTGCCTTTGGTCTATTCCTGCCGGGAAGCCAATGTGCTCACTTGCCTAATGGCATCCTTTATTGATCTGGCAAGGGTAGGGAACATCCTATCCTCCTTCATGCCCACTCACTGCCATGACCTCTGGTCAGGTAAGGTATCTGAACCCACCCCATACCTGCTGTCCATTACAGATTTAATAGCTGACTTGGGTGAGCTGACATACCCTGTCACATTCTTTATCGGCTTCTGTGTGGACATCTGTGTCTTCAGCAAGACCTGGTTAAAATTTAACAGCAACAAACCATGATCTACAACTAAACTTAGTCAGCTTCATAGGGCCAAGGAGGCTGTCTATAGAAGTGGGGAAAGAATACTCTTTATACAGGCAAGGAACAGACTGACTAAAGCAATCAGACTGGTTAAGAAGAGCTAATTTAAATGTAAATATATTCTCTCTGTGCAGATGATGAGACCCTGTTCATATTCTGTATTGCAGGTATTCGTTTTATGTAATGTTTTAAAAGTGTCTTTAATTAGTTCTATGGTGACCGCTGTAAGGGCATGCAGGGGATGAGACCTTGTTCATATTCTGTATTGCAGTGAAAGAAATAAACTTGCAGAAGCGTGGAACAAATGATTGTGTGTCCTCTGTCTCACATCTACAACAATAAATAAATTTATTGTGTCTTAAAGAGAAGTTACACAAGATATCACCAACTACAGGAAGCCATCCCCCATATTGCATTCATCTGGCTGAATGTGTTTTACTGCAGGTTTGATAAGGCCAAGGTCACACCCCACACTGGCTACAGCCGTCTCAATATACAAACAAATGTAAGCTTCTCCCCCATTCCTTGCACCATTTAATCTGTGATATTTGCACGAAATATCCTTGAAGATGGTTATATCTCATCAAGAGACAATACAAAGAAAGAGACCAAATAGTGTCACCCTCTTGGTTGAAAATCTGTGTTCATCAACTGGCCCCTGTCTTTTCGCAGATTTTCAAGATTTTTTTTACTCAGTTTGGACTACCTGTGGATTTGACTGTGGGTGTGTTACATAAATAGGTTAGATCACTTTTTCTAGAATACTTTAATAATTTTGGACATCCTTGCCTAGAACACATGACCATGGTATTGACTAGAAGAACAATGAATTATTTTCCAGGAGAACTTGGTGCTTTAGTGAGTGTATTCCTACTGTAAGAAAAAATATGGCAAAACAACTGTAATACTATTGAATTCTTACCTGCAAAATATTGACATTTTACTTATATCCTCACTATGGATAGATTATAGTGACACAAACAGCCACTGATTTGTGTAAGCACTACTATTTCTGTTACTAATTACTATTAGCAATGCCCTGACATAGTGCTGAACGCAGTTTTCGATAAGTCCCTGTCTTTAATTTGTACTAAATTATACTTGCTGCACATGTCTAGTTTTGTGAATATGGTGAAGTCACAAGTTTGATTAATGCCCATTTGAATCTTACTAATTATTAGTAATGCCCTATTGGTTAGCAATTGCCCTGGCTGTTTTCCAAAATTTTGTCAGAGACATCTTTTGTGATGTATTGAGTGACTTTGTTTTGGTGTACATTGAAAACATTTTAATATTTTCTTCTGACCATCATACTCAATGGCGGATTTAGGTATATGTAACATGGGCAGCCAGCCAGGGTGGCATCTTGCCAGGGGTGGCACAGAGTGTCTGCACCCAAAAATTCAGAATGTTGACTACAGCCTGAGCCAGTCAATCCACTAAGTGCACAGTTTATGAAAGTTAAGGGGCTCTGTAAATCCTGTGCCATGTACACAGACAAACACTGTTTATGTAAAGGGACATGAATTCTGGACACAGAGAGGGACAAGGTCGTCATAGTCTAATATTTACTACCCACTATGAATACTGACAGGCACCATCCCCATCCCCCTGCATAGGGCTCCAGAGGGCTTTAACTAGCTCTGACACTACTCCTGTAAAAATTGTTAATGAGGTACTTGTGTGTCTCTGGAAATATTTATTGGCAAAGTTTGAAAAATGTTTCATCCTAGCTTGATTGTATTTCTGGTATCTCTTGAATTGGCTTGGATAGGGATCCTTACAAAATATGAACCATATGCGATCATCCTTTCCTGCATATATACATCATATCTTATGATTTTTCTAATTATTATTAATGTTTTACTACAAAGTTTAGTTTCATAATATGATCCAATTGCCATTCTAACAAAGAAAAACAATTTAAAGATTTTTTTAAACAAGTGAAGCGGAACAAGCCTTGAATATGTTAAAAATTGAGTTAACCACTGCACCTGTTCTGTATCCTCTGGAGCCTAATTTGTCCATTGAATTGGAAGTCGATGTTTCAAAATTTGCTAGATGCTGGAAATCATCCAGGCTGGCAATAACACTGGCTCTATGGTGACTAATGGCACTGGCTTTAAGATAAGTTACCATTTTAAAGTTTTACTGATGATAAAAATTTGACTTAATGAAAAATTAAAAAATGACCAACAATTTTGGTGGGATTTTTTTTGTAGATTTAACTTTGTTATTACTTTCAAACTACATTATAATTTAAAAGTAGTCTCCCTCTCTCCAACGTTAAAACACTAATCTGGAGCATGAAGCAAAGAATATTATCCCAGAGGATTGTTTTATTGCTACAAATTAGAAATTGAACAATTTATCTGTTGCCTTACCTGTTTGTCATCGCCTTCGAGGAGGTGCACCTCTGAAACATAAACACTTCAGGATTTCCCAGTAGGACTTTTTGGTATTTCTTTTTGAAAAAGCTACTTTGGGAAACACCATCAGTAACAGTAATATATTATTCACTTCTGGTTTTACTATACTGGACTTGTTTGGGACTCTCTAAATATATTTTTGGTGTTTGTGTTTGTTTTGGGGGTATTTTTTATGTGACTGTGACAATACAATCTGGATTCAAGCAGTTGTAAGTCAGTTTATTTGAATGGGTGGTTAGTGCAAATATTTCTAGTATTGGGTTGATCTTTGCCTTCAGAGCCTATCTAACGTAAAGCATAGCTGTTTACAGTTACGCAAATCTGTGGTGGCCTCTGCACTCCTAGAATTTGAGAGTTTGTTACAATCGATGAATAAACATATAAAAATATATTCAGGCATGCATAATGTCAAACCATTTAGCCGTATGGATTATGATAGCTAATCCCGTTACCACTACCACATCATCATTCACAATTAGTATCGCCAGGTTTTATTTTAGACCTTTCATTCTCTTTAGGCAATGTTCTCTGTTTTATGCCTCCTGAGAAACTAGGCACCTCTAAGGAACTACATAAAGTATTTTTAAAGGACAGTATTTGTATTTATATAAATATATATTCAAAGAGATAGTTTTAGATAGAGTTTTACAATTTATTTCAAATTTTGGACAAAAAAAGTCTGATCTTGGTATGCAAGTGCATCTAACTTCAGGTTACATTTCAGAAGGAAATAGCCAAAAAATGTACATAGCCATAATGAACATGAACATCACTCCACAGAAATGTCCCACTTAAATGTAAATTTGCTTATAAGCATAAATTATTTCAAACATCTACTATACTTTACTAGTCCAAGTCCATATTTGATATTTTAAAAGCCTAAAAGATAGTGTCAAAAATGTTTAAACAATTGTCGGCCTTCTTGTTATAATATGAAAGGTTCTTATTATTTTCTAGTGAATGTTAAAGATAAGAAAAAAGATAAAGGTTTGGTGGATTTGAATGTCCTATTTTTCTCATTCAGGAGACCTTTAAGCTCCTTAGTAATCCAGGGCTTGTTGTTTGGGAATCAATGTACTGTCTTTGAGAGTGCCACGGTGTTGACACAAAAGTGAATATAGTCTGTGATGCAGTGACTGAGTCTCTCATTACCATTCCCATGAATCTAGCATATCATTTCCCAGTCTGTCATTTGGAAACAGTCATTTGTAGTCATTTCAGCATTTAAGCTCCACTTCATTCACAATTCTGGTGGTAACAGAATGCTGTCTAATTAAAGGCCTGTAGCGTTGATAAAGATGAATCAAGATATAGTCAGATCTGCCCAGTTGTGCCAGGAGTTTACACTTAAAGACATCTTTAACATTTGAATAGAGCAGGTTCCGGCTTGTTATTTCCTCAAGTGGAACATGGCACAAACTGATGGAAATTTCATAGTTCCTTTTGAGGTCACACAGTTCAAATCACCACAAATTATGCCTGTAGGGTCCGGAGTAAGTCATCATTTTTGTTTTGGTAACAGATTGAGTATTTTCTGTTGCCAAGTCCCTATTTGCAGAGGGAGGAATATAAAAATAAATAAGGGCGATGTAACTTTTCTCCCAGAGCAAATAACAAGGATGAATTCCAAAAACACAGAATTTCATTGTCTGAATTACAAAGCCTAGTTTTAACTGTAATATGCCCCTTTTTACACTATTCCTTAATTCACATAGATGCCTGATCCCCCTCCTGTCTTTTTCCACACTGCAGTTGGTCTGTGTCTTCTTGAACAAGATGATATTGGTCCAGCAATAAAACAGTTTAAGCCAGCTCTCCACAAAATACAAAATGCCACGGTACTTGTATGCTCTATGATCCAATATAAGAGAAGACAGTTAATCATTCTTGTTTGATAGCAATATAACATTGTCCATTACAATGTTTGGCAGACTAGTTCTAAAATCTTTTCACCTTGCTTTTACTTTTGCACCAGCACATTTTCCTCTCTGTATTTAAATAAACAGCTCCTGCAGTAATGTGATACTGAGCAGTTTATGCACTTGACATTGCAGCACAAGTAGCTGATTACAGGAGTATTTAATACAAACCGCTTTTATTTTCACTGTTTCTTACTTTTCCAGGTGTTGCAGACATAAGGCAGCCTTCGGGTCTTTTTCACAAGTTCTCCCATTTGAAGTGCAGTTGTGACAAGGTGATGATGCATTGGTTTTTGTGCACTGCAGATCGCCATTTAAAAACCATTTACTCAATTTCTAGTGGCTACTGTCAGTGTGCAGACTAGTAACTAGTAAAAGAAGTTTAGAAGCAAAAAGAAAAGCAGTGTGATAATGGGGCTTTTCTAAAAGGCTGCTGCTTGCTTAATGACCGGAAGTATTACAAGCAAATAATACAAAGTAATGTAAACAATGAGAAAAAACCATATTAAAATTCCATCAAAAAGATAAATCAAACTAAGATATGCTAAAATGAGGATTCATTGCAGCCTTGGTAACTGTTTTTTTTTGTTTGCTTGTTTACTGTTTCTTTTCTTTCTCTGATATATCTGTTTTAGTCTTATTTATGTTAATTATGTCATTGATGTTATCTTCTCTGTGTTTATTTAGTTATGTCTCCTCAGTTTCTTGTTCTTTAATTGTATTTGATGAAGGTGGGGCAATATCTCTAATTAGATTTCAAGCTCCAGGGGAATCAGTTAGTGTTTAGTGTTTGTATAACCACTAGTTCCGGTGCCTCTCTCTACTCCCCTGCATACTAGTTATGTTATGTTGTATATAGGATTTACTTATTTTTTATTTTCCTTTGGCTGTGTTTTTAGATTTTAAAATAAGGATTTAGTCACTTGTCTTTTTTAATAAGATTCAGTTTTCATTTATTTTTCTTTATTTCATTATTCCATTCTTTTCCCTGGCTTTATTATTTTTATTATTGATTTTTTTTATGTTTTGAAATTTGAAAAATAATATTTTTTTATCATCTTTGCTTTGGTTAAGCTTCATTTATTTAGTAAAGATAACTAGGTATTGGATTTTTTTTGCTCCGGATTTTTGATCATTTCTAACCCTTTTTTGGGCAGTAATCAGAACACAAAGACTGATATTATGTTTCCAAAGGACTCGGAAAATAAAGAGTGAAAGGGGCAAAACAAGAGAATACCGTATATACTCATGTATAAGTGAGGTCTTGAAACCCGAAAAATCGATCATAAAATCAGACCCCGACTTATATGGCCATTCAAAAATGCAACACTTAATTTTTTATTTTTTTTTATGTCTTCTTGCCTCCTCCAGTCTAGCATCAGTTTCTCAGACACATCGAACTTTGTTACAACAAAGCAGTTACCAATTTCTTTTGCTACTTCAACAACGTTTAATTTAAAACCAGCTTCATATTTTTTTTCTATCAAACACTTCATCATAGACAAAGAATATCTTACGATAAAGATGTATGAGGGTGTGAGATACAAAAAATACAAATCAGTGCAAATGTTGCTTCAGAATAGTTTGAGTATTACCATGTGGTCACGTAGGCACAATAGAGAGAGACAGAGAGAGAGAGGTTAGGAGCACACGCTGATACAGCGCACTGCTGCACCCACATAGCAAAAAAAAAGGCAGTGTGCCCCATGGTTACTCTCTCAGGTGGGAGTTAGCATATCATAATCCCTTGTACCAATAGCGTGAATTTGCCGCATTCGACTTATACGACCGACATTATTAAATACCAGAAATTGTACTGTAAAATAAGTCCCGACTTATCTGCGGGAGAAATTGTCCTCGAGTATATATGGTAGTTAGAGTACTAATACATGTCAAAATTGCTAGGAAAATGAACAACAAGATAAAGAGAGAAAACTTAAAGTGAAAAACTAATGCAGTCACCCTAACCATTACTAATATTACCCTTTCCTAACTGGCAAAGTCCCTGGCACTAATGGCATGAGTTATTTTGTTTTATTTTAATCCAAACTTTTGGATGTTCATTGTTCTGTGCTGCTATCTTAAATTATTGCTACTTGATGACATGCTGTACCACCTGTTGCTACTAGCAACATAATGGCAAAAAATGGCATTACCCATGATAGTATATAGTAGGTAAAAGTGCATCTACTAAAAAAAATAACATGGTAATTTCAAAGAAAAAAAATCAATAACCACCATTCAGCAAAATTTTTTGCAGCACTACTTGGAAAGGATTCCATTTTACATTCGTTTGTGGGGTCATTATGTCATTGTGGGGGTTTGTGGGATCATTATGTTACATTATGTCACTTTTGCCTATTGCACTGAGGCTGCTGGGAAGAAATCTATTTTGATACAAAATTTTAAAGGATGCCCATATTATCGCAGGATGAATTTTTGTTTCTTTTTTCAAAAAGTAGGCAGCATAGCACATTTTCATTCTTAATTTTGTATTTCAATGGCATTTATTGTTGACCTGCAGGTACTTCAGTTCTTTGTTCATCATGGCAGTGTGAGTTAGTATTTTGTGTTGTATGATTGCTGTACCGATATCATGGATTATCATTGGATACTTAGCTAAAACAGTAGGACATAGCTGCCATTTTTCTGAGGAAGTGTCTCCCTGGGTAATTTCCACATTTTATCTATCATCAGCAGGAAATATGGACTTTGTTTGGGACTGTTTTTGTGTGTGTTTAGCGATTTATTGTATGTCTTTGTTTTGTATTGTTAGTGGAGGGTTTGGTTCACAATTTATAAAAATTTTAATCAAAACATCCATCTGGATGTGTTCTGTCTCCGCAGTAAGAATAAGTGGTGTCTCAGTTAACTGCTATATACAATAAATAAGTCACTGCCATGATCATTATAATTACACAGCATCTGTTGCAAAACTGCTTTCACACAAATCAGAAAACAATGGAGGATTGCAATAAACTAATGCATTGAAAACCTTAGTAAAAAAATGCAAAACGTGAAATTTAACACAAAGATCAGATGACACAAGCACGAAAACCTAGATTTCTTTTTTTTTGCTGTTGTGGAATGCATTTTCATTTTTCCTTTGTGTGTCTTACTTTTGTCTCTATTAAGGTCAGGAGGTTAATTTTTTGCAATTGTTTTTTTACCCAAGAACTCAATTTTTGCAGGTTGAGTTGAAACATTGTATTTCCAGCCAATAACAGTTTCAGGGCATGACTGTTGTGGAACTACAGCATGTTAAAGGAATAATGGTTATTGATACACTAATAATGACAAATCTAAGTTATCTCAAAGCCAGAGCAGTGTTTTTAAAGGTTACATTTGGTGAATATAAAGTATTGTTGTGGTCTAATGAATCAATACAATTGATCATGTGGCACATGATTTAATGTTCACTGTACTGGGTCAATACTTCTACTAATACTACTACTACTACCCACAGTATTTATTAATAAAATATTCTTAAAGTAAGCTAATTTCTCAAACCTCATGTTTTGATTCTATGCAAGTTGATCAGTGATACAGTCTGGAATCACTAGATGTGTCAGAGTTTTGGCCTCTTAACATCAACCTACTCACTCAGTCAAATCAGCCAGACTTAATCAAGCTCTTGCTTCTGTTCATAATGGAAGTCTGCCTACAGATTGTTTCTTTTGACCCACAATCATCTCAAGGCTTTCTTTTTATCCTAAGTGATGAATTGTCAACTTTCCTTTTGAGTGTGCAAATTATGACAAAGGGAGAAAAGACCTTGCAGATATACAGTAAAGAGTAAGAAAGAGTGACAGAGATTGTCCTTTGGATCCTCTACAGCCCACTTTAATGGGCAATAAACTAAAAAATAATTGCCTGTCAGCTAAAAAAATAATTGCCTGTCTTGGCTTTTCAGATAACAACCTTCTATCTGTAAGTGTTTTGCAAACCTTATTGGGACAAATTTAAACAGACATCAAGGAAGGATTTTAAGGTTACACTGTATCCTATTATTTTTTTTATTATTTACTACAACCTGGAAAAGGAACTGTGATCTTGCAACCAACTTGCCTATGGCTCCACCTCCTATGATGAACAGGGGCCTCAAGTATAAATGATGCGTAAGCCCGTTTCCACGCTCAAATTGCGATGTATAAAACCTAAACTTGGCGTAATGCCACACACATTTTCACGGTAGCTAAAACCCTGGTGTACGAAAGTTCTCCGCTTAGTTTTGCAAACTGGCGGCACCCAGCGTTAAAGCAGTGCTTCTGTTCCAGTGTGGTTTCCCTTTCTTTTTTAGATCCATATCCCTGACCTGGCTTTATAAATACACTGAAATTAACCACATATTGTTTATTAGTTCAATGCATCTGATTGCAATTAACCTGTAACAATATAATGGTCCACAGAATGTTCAAACTATATTAAATACCTTATCTGCTTTAGCGTTGTTACTCTCACTGCACCTTTTATTCTTCTTTCAGCTGCTCCCGTTAGAGGTTGCCACAGCAGATCATCTTTTTCCATATTACTTTCACTGCACCACTTGGAGTATTTATATCACTGTATTTGATTGTGGAATCACAGATCTACAGCAGCTGATCAGAAAGAGAATTATCGGTATACAGCATTACACACACGCTACCTCAACTGTCTATTGAACTGCTCTGATATGGCAAACGCTTAAGAGCCTTTACTGTACGCGGTTCAGAAACAGTTTCATCCCAAGAACTATAAACGCACTCTATCAGTCCATCAAGTGCTCCTTGTAGAACTGTTGGTACTTATTAGTACAATCACCTCACTGTAAACTTGCGATACAGTTATAATATTGCACAACCTGAGCCACTTTATAAAGCACATATTTACATATGATGAGAATATCATTTTTAAGACAAAATGCAGCAAAATATGTTTATTATACAGATAAAACTTTAACTTCATTTAAATAATCCATATTGTTAATAATTGAATATGTGAGGATATAGTGTCGCTGCACTAGCAAGGAGCTGGCGCTCTGTTCACGGATTGTTCCTGCATCACACTGTATACTTGCTGGGACTGGCGCAACACTGGAAGGATAGAATAATTAAACATGTACTACAAAGATATTTCAATGTTCCTTAAAAGTTTTGAAGAATCTGCATTCTAAGCTTACAGATGGCTTAACGTCTATTACAGAACTGACTTTGTAGTGATTGGGTATTTGGAGAAAGAAAAGTAAAGACAGGAATTGGAGTTAATACGTTTGAAAGAGACAGTACTGCTGCAATTAAGTATTTCATCAAAGGTTGCGCTCGGCACAACAAGCATCTTGCGTGAGGCATGAACAATCACTGCGCCACTGTGTTCCCATGTTTAATAACATGCTTTAACTCCTATCATCATTAAAATGATATCACGTACACATCTCAGTATTTTAATTATTCAGAGAGCTGTAATATTACGAATGTAATGGATTCTGTGTCCTGTTTGAGCACATAGTGATTCACACACATAGAGCATATAAAAGATCAAATACAAAACAAAGCTTTTAATGTGCTACTTTAGTTACGATGGGATTTGAGAAACTAGTAAATTAAACAAATTTAAGATGAAGGTTATGATTTTCGACTTTAATGACAAAATAAATTATGTGATTAAAGTGGAAATTTCGAGATTAAAGTTGACATTTTGTGCTTTTTTCACACTGTGCTTTTTTTTTTTACTCTGTACCCTAATAAGCTTTCATTTGACACTCAGACGGTGGGCTACTACTTGCCTTTTCATGATGACTTTGATATCTGACAACTTCTTTTTTATTTTGGGCATTATGCGACTTTGTGAACTTGAGCTTTCGAGTTTCTCTGACACTCTATGTCACTTGATCAACTTCCTTTTGTTGTTTATACCACTGTTTAAACCAACAAGTAGTAAGTTTTTTCTTGCCTCCACATGGTATTTGCTGAAATTTCCCCCCATGCTTTTGCCATTGCTCTTTTCACAGAACACTGAGCTTAAGGGCTATTTATATTGATTTGCATATTTAAAGAGGTGTAATTCTGGGAGGAGTTTGGTGAATGACAGCAGGTGCTTGCACGTGCCTTACTTTTCACGCTGACCGAGATTTACACACAGATTTATGCATCTGGATTTTTTTGTGCGTATGCACATTTCCACTTTTGTCCTTAAGCCATTTTTTAGTTTGAGTTCTACGCACAGCATTATGCATGAGGCCCCTGGTCTAGGAGAAAAATCACAATGAGAGACAAAGCCTCACCAGTATTACTGATGCAGATGCGTCTATTTTTTCACCTATTACTTTGAAACATCACAATGAACAGAGAGACCCATTATGATTCCCAACTTTCTTTCAAGACGTTGTGTATGTAGAGCTTGTATGGGTTCTCCTCTGGATTCTCCAGTTATTCCCAAGATTAAATTTGCTGCAGCATACAAGGGCAACACAAAATATAAAGAGATTAAATATGATTTAAAAATGTTCAGATAGTCTGGTGTGCAGGTATACATAGATACTGAGTAGAAGCCCAGACCTCCTTAAGTAAAAATAACTGCATGTAGAAATTAAGCTGTTTAGGTGATGTGTTGTTTTAGCTTTTACTGCACAAAGGCGTTTGCCAGAAGTTTTTCGAATAGGTGATGCCCTGAGTCAGATCAGCAATGATCTTTGCGGCATGCTTCCTCACAGTATAAGGTTTGGATGGGTGGTAAGTTACAGCCTACAATCTTTTCACAGGCTCTGATGATATGCTGCAGATTCATCCTAGCCTGTACAGAGGCAGCACCAAATAAGACAGTTATAAGTGACTTTTGGTAGAATAGCGGAAGGAGGAGAAGGAGGAAGAGAATAGAGAGAGAGAGAAATTGAAAATAATTCATGAAAATGGGTTTTCCATTTCTAGCTTCATTCAGGAGGCATGATGTAATTTCTTGAACAGAAAAAATAACTTGGGTCTGGAAAGGCTCCTAACATTTGTTAGCTTATCAAAATCTCCTTCCATACGGCCTATCAACTTATAATTCCGTATGATGGGATCTATATTGAAAACTGCACAGAAGCACTGATATTCAGTTAAGTATTGTAAAATATATGTTTTGCATAAAGGAAATACAGAAGTGTCTTATTGTGTATATATAATAATATAATTGCTACCTGCTCCAAGAAGCAGTAAAGCAAATAAAGTAAATGTTTGCCGCTTAGGTGAACAATTGCAAGCTGTAATCCAGGTATAAGCTGTTGTTCTGAGAGGCAGAGGTAGTCCTTGGATTTCTTAGTTGCTGTTCGATTCACAAAGTCTGATTCATGTTTTTCACATTTCAGTGATAATTTAATGTAGGAGGGGGTCAATCTCCTCAGAGATAAAAGAAGCCAGTTAACAGAGAGAAAAGAAATAGGGAGCTCTGCTTCTGCTTTGTTACCATGGTTTCTGTGCTCAGTGCAGGGAAGGAACGTTTAACTGTAAGGTTACAAAAAACACACACACACACACACACACATATATATATATATATATATATATATATATATATATATATATATATATATATATATATATATATATATATATATATATATGTATATATATATATATATATATATATACTGTTATGAGATGCCAGAACTAAAATTCCACAGCAGTGTGCGCAGGGTTTTACAGAGCTTGTAACTTAACTTAGTAACTTAGCACAGTAAAAAATAATTTATTCTTAGTTAAGAAGGTAACAATGAAATCCAGGGAATTTGTGAAAGTCTATTTTGTGTTCCAAGGAAGCTCTTTGAGAAGTGGTGTATTTATTAAATACATTGAAAACATTTAAATAAATCATTTTGTTTTATTACTATGTGAAAATGAATAAACAAGATATATTGTTATAATTTCAGCTACAATCTAAGGACTGTAAACACACCAACACAAAACATTTTATGAAACATTTATGATCCAAGAAATTTGTCGGTGTTTCACACTACTGTTGGTAGTGACCCTTAGTAGTGGCTGTAATTTCAACAATAACATCACTGTATTTCTTGTATAGCCCAAAATCAAACAAGAAATGCCTCAATGGGATTTACCAGCCGTTTTTGAAAATCAAAGCCTCGACTCCCTAGGGAAACAAGAAAAAAACTCCAAAAAAAACCCTGGTACAGAAAACAAGAATAGAAGAAATCTTTGAAAAGACAATTCAGAGAGAGCCCCCCTTCCAACTTGGTTGGGTGTCAAAAATGGGGTAAATACAATAACAAAACAGCACAGAAGTTATCATCTTCACAGGGCTAGATGGCCAATCTATCATTGCCATCTCAGGAATATAATACAATAGTACAGTAAACTTCAAATCTAAATACAAGATTAGATTATACCACTCACTAAAATCAGAGCTATCACAAATGAGAATACAGATTTGTTCAAACGCATTAAAAACAAGTAGATGCTAATTAACATAAATGAAATACAACAATATCTGTCCATCAATAAAATGAACCACTGCCAGATTGTAGAAAAGGAGTCAGACAAGCCAGGTACAGTCAGGGTCCTGGAGACCTCAGCCAGGCTGATGAAAGAACCCTTCTACTCCATGATTCTCATACAGCTTTATCAGAGATGATTTTTCCATAGACAGGCAAATAACTTGACAGAAGAGCAATGGCACTAAGTGTCACATGAGGATACCAAGAAGGGAAACAGAATAGGGGAGCGTTAGTATCAGTTTATAAATATTGTATTTTTTATGCAGTATGCACAGCTAATCATTCAGAAATAAGCTAAGCTTAATAAATTATTGTTTGGGCTGTTCTTGTACTTGGCAAAATTGATCATGACAAGAATAACTGATTTTCAAATCCCTCTTTTGCAATGGCAAAAGACAAAGCTCTTGATTTACCGGTTGATCTACATTCTTGCTGTCACTGGGACAGTTCCTACCTTTTACTTCTAGTGGAGTGGATAAAAGCATTTCTGTAATTCAAATACAAGAAAATATTTTATTCATTTCACAAACCTGCTTATTTCATAAGCCTGTGAGACATTATTAGGATCAACACATGAAACTTCTCTAGATTAGACTTCAGTTTATCTCAGGGCACACCGACAAAAGCAACTTTATTCTGCATTCCATAGAAAACCTATTCAGACATGGGGAGAATGTGCAAACTCAACACAGATTGTGTCCAGACCAAGATTTGATGCCAACATGTTGGGGCTATGTGGCCGTAGTGCTAACCTACTGTAGGTCTTACCATGCCACAACTAATCCTCCAAACTCCATTCTAAAATATTCCAGTATGAAAATGAACCTACTTTAATGTAAATAATATTATTTTAATGCAACTCAAAGCAGAATATATTAAACTGAACTTCAAATTATTACTGCCAGAGTGTATAATGAAGGAAGGATTCATTTGGAGTTTCACAATTTACAGATGGTTGTGATATAATTTTACATAGTAAAATATCCTGATAAGATCTATTTGGATACAAGTCTGGGGAACAGAACACAGAACTAATTTTAATTAATTTCAAGATGAGCACAGAAGAAATTACAGAGTGAAGCAGTGTTTACAGTTGCTACTTCATACCTTTGTGACCTTTCCTGAGTTCTACAGGTTGGTAACTCTTTCATTTGCAAATTCATCCTTGTGTTTTCTTTAGATAATTCAATTTCTTTCCACATGCAACAGATGCGCAGGGTAACTATTACTTCTGAATTTTCTAAATTCTGTTGAGATAATCAGCTGTCAATGACTGATTATGCTCAGACTTCCATATTCCCTGCCACCTCCACCAAATCTTCTTGGGAGATAGTAAGGCATTCTGAGGCCAATAGAGACATACTGTATACAATACAACTTAATTTATTGTTGCATAGCCCAAAATCATGTCACAATTGAGTGTCACAATGGGCTTTAACAGGCTCTGTTTTCAAACAGCGCCTCAGGCTTGACTCTCAGAAAAAAACTCCCCCAAAAAAACCTTGTAGGGAAAAAAAAGAAGAAATCAGGAAATCTGGTGTAAGGCAATTCAGAGAGAGAACCCTATCCATGGAAGGTTGGGCATGCACGGGGTGTCAAAAATGGGGTAAATACAATACAATACAAAGAAAAGATCACAAGTAATCCACAATACATTACAATAGTACAGTAGTAATAGTACAAGTACTGAGGAAAATGCAAGAGTAGATGATGTCACAAAATAGGATTCCAATTTGTTCAGAGTCCCGGAGACCCTGGCCCTGGCCATGAAGCTGCCTCCCCCTTACTGGCCATTCCACAGCTAAATCAGTGCTGGGCCAGCCAGTCTGATGAAATGATCCTTTTACCTGATGATTCCGTTGCTCCTCTATCTTGCCTTACACAGGCAAACAACTTGGCATTAGGGCAGTGGCACATTTGAGTACCAAGAAGAGAAGCAGAATAGGTGAGGGTTAATAACAAATTATAATTATCATATTACTTATGCTTTAGTGCTAATGACTAACAACAGAGATGCAGTATGCACAGTTAATCAGCAGCTCTAGTTTGGTTATGCTAAGCTGAAGTAGTGAGTAGTTCAGCCGGGATTTAAAAGCTGAGACCGAAGGGGCATCTCTTATAGTAGCAGGCAGACCATTCCACGGCTTTGAGGCCCTGTAACTAAAAGCTTGATCTTCCAATGTTATTTTATTAATGTTTGGAATCATAAGTAGATGGGCATCTTGAGATGTTAATAGGATTTTGAAATCTGCCTTAAACTTAACCAGGAGCCAGTGTAATGATTTAAGAACTGGAGTTATGAGTTTTGTTTTATAAGTATCCCATATATGTAGAATTTGTCTTAGTTTCCCCACATTTTTAAGATGAAAAAACATGTTTTGGACAATTTTGTAATGTGTGCATTAAATCACATGCTAGAGTCAAAGATAACACCTAGTTTGAAGGTAGGTTCAGTAAATTTACCGGTGATTCCAACTGAGTTAAATGATTACAGAATATTGTTGCATTCAGAATCTTTCCCTCCAGTAATTAACTTATCTGTCTTATCTGTGTTTAAACACAGGCAATTTTCACCCATCCAGTCCTTTAATTCACTAATACATCTAATTAAAGATGTCGGAGAAACTTATTTTGGTCTAAAAGAAAGGTATAACTGGATGTCATCTGTGTATAAGTGAAAATTAACATAGTTTCTAATGATACATTCCAGTGGTAGCATGTAAAATGAAAACAGTAAAGGTTCCAGTACTGAGCCCTGCGGGACACCATATCTCACTTCTGTGTATAATGATGAAGTACTGTGAGCACATTTCTGTAATGGAATGGAATCAATTTGATAAATAGGAACTAAACTAGGCAAAGACATTGCCTGTGAGCCCAATGTCATTTTCCAGCCTGTGTAGTAAAATTGAATAGTCAATGGTGTCAAATGATGTGCTTAATTCTAACAACATAATTACAGTGGAGTTTCCTTCATCAGAGTTTATCAGAATGTTGTTTACAACACAAATGCCGTTTCTTAACTATGACCAGTGTGGAAGCCAGACTAGAGTTTCTCAAATGAATTGTGATGCATAAGGTGTGACTGAAGCTGATTACCAGCTTCTTTTTCAAGTATTTTAGAGAGAAAGGCTACATTTTATATGGCCTATAATTATTAAGTATATATGTGTCTATGTCTGACTATAAGTAATGGTTTGATGACTGATACTTTTAGTGCACTTTTACGTACTGTGCTATGCAATAATGAACTATTGACAACAGGTGCTGCAACAACATCCACTGCAATTTTTACTAGTTTTTTTTGCACTGGATCTTGTAGGCTTCATTTTAGAAGTTAAAGTTAAGACTTCCTTTTCTGTTACAGGATTAAAATTTCTAAAGTGTTGAATGCAACGCGAGACAGGATTTGCCAAGCCAGTATGTGGTTTGCACTGTGATGTTGAAATCTGGGATCTTATATTTTTAATTGTCTTATCAAATAAGTTCATAAAGTCTGTACTGCTTGTGATTTTAAAAATCAGGCTGTTGTTTATCCCACCTGTTTCTATTCTGTAGCTATTACCTATAATCTCATAAATTGGGCATCCAAATTTAGTCATGATGCAAACCTTAAATGACTTTGCAAACAAAAAATTAGAAACTAATCCATGCATTTATTTCTGGTAGGACTGGTTATTGCGATAACACAGCCACAGGAGATACACAAACCCATTTGTTTCTTCATGCTGGGCCCAAGCAGGAAGGGCATCCGGTGTAAAATTTTGCCAAATCAATATGCGGACAATACAAATATACCTATCGGATCAGATCGGGTTAACAATGACCGGCACCAGTACTGTTAGCCAACAGGGTGCTGGCGGAAATTGGGCTACTGTTGGCTGAAGGGGGAGACGTGTCCAGAAGCAGGAGGAGAGGAAGAAAGTAAAGAGAGTGGAACTAAAGACAGGAACTTTGAATGTTGGCAGTATGACTAGTAAGGGGAGAGAGTTAGCAGATATGATGGAGAGAAGGAAGGTTGACATATTGTGTGTGAAAGAGACTAAATGGAAGGGGAGTAAGGCCAGGTTAATCAGAGGTGGATTCAAATTGTTCGATCATGGTGTGGATGGGAGGAGAAATGGGGTAGGGGTTATTCTGAAGGAACAGTATGTCAAGAGTGTTTTGGAGGTGAAAAGAGTGTCAGGCAGAGTAATGATAATGAAGCTGGAAATTGGAGGTGTGATGATGAATGTTGTTAGTGCATATGCCCCGCAAATTGGGTGTGCAATAGAAGAGAAAGAAGGTTTTTGGAGTGAGTTGGATGAAGTGATGAACAGTGTACTCGAGGGAGCAGATTTCAATGGGCATTTTGGTGAGGGAACAGAGGAGACGAGGAGGTGATGGGTAGGTATGGTGTCAAGGATAGGAATGAAGAAGGTCAGATGATAATGGATTTTGCCAAAAGGATGGACATGGCTGTGGTGAATATGTATTTTAAGAAGAGGGCGGAACATAGGGTTACATACAAGAGTGTAGGAAGATGCACACAGGTAGATTACATCCTATGCAGAAGAGTCAATCTAAAGGAGATTAAATACTGGAAAGTGGTGGCAGGGGAAACGATACTATGGTTGTCTGTAGGATGACGTTGGAGATCAAGAAGAGGAAGAGAATGAGGCCAGAGCCAAGGATTAAATGGTGGAAGTTGAAAAAGGAAGACTGTAAGGTTGAGTTTAGGGAGAAGGTAAGACAGGCACTGGGTGGTAGTGAAGAGTTACCAGACAGCTGGGAATCTACAGCAGATGTAGTAAGGGTTACAGCAAGAAGGGTGCTTGGAGTGATATCTGGACAGAGGAATGAGGAAAAGGAAACCTGGTGGTGGAATGGGGAGGTACAGGAGAGTATACAGAGGAAAAGGATGGCAAAGAAGAAGTGGGATAGTCAGAGAGATGCAGAAAGTAGGCAAAAGTACAAGGAGATAAGGCGCATGGTGAAGAGAAAGGTGGGGTAAAGTGTAACAGTGGTGAATTCTGCGTTAGGAGTGACAAATGCTTTCAAAGTGGAGGTGGGATTACATCAGGGATCAGCTCTGAGCCCTTTCTTATTTGCAATGGTGATGGACAGGTTGAGAAATGACTATGATGTTTGCTGATGTCATTGTAATCTGTAGCGATATTAGGGAATAGGTTGAGGAGACCCTGGAGAGGTGGAGATATGCCCTAGAGAGGAGAGGTCAGTAGGAACAAGACAGAATACGTGTGTGTAAATGAGGGGGAGGTCAGTGGAATGGTGAGGATGCAAGGAGTAGAGTTAGTGAAGGTGGATGAGTTTAAATACTTGGGATCAACAATTCAAAGTAATGGGGATTGTGGAAGAGAGGTGTAAAAGAGAGTACAGGTAGGGTGGAATGGGTGGAGAAGATTGTCAAGAGTAATTTGTGACAGACGGTTATCAGCAAGAGTGAAAGGGAAGGTCTACAGGACAGTAGTGAGACCAGTTATGTTATATGGGTTGGGGACGGTGGCACTGACCAGAAAGCAGGAGACAGAGCGGGAGGTAGCATAGTTAAAGATGCTAAGATTTACACTGGGTGTGATGAGGGTGGACAGGATTAGAAATAAATACATTAGAGGGTCGGCTCAAGTTGGACAGTTAGGAGACAAAGTCAGAGAGGCCAGATTATGTTGTTTTGGACATGTGCAGAGGAGAGACGCTGCGCATATTGGGAGAAGGATGTTAAGGATAGAGCTGCCAGGCAAGAGGAAAAGAGGAAGGCCTAAGCGAAGGTTTATGGATGTGGTGAGAGACGACATGCAGGTGATGGGTGTAACTGAATAAGATGCAGAGGACAAAAAGATATGGAAAAAGATGATCCACTGTGGCAACCCCTAACAGGAGCAGCCGAAAAAAGAAGAAGAGGACTGGTTATTGCAATGGGGTGTTCATTGGATATTCAAATTGTTTTTTATATAGCTTCCAGCTAATCCAAAATGCTGCTGAAAAAATTATTATAAGAAAATAGAAACACATAACTGCAGTTCTGAAATCCTTACACTGGATACTGGTCAAGTTTAGGGCAAATTTCAAATTCCCACTTTTAACATATAAAACCTTAAATGGCCAAGGTCTGGCATACATATCTGAACAAATCATTACTTACAAACCAAAGCACACATTACGATGTCAAGTACTCAAATATGCCAAGTTGTTTGTCTGCCTAAGAAAAAGTCATCTCTGATAGAGGAGCACTGGAATGATCACACAGAAGGGTCCTTTCATCAATTTGGCTGGCCTAGCACTGACTCAGCTGTGGAATGTCCAGTAGGCGGAGGTAGCTTGATGGCCAAGGTCTCCAGGACTCAACAAATTGGAATCCTACTATGTTATATAATCTACTCTTGCAATTTACTCTGTATTTGAACTATTACTATTGTACTATTGTATTGTATTGAGGATTATTTGTGTTCTGTACCGTGTATTGTATTGTATTTATCCCATTTGTTGACAACCACTGCAAGCCCAACCTACCTAGAAAGGTGTCTCTCTCTGAATTGTCTTTCCAAAGATTTCTTCAATTTCTTTCCTTTCAAGGATTTCTTTGGGAGTTTTTTCTTATCTTCTTAGAGAGTCATGGCTGGGGGAATGTCAAAAACAGGGCCAGTTAAGGCCAATTGCGGCACTCCTTCTGTGATTTTGGACTAAAATTGTATTGTAAATTGTATTGTACAAGACTATGGCCTGGATGGTGCTCTAATCATTCAGCCAGGCAGTTTAGTTGTCATATTTTTGCGATAATACAAAAGTTCTCCTTCAGGATGAACACCATCACTCTTGTAAAATCCAGGCATTTGCCAAAAATCTTTCCAAGTGTTCACAAAGGATATGCTTTTATTTGCACACCTGGGCCTCATTCATAAATGGTGTATACACACAAAAATGTTACATACGAACGTTTCCACGCTCAAATCACGATGTATAAAACCTAAACTTCACGTAAAGCCACGCATATTTCAACAGTAGCTCATACTCTGGCATATGCAAGTTCTGCGCTCCGTTTTGCAGACTGGTGGCACCCAGTGTCAAAGCAGTGCTGCTGTTCCAGTGTGGTTTTCCTTTCTTTTTTAGATCCACATCCCTGATGCGGCTGTATAAATACACTGAAATTAACCACATATTGTTTATTAGTTTAATGCATCTGATTGTAATTAACATGTAACAATATAATGGTCCAGAGAATGGTCAAACTATTCTAAATACAATAGCTGCTTTAGCGTTGTTATTCTCACTGCACCTTCTTCTTCTTTCAGCTGCTCCCGTTAGGGGTTACCACAGCGGATCATCTCTTTCCATATTACTCTCACTGCACCACTCGGAGTATTTATATCACTGTATCTGAGTGTGGAATCACTGCTCTACAGCAGCTGATTGGAAAGAGAAGTATCAGTATACAGCATCAAGCACATGCTTCCTCAGCCATGCTGCCTATTTGAACTGCTCTCATATGGCAAATGCTTCGTAGCCTTTCCTCGCGGTTCAGAAACAGTTTCATCCCAAGAACTATAAATGCACTCAATCAGTCCATCAAGTTCTCCTTGTAGAACTGTTTGTACCTCACTGTAAACTTACAATTCAGTTTTAATATTGCACAACCTGAGCCACTTTATAAAGCACGTACAGTGCGTCCGGAAAGTATTCACAGTGCATCACTTTTTCCACATTTTGTTATGTTACAGCCTTATTCCAAAATGGATTAAATTCTTTTTTTTCCTCAGAATTCTACACACAACACCCCATAATGACAACGTGGAAAATGTTTACTTGAGGTTTTTACAAATTTATTAAAAATAAAAAAACTGAGAAATCACATGAACATAAGTATTCACAGCCTTTGCTCAATACTTTGTCGATGCACCTTTGGCAGCAATTACAGCCTCAAGTCTTTATAAATATGATGCCACAAGATTGGCACACCTATCCTTGGCCAGTTTTGCCCATTCCTCTTTTCAGCACCTCTCAAGCTCCATCAGGTTGGATGGGAAGCGTCGGTGCACAGCCATTTTAAGATCTCTCCAGAGATGTTCAATCGGATTCAAGTCTGGGCTCTGGCTGGGCCACTCCAGAACATTCACAGAGTTGTCCTGAAGCCACCCCTTTGATATCTTAGCTGTGTGGTTAGGGTCGTTGTCCGGCTGAAAGATGAACCGTCGCCCCAGTCTGAGGTCAAGAGCAATCTGGAGCAGGTTTTCATCCAGGATGTCTCTGTACATTGCTGCAGTCATCTTTCCCTTTATCCTGACTAGTCTCCCAGTTCCTGCCGCTGAAAAACATCCCCACAGCATGATGCTGCTACCACCATGCTTCACTGTAGGGATGGTATTGGCCTGGTGATGAGCAGTGCCTGGTTTCCTCCAAATGTGACGCCTGGCATTCACACTAAAGAGTTCAATCTTTGTCTCATCAGACCAGAGAGTCCTTCAGGTGCCTTTTGGCAAACTCCAGTTGGGCTGCCATGTGCCTTTTACTTAGGAGTGGCTCCCATCTGGCCACTCTACCATACAGGCCTGATTGGTGGATTGCTGCAGAGATGGTTGTCCTTCTGGAAGGTTCTCGTCTCTCCACAGAGGACCTCTGGAACTCTGACAGAGTGACCATCGGGTTCTTGGTCACCTCCCTGACTAAGGCCCTTCTCCCCGGAGTCAGCGTGAAAAGTAACGCTCGTGCGTTATATTTATAGGTCTGCACCCTCTGCACACAGTCACCTCTGATGATCACAGGGTCCATGAGGGGCCTGGGCCTCCTAAAATCCACCACCAGCTCCTTGCTTTTGCTGGTGTTAAGATGTAAGTGGTTTGAGTCACACCATTTAACAAAGTCTTTGATTAGCTTCCTGTACTTCTTCTCCTGCCCACTCTTGATGCAGCCCACAATAGCAGTGTCATCAGCGAACTTTTGCACGTGGCAGGACTCCGAGTCATATTGGAAGTCTGATGTATATAGATTGAACAGGACCGGAGAAAGTACAGTCCCCTGCGGCGCCCCTGTATTGCTGAACACAATGTCAGACCTGCAGTTCCCAAGTTCCCGCACATATTGAGGTCTGTCTGTAAGATAGTCCACAATCCATGCCACCAGGTGTGAGTCTACTCCCATCTCAGTCAGCTTGTCTCTAAGGAGCAGAGGTTGGATGGTGTTGAAGGCGCTAGAGAAGTCCAAAAACATAATTCTTACAGCACCACTGCCTCTGTCCAGGTGGGAGAGGGATCGATGTAGCATATAGATGATGGCATCCTCCGCTCCCACCTTCTCCTGGTATGCGAACTGCAGAGGGTCGAGGCGGCGGACCTGTGGCCTCAGGTGGTGAAGCAGCAGCCGCTCCATGGTCTTCATCAGATGTGACGTCAGAGCAACAGGCCGGAAGTCATTCAGCTCACTAGGACGTGATACCTTTGGGACAGTGGTGATACAAGATGTTTTTCAAAGCCTTGGGACTCTCCCCTGTTCCAGGCTCAGGTTGAAGATGCGCTGTAGAGGACTCCCCAGTTCCAGCGCACAGGCCTTCAGCAATCGTGTGATACACCATCTGGACCCGCTGCTTTGCTGGCACGAAGTCTTTTCAGCCCTCTGCTCACCTGGGCTGCTGTAATTGTGGGTGGGGATGTCTCACCTATGCTGGTATCAGCAGAAGGATGGTTGGAGGATGCAGTACTCCGAGGTGAGAGTGGGTTAGGGTGATCAAACCTATTAAAGAAGTTGTTCATTTGGTTTGCTCTCTCTACGTCTGTCTCGATGGCGGCACCCGCTTCGAGCTGCAGCCAGTGATAATCTTCATCCCATCCCACACTTCCTTCATGCTGTTGTTCTGCAACTTCTGCTCCAGCTTTCTCCTGTACTCCTCTTTCGCCACGCGCTTGAGCTCATGCTGATCACCACCTTTAAAAGCCATTTTCTTCTGGTTCAAAAGGCCCTTGATGTCACTTGTAACCCATGGCTTGTTGTTAGCATAGCAGCGTACTGTTCTTACTGGAACTACAATGTCCATACAGAAGTTGATGTAATCAGTTGTGCATTCAACAGCCTCTTCAATGTTCTCACTATGTGACCCAAGCAATATATCCCAGTCTGTAGTTCCAAAGCAGTCTCTCAGAGCCTGCTCTGCCTCAGGGGACCACTTCCTGAATGAGCATGTAGTTGTAGGTAGTTCCCTCACTCTTGGTTTGTATTGAGGCTGAAGCAGAACCAGGTTATGATCTGCTTTCCCAAGCGCAGGCAGCGTGGTGGCGCTGTATGCGTCTTTAATGTTTGCATACAGTAGGTCGATAGTCCTGTTTCCCCGAGTGTTACAATCCACATACTGGGAGAAGGCAGGTAATGTTTTGTCCAGCGTTACATGGTTAAAGTCTCCAGCGATTAGCACAAGTGCCTCAGGGTGCTGCTTTTGTAACTTAGCAACTGCGGAATGGATGATGTCACTCGCCATCTCCGCGTTCGCTTGAGGAGGGATGTAAACAATAACAACAATCACGTGTCCAAACTCTCTGGGCAAGTAATAGGGACGCAGACTTATGGCCAACAGTTCAATGTCCCTGCAGCAATTGGAGATTTTAACGTTTACATGTCCTGAGTTGCACCACTTTGTATTGACATAGAGAGCGAGTCCCCCTCCTTTCTTCTTTCCGCAGGTACTTGCGTCTCTGTCCGCTCTAACTGTGCTAAACCCAGGTAGCTTCACGTTAGCATCTGGGATGGCAGTTGTTAGCCACGTTTCACTAAAACACAGCAAGCTGCATTCTCTGTAGGTTCTGACATTTTTCACCAGCACAGCCAGTTCGTCGATCTTATTTGGTAGTGAGTTCACATTTCCCAGGATCACAGAAGGCACCAACGATCAAACTAAGGCATTGATTTATAAGGATTGTATATTATATCTTGCATCAAAACCATTAACGGCAAATATACTGTGATATAACAAATCATACAACCTGGATTATTTAACTCTTTATTCAATTCAAATAGAAGTAATAGGATTCTGATGACCACTCCATTCCCAGGTGGTGTCCTTTCTTGCCAATTATGTGGTCTCAACAAAAACAAAGACATAGCAAGTAAGAAATTGAGAACTTTTTGACACTTATTAAAAACAGTTAAAAGAAGAGGGGGATCTTCTTATACAACAGCATGCATTCCCAGAAAAATGAGCAAGCACACAGCATATTGACATTACTTTTTTTGCAGTTTTTCACATCACAGGAAAATACTTCAGACATTATCAGAAAGCTGAAGTTTAATTCTCTGAGATTCAAAGTTAGGTAAGAAAAAAGTATAATAGAAACCTCTACATCCCTGCTTTGATTTCCAGCTTCCCTACCACGCACTGCTCTTTTCAGCTTGATAAAAAAAGGCTTATTACCAGATTAGATTAAAGTATCTCCTGTACACTGATAAATTATGTCTTTTTACACTCTTCACAAGGATTTTTTCTCATCCAGAAAGGAATTCTAATATTGGTGATAGGGCGATACTAGTCATTAAATTGGCACTTGATAAACAGAAGCAATAGCTTGTAGAGACTGAGACTCTCATCCTTGTTATTCACTGTTCTTAAAAATCATCTTTAATTGAAACATGCTAAAAGACCAAATGCCATACAATCTATTTGTTCATGTTTCTTTATCTGGTTTAATTTTATTATTTCTTACTTTTTAGGGTATAACAATGGTAAAGCTGGTGCTCTTTCAGGACTTTTTGCTGAAAAATATCCATACCTGTACCACAGAATATTATAAACCACTAGCAAAATACCCGTGCTTCGCAGCGGCGAAAGTACTGCCTTTACATTTTTATTAAGAAGAAAATTAAACCTTTTTAAATTGAGGGAAAATATACCAATAATTATTTGTTAAGGATCTCTTTGTATACCACATTGTCAGTTCGGCCCTCCGGTTGTAATATGACCAAGCTGTGTGCTGAGCTTACTCTTGAGCATGCAACGTACAGTTGGTCATGTGAAAAGTAATCTTGTTTCAAATCTCACAGTTTGGATTGCTGCTGTCATAATCGGTTTGAGTTTCATGGTTTGTTTCAATTATGACAGTATTTGCAGGACTTGTGTTGAAGTGACATTTGGCATCTGTCAAGCATTGTAAGCATACAACCGGTTTCATCGATAACTTCACATCCAGCTTTTGAGAGTTTAAACATTCATAAACATCAAAGTATGCACTACTGAAATCATCACCTGTGAATCTAAGATGTTTAAGAGGCAGTGGGGGCTGTCGAAAGGTGTAAAATATTTGGCCATTTCGGTACACTTGAAAGCGACAACCGAACAATTCAGCGGCAGCCATCAACTCACATGCAGAACCATAGGTGAAGGGCTTAGGCATTTCACTCTTATAGTGCTCATGTGTAGCATAATTATCTCCTGTACTGTCATCAGTCCACACCTTGAACCTGTCCCAGTCACACAATACATAAGACACAATGTTCCTCTGGATATCAAGAGTGAGCCTGATATGGCCGTGCAATATGTAACAAACAGAATGGAAAAGGCAGGTGCCATCTCCGAGCATGGAAACCACTCGGTGAAAGTGATAGACATGTTAATGGGGTTACGGTTGGAACGATAAAGGAAATGGGTACCTGAACAATGTAAAGTAAGTATAAAATGCCTACACAATAACTATAATCGTAATAAACAAACAATAAAACAGCGGAGAAGCCGTGGATTAAATAAAAAGGATGCAGTTATCAGCAGGGAGAAGCGTGGCGAAGCAAGGAAGGGAATGTAGAGACCGGAGCGACGGACGGCCTTATATAGGCAGGCAGCCAACAACATGGGAGGTGTTGGGATAGGGGACCCAAAGCCGCCTCAAATGGTGACCGAGCTGCAGGCTATGGACATATATATGTACGTAAGTAGGATTCAGTCAGCGTTGGGAACCCGAGTACCAAATTTCTTGAAGATGGGCCCATAAGTAACAAAGACCATTGGAAAGTTCAATATGGCGGCCGACAGTGGCGTCATACCACCAAAATAAGTACATACATCGGTTTCGGTTAGCGGAGGGAAGTCGCCTACCAAATTTTGTGAAGATGGGGCCATAAATAAGAAAGTTCAACATGGCGGACGTTGTTGACCGTTATGATCGTTATGTGTAGAATTTCGAAATGAAACCTGTCTAACTTTTGTAAGTAAGCTGTAAGGAATAAGCCTGTCAAATCTCAGCCTTCTACCTACACAGGAAGTTGGAGAATAAGTGATGAGTGAGTGAGTGAGTGAGTGAGTCAGTCAGTCAGTCAGTAAGGGCTTTGCCTTTTATTAGTATAGATTACCAACATTGAAAATAGTGAAGCTATTTTACAAGAAATCTCAGCGGCTATTACAGATCTTTCACTTTCTTTTGATATTCCTCCAGGTCTTACTTTTAAACTGTCAGACTTTCAAGCTAGAGTCTTTTATGATGGTGGCCATCTTAGAGAAAAGATATTAATAATTATTTTCAGGCATAAAATGTTTATAATCATGCTATCTCTCTGAACAGCCTTAAGGTCATTTACAACATTTACCCCCTCATACTCCCTGGAAAGAAATATCACTGATCTCCCATCTTCCAGGATTTACACACATTTTGATAAACATAGCTAGTTAGGTTCTCTAAAGAAGATTATGTAACTCTGAGGAAATTTTTTTATGTGCACAACAATTTGTGGTTATTATTTGATTAAAGCATACTTTTGCATTGCAATTCAAAATTTGTTTCTAGATTATGGAAGGAATTTTGAAAAGAAGTAAACATCTAATTAAATCTCCTCTTTATATATATAACACCCACAGTAACAGCTAAATGCAAGAGGTCAATGAGTAGTGGAGAAGTAATCAGGAGGGGAGGGAGGTGAGGAGACTAGAGAAGAGAAATGGGTGGGAGAGAATGAGCAGAGGTGACAGCAGAAGGACACACTTGGAAGGAATGGCAGTGGGACAAAAGTGGAAAAAGCAGAGAGAACTGAATAAATAAGTGGCTGGAAGTGTGAAGAAAATTGACAGTTGTGTTTGTTCTGGTGCAGTTCTTTTAGAAAACAAGGACTACCAGTTTACCAGCTTTGTGAGTTGATGGGGTGTGGCATTGTACCAGGTTGAAAGAGGAAAGGAGAGAAAGGAAGTCTGCAGCTGGAGGACTGTCCAGGTGGATGTTCAGGCCCTAGAGGATTAGAAGTGGCCTGTCATCATTTGAAATTAAAGACTGCAGTATGTCCAGCTTGTCAATCAATTTCCTTAGCATATCGGGAGGGCAATAAAGGGCAACAATGTTTGGGTAGGAGACAGTAATTGCATTGTATTTGAAGGTAGTATTGTTGCATAAAATACCAGGGATTCTGAATCTCCAGTTCTTGGAGAAGAGTATAACTGTTCTTCCTTCCCTTCCAGTAGAATAACAGATATGAGAGAAGTTGAAGCCAGCAGAAAATGCTGTTGGTGTTGCCATAATCTCAGTGAGTGCCACAATCTGGAGTCCACTTTGGGTGACAAATGTTAGAGTAAAGTCTGCTTTGTTAACTGTACACTGTCTGTTCCACAAGCCAAAGAACAAGGTTGTATAATTTGACTCTTGTCAGAGTGCAATAAACTCTTTTTTGAGTAAAAAATGAACACCACTCAACACTGAATAGTGTTAACATAGATTACAACTAAGGGAAAATTAACTCTGATTAGTGTTGATATTACACTGAAGTAGAGCTGGTGATTTTCACTTTCATAGTGAAAAATTATCTCACACAGAGTAAAAGTCTAACACTCAGCTAGACACTAACTGTCAGACACTCATTTTGTGTTATTACAAGTCAACTCTGTACGTCAAACTTATATAATAAGTGTTAATATTTCATCCTGTGGTACAAGTCATTTGCTTTGCTTCAGTGAAGAACCAACTTGTACAGAGTAAAGTCCTACAGCCAATGACACTACATAGTATTTACAATATGTTTCAAACAAATTGATCTCCCATCAGAACAAGTCTTAGGGGTGTTAATATGACACTTTAAATTACTCTTCCCTAATTACTCACAAATTAAGTCTTTCAACTAAACAGTTTTCAAAATCAGTGTTTAAAATTACAGAACAGAAAATTCATGAACAATGAGGTCACATTTAAAACATTTATTGACACAAAAACAGTGAAGCAAAAATATATTGTGAAGAAAGTAAAGAGACAAAGATTTGTAGTACCAGTCAAATATCAAACTTCAAACTGAGTAATCACAAAGGACTGATTCAAACATGGACTTACTAATAGATAGATAGATAGATAGATAGATAGATAGATAGATAGATAGATAGATAGATAGATAGATAGATAGATAGATAGATAGATAGATAGATAGATAGATAGATACTTTATTAATCCCAAGGGGAAATTCACATAATCCAGCAGCAGTATACTGATACAAAGAAACAATATTAAATTAAATAGTAATAAAAATGAAAAATGTTAGGCTATATAGCATGATGTGTGGAGTACAAGTCCAAGGAGGTTATGCTCAACCTTTATAATGCACTGGTGAGGCCTCATCTGGAGTACTGTGTGCAGTTTTGGTCTCCAGGCTACAAAAAGGACATAGCAGCGCTAGAAAAGGTCCAGAGAAGAGTAACTAGGCTGATTCCAGGTCTACAGGGGTTGAATTATGAGGAAAGATTAAAAGAACTTAGCCTTTACAGTTTAAGCAAAAGAAGATTAAGAGGTGACATGATTGAAGTGTTTAAAATTATGAAGGGAATTAGTACAGTGGATCAAGACAGTTGGAAACTTGTTAAGGGTAAATTTCGCACAAACATTAGGAAGTTTTTCTTTACACAAAGAATGATAGACACTTGGAATAAGCTACCAAGTAGTGTGGTAGACAGTAAGACATTAGGGACTTTCAAAACTCGACTTGATGTTTTCTTGGAGGAAATAAGTGGATAGTACTGGCAAGCTTTGTTGGGCTGAATGGCCAGTTCTCATCTAGAGTGTTCTAATGTTCTAATGTTAGAGTCATCTTCACAGCACACAGACTGAAAACTGTCTTTCCCAAGAAGATGGAAATGGCTGCAATACTGTAGGAGAAAAGTAAGAGATGTATATCAGTTTTACCTTTTGTAATGCTGATAATTAATTAAACAAAATGGAAAGGGTTCTACTTTATTTTCCTTATCTTTCTTTGTTGTTGGCAGCGGCCCCTACCATTAAACTTATATCAAGGTAACTGGAGCACAGTCTTTTTAAGAAACAGAAATATGATAACTGCATATGTATTGACATATAAGGAAAGCTACAAAACAGACAAGACAGACAAACCTATAACATAGAAAAGACTGCCATTCTATTTGCTCTTTAGTGTTGTAATTTATTTTGGCACAGAAACACTTTTACAATGCCAAGTCTTTACAGATGATGTCCAGTTTTGTGTGGAGTTGCTTGTTGATGTCGTTCCAGGTTGAAGTTGAGTTTTTTTTTTTGCATTGGATTGGAGTGCTTTTTCTTAGCTAGTTCTTTGCTTTGTCCTCTGCAGCTTCATAGGGGAAAGCAATGCTCTTCCTGGCACAAACGTTCAGATGCTGCTTCTCTGTTTTCTTAAACTGGGCTCAGGGCTTGACTTGGCAGAGTGGATCCCAGCTTTCCTGTTTACAAAGAAAACACATTGTCAGTTTTCAGCTTCCCAAAGAGAAAGCAGCTCCTCAGCTTTTAGGTTCCAGAGAGCACAAGAACTCATTTTGGAGAGGGTAACCAAGAAAGTTCCCCATGTGAGGAGTGCATCTAATTTTTATATGAATATTTAACGTCACTTGTTTGGATTAAACTCCCTTTCAATTACAAAATCAGTGCCCTCTCATAGGAGCTTTATTTTGTTCATCACAGTAGTTATTGATTAAATTATAACTCTTTGCTTGGACTTGAGTGGCTATTTTGCCTCTGCAAAGATGTCAATTCAACTCTGATTTACACCTTTGTTATCCGATGAAGTACAGGCTGAGATTGGTATAAAATGCAGTTTGGCCAGTGGGGGTTTGGTGTAGCTGGATGTCTACATTCTTGTAAAATCTGCTGCCTTATCAGGCTTGGTGTGCCATTAAAAAGCCTAGGAGAATGGACAATGCTGTCTTTCTCCAACAATATTGAGTCCCAACTGACTCCAGAAACCCTAAAAAAAAGGTGTAAACCAAGATTACCCCCAGTGACTTGAAAAATAGTACCCCAAATACAACATCCAGAACCTGGATTCCTTACCCTATCACACTTAAGCACTTTCATGTTATCATCATAATATAGTTGAATTTGTTAGTGTTTTTCAGTTGAAAATAAGGGATTACTTTTAAAATATGGTACATCACTTAGGGAGAGAGCTTGGGAGCATGCGCTTATAGCGCATTGCCGCACTCAACACACAATGAACGACCTGGATTTGGACCCGAGTGCAATGGGTGACACCTCAGTACCCAACTGGAAAAGTGTGAGATTTTTTACAGTGGCTGGAGTGCCAATCCTGCCACCCAACCGCCTTATAAGTTGGAGGACCTGCTTGCAGGACTGGTTGCTGTTTAATGTCAGAAAGAAATTGTAGGTTAGGAGCCTTGCTCTGGAGCCCAGTGAAGTAGGGTCATTTCTGGTGTTATGGGATTTGAACCGGCAACCTTGTGATTGCTGGCGCCGATCCTTAGCCTCAGATCCATCACTCGTCCCCATCACTTAAGTCTGCATAAATGCCATCTTTTGCAATGTGCCTGGGCTTTAACAAATTGGCAATTTGAATACATATGCAAATTTGTCAGTTACAACAACATGATGAAATGACGCAGTGGTTCTATTTCTTCTACCATGAAATCTTGTGCCAAAGCACGTTTTCTATTGGTTCAACAGTAACCCTTCTGTCCATAAAGAACACTTTCATTTAGCTTCTGAATTTAACAAAGTAAATAGATTTTCCAATTTTTATAATGACTTTTCAATTTTATCTTTAGTAGATGTGTCCTGTGTAGACAGAGAGCACAAAGCTGTACCTTTAGCCTGACTATGAATCTTAAACACTTCCTCCATTGATGAATCAAATTGATTTATAGCAGACTGACTTAATTAGGCAAACTGAAGGATCCAAGTTAACAATAGTGTCAAAAGTTTGGTCACTTTGCTCCAAATGTTTTGTGTTTAGATGTTTCCGAAAAACTGAAAAAGTACCAAACATGGAACCACATCATGCTTGAGCATATTCAAGGCAAAGATTCTTTCCAGACAAATAACCGTGAACTAATCTGAAGTGCATAACAAGCAAATATGAAGCAATCAATGCAGCCTGACAAAGAAAACACTTCATGATGGCAGATTAATTTAGGAACCTTGCAAAGCAGTTTTGCTCTATCTTCAACAAAACAAAGACTCTCATAAATGTTGTACACAGATTCTGCATGGAAGTGTACATGTTGTGTAGCATAGTGTTGTAAGAGGTGCCAAACACATACAGTAGTGCACCTTAAGCAGTTCATCGAAAAAGAGGCTGACTTGAATGGAATGACATCCAGATCCAGAATGATGGAGTACTGATGAACTGCATTCTTCTGAACTCCCATAGGCAGGAGATAGGGCTGAGTGCTACCACTGATGCTCTTAGTTCCACTCTGAGAAAAGCAAATATACAAGAATTTTTTATACATTTCATACACACATACATAAATATGCATTTCGATGTTAATGTATAAATAAAAACTGGTAAAAAAACTTTCTCCAAGACAAAAGATGCCTCTCTGCTTGAGATGCAGGCACCTTCCCTTTTCTATTGTGGCCATGGGCAGGAACAGGAATCAGATGCACAAACAGTAAAATAGATAGGTCGCTGTCCCAACTTGCTTAGTTGCATTACAAAAAATTGCATTTTGATAAGCAATAGAAACTGGAAGTAAACAAAAAAATATTCAGAATCTGAGAACTTACAGGGGCAAAATCTTTATGCGCAACCTTTAAATGTCCTTAAAATACTAATGACAACATTACTAATCACAGAAAAAACTTGTTAATGTCATAAATCCTCCCAAAATAAATGTCCTCTTCATTTTCAGTGTCAGCAGTTTCAGCTGCTAGCAGGATTATCTCCAGGCCACTTGTGTGTGGAACCTTTTTACATTGATGAGTCACCTTTTTATTGAATGTGGTTGACAACTTCTAGTAACTTACCTAAAACTCCTCCAATCATCAGAACAAATTCTTGTTCAATCTAATAGGGGTGTGAAAATAAATGAGGAGATTTAATTTCCCAGAAACCACAGGCAGCCACTGTTTTTCTGAGTACTAGTCAAATCATTATAGGGTAAAAACCAATTCAGACACTGAACTACTTGTAAAGTATTTTTTAAAATTTGTTGTTAAAAATAATACTATTATTAGAAACACTTTACCAAGCCTTTCATGTCTTTGAAGTGTGGAAAGACAGTCAATATATTGCTTGATTGCAAGGAGTAAACAATCAAGTTACTGCAATAGGCAAGCTTCATTTTCATTGTTGTCTTGACTGTGTCCTCATCAGCTAGAATGCTTCCTTGCCTTCATCTTCACTCAAAACAGTCGAAATAGTAAAGTGGGACTCCCTTACCAAATGATCCTTCTTATGGACAACAACGAGTATTCTGAGAGCTTCATCACTGGATGCTATATAAAATTCATAATTTATTATATAGCTCAAAAGCCTCATCTCAATACTAATAATATAAATGTTCTGTCTGTGTGGTAATGTGCCTTACTGGCATTACCAGTAATTAAATAAAATTAGTTAAGTGTCCTCTGCATGGTATTGAGAGAGGCATTTGTTTGAGGAAAAAAAGGTTAAAAATGTATAAAGAAAGGAAACTTTCCTTTTTCCTTTTTATATAATGCAGACAGACGTCTTCACTGACTATATAAGTGCCTTTTGGGAAGTGTTGCGGTGGGTTTCGTGTAGACTGGAGAGACAGCCTTGCCATTGACCGGCCGGGATGGCGTTGTCGGCCTTCCACTCCATCATGTGTCTCCTGCGACCTCATTAACACTAAAGGAGTAAGAGAAAGTGTGAAGCGTCGTAGTATTGGTTTACCGCGGTTTAGAAAAGGGATCACGTGTTTGTAGATGTCTGGGCTGTAGCTCAGGGAAGGAGGAAAAAAAAAAGTTAAAGTGCTTACTTTCACTTAAGGCAGAAGGGCAGTCCATGTCTCAAAAGCCAGTGTTGTGATGATTTGTCCTACTTTTTTGAAGTATCCTACCGTAGTTTATTTCAACAGATATATCTATCGATTGGTGCTACCTTATCGAAACATCCTACCTTTATTATACACATGGGTAGATAATCTTGATGGGTTAAATAACACTAACTAAACATCCTACCTTCATAATGCATATGGGTACATCAGTAACACATTTCCAAGGACTGAAATATACTGCAAAGCTGACACATTATATACAGTATAGTATAACAAAATAAACAACAACTATATTACATACAACATTATAAAGTATGTGTAATATTTTCTATTTAACATATTAGGTGAAACTTTTAAGGTCCATAAAGCACCTTATTTGAGGGCATTTCAAATACAACAGTAGCACATCATAGGAAGAATAGAAAGGCTTTAATTTACATACATTAATGAACAATAAAAAACTCCAACAACAAAGACCAAAGAACAATACTTATTTATCAATACATTTTTTACAAACATATGCTATTTCAATTTTTTCATTGTATTTTGCACATTCAAAATGTGCCCAGCAACTGCACATATCACACTGCACCTGAAAAATAAAACATAGCGATTAGTCTGAACATGGAAACAGAAATAATAGTGACTGATTCAATTAACTATTTGGTCCGATGCGGCCAAGCAGGTGTAGAAGCAGTAAATATGTTACTTGTTAAGTTATATTACTAGACCCCAAGAACAAAATTATGAAGAGTGAAAATGAGCATAGTAGGATATTATATTATTGTGGATGGTACATGTTGAAATATTGTTACCATTTCAATTGTGCTTTTGTTGGGATCATCTTCAGGCATGGAACAAACCAAGCAATAATCCTCTGCATTGCCTATAATCGCAGTCATTTAATTAATTTTCAGTATTTTGAAAAAGCAATAGTAGTGTTAAGTGTAACATACTGCTGTTATTCAAAATAACAAAATAATCTTCACTCAATATTTAATTTCCTTTCAATTATTTTATTGCTAGTATGCTAATATTTGCGGCTTCTGACAAAATAATTCTTCAAGCAAACCTAACTTATAATTTGAAAGTGTGTTGCATCATGTTAGGTTTTCTAAAATGCAATATCAAAGATGTTAATCAGATATCATTACAAACAAGTATTGGACCTTAGAACATTGGGATGCTCCTTTCACAGTAACAGAACTTTTGCAGAAGAATCCTTATGAGCTGTATGATAAAATATATTACTGTATGTGAATCATATCGTTGTATTACCTCTGTATTCAAGGAGAGCACAGGCTATGTCCATCCTTGCAGTTCTCATGGCAAACTCACTAGTTAACACATCCATTAGCCCTCTTTTTGTGAGGTAGCTCTCCGCAAACTATAAAAGAACCCTTGAATTATATTTCCTAAACATAATGTCCTGAATATCTGTAGACTCATGACTAGTTTAACTGCTCACACGTAATACAAACAAGTTAACTTAAGAACAAGACCTTAAAACGGTTACCATTACGATTTTGTAATGTAGTGATTACACATTATGACATGAATCAACCCTTCAACATTTTTGAAATGTGTCTGTTTGACCAGCTTTAGTTAAAAACCTCAAATCATAAAGAAGGGCTTATAATTACCTTCAATAGCAGAACTCCACAACTGTGGGAGTCTTTCTGCTTGTTGTGCTCCAATGTCTGGAACCGCCATTCACCCCAATCATCATCCTTTAAGTCTTGTTGTGTTCAACACAGATACAGAATACAGTCTGCTAAAAAGGAAAACTGGCAACAATTGTGAGCCAGACTCTCTTCGTAAGTTTTGTTGCCTCCAGCTACATCGAATCTTTCGATCATAGCGGCCTTCCTTTCCCTCTGGATCAATGAGACGGATGACCTTCTCTGACATGGTGACGATCTAAAACACAAACAACATTAACTGTACTAATATTTTGCTCCTCTTCGACAACATAATTAAATGAAAACATGCAAAAAGAACCAAAAACAATGTATCAGAAGCATCTAGTGAACCCCAAAATTTACTGGACATAGCCAAATGCCCTCATCTGGCAGTTTCATCTGTTTGAAAGGTTTTAGTGGAAGTTACTATTAGTTCTAAATGATGTATGTATTACTTGCCACCTTATACATGTATTAGCTTCATCCCATGTCTGTACTGTCCAGCAAATAACAAACTTGAAACCATTGCTGACAGCAGGTGTACAAGTTTCTGTTAAAAATTAACACGAGTATTAACATAAACAGAATTAACTGGCAATAAACAGCTCTCCAACTGAAAATCTTTCTTGCCTGTTGTTTTTTTTATAACATGATGGAGATATGCATCAATGACCTGTATTGAATAAAAATTAAATTGAGTTAATTAAAAGCAGAAAATAAATTTGATTAACAGTAATAACAGTGTTTCACTCCAACCTCATCAACAAGCCAGTTAGTTCCTTGCAGTGTCCTGAAGGAAGTGTCATAAAGCTTGTATGGTCCCACAACTGCTTCCACCTGCCCATGATCTCTTGCAGCCCACAGCTTCATGACTGGAAAGAAATAAATATATATTTATATGTATGGTTTTAACATAATCTGTGAACAGTTGAAGATGGCCAATGGGCTCTTGTAGTCTTGAAAAGGCAATAATGTACAGGGGACATGTAAGGATTGATTGACCTTTTATCCTGTTTGTATGAAACAGGCTGAGTAACCCTAATCAGTAACCCTAATCAGAAATAATTGATACTTGTTAAGTTATATTACTAGACTATATAAAATTTTAAGACTGCAATTTTTTTTATTTATAATAATTTGTCGTCTCATGAATTATGCCAAATGTTTTTCAGTTATTTAGGGTAGTTTGTACAGCCCCTGTACGTCACATTCAACCAACAGGCCAACATCATGTAAAATAAGAACCGGGGCCAAATTGGCAACAAATGACCAATTGGACAGAACAGCCAAAAGGTCAACATCATGCAAAGAAAGAACTGGTGCCAAACTGGCAACAAGAACGTTCATGTTAGGACCTTCGTCTCGTGTGTTTGTGGCATCTGTCTGGATCTTCAGTATTGCCTCAGCACATGATTTAACCTCTTTGGAGGCATGCAATGTTTCCTCTTTTTTGGTTGATGCAAAACAGATGACTGAAGGCCGTGAAGGAACTTGTTTTTTTCTGAAGAAACTGCTGCATCCTGCTGATCAGCTTCTGTCTTCCTCACTTCAGATTCCAGGATAGAAACAACTGAATCTATGCACTGACCTCTTCTGTAGGGCTTGAGGTGGCTGGTATTGTACTTGTTTTTCAAATTCATTCCCTCAAAATTTTTTAGGGTAACTACTTTACCAGGCGGCACAGTGGCGCAGTGGTAGCGCTACTGCCTCACAGTTAGGAGACCCGGGTTCGCTTCCCGGGTCCTCCCTGCGTGGAGTTTGCATGTTCTCCCCGTGTCTGCGTGGGTTTCCTCCGGGCGCTCCGGTTTCCTCCCACAGTCCAAAGACATGCAGGTTAGGTGGATTGGCGATTCTAAATTGGCCCTAGTGTGTGCTGGGTGTGTTTGTGTGTGTCCTGTGGTGGGTTGGCACCCTGCCCAGGATTGGTTCCTGCCTTGTGCCCTGTGTTGGCTGGGATTGGCTCCAGCAGACCCCTGTGACCCTGTATTCGGATTCAGCGGGTTAGAAAATGGATGGGTGGAACTACTTTACCACTAATGGACACAATAATTACGGCCCTGAGAAATCTGGCTCCATTCTTCCTTTTTTTCTCCCACGTTTCCTCATGTTGATAAGCAGAACCTCATCACCAGGACTGTTCACCACATTGCTGTACTTCTTCTGAGCTTTCCTGTCATATGCATCCCTTTGTTTTTGCTGAGACTTTTCTAAGTTCTCATCAGCTATTTTTCTAACAAACTCCATTTTTTGATTTTTCTGATTTAAAAAGTCTATGTAACTATCCTCCTCAGGAAGAATAATGGTGGTGAGCTACAATTAAAAGTGCAAATGTAACAATATGGCAACTTAGAGATTAACCATAAGAAAGTTATTTTTTAATAAAAAAAAATAAATATAAAACTGGTACATCTGTTGAAGAAACAGTAATCTACAAATAACAGGGCCAAAAGCATGGCAAATAAAACAGAACAACTACGCAACAGTTATTGTTAAACCACACACACTAACATTCAAGTCTTTAGACTGTGGGAGAAAACTGAAATACCAGGTGTGGAGGATGGCCGGCCGTTTATCCCGGCCAATACCCCCAAGCCACCAGGTGGAGCCTGGTGTTTTGTACACTGTGGCAATTTAATAAAGTCAATTTGAGGACTTTTACCTGGTGTTTGGATTCGTGGACAGGGGTTCAAGGGAGCGAGAGCGTCCCCTATCAACCACAGTGGCGTAGCCAGCAGGATACTCCAGCATCTATAGCGGAGGACCTGAATAAAAAATTATTGTGGGTAGTGAACCCTGAGAAGACTACGGCGTCAGGAATCACCCCAACATCGCCAAAACCCGAAAATTCCGAGTCCAAAATGGGGAAGAGGAAGGGCAAACAGAGCGACAACGCCAGCGGGAGCGCCTTATGTGCAATGGCCGACGCTTGGGAGGAGTCAAAGAGCGGCCTTACAAGTCCGGAGAAACCTTCAGGATTCAACGATCGCTCTGAGGTATGTGCCAGGACCGTTAATAACAATCCATTTATTATTACTCACTTTGTCCCAAGCATGTACCTTGGAGATGACCACCTGGAGGCCTCCTGTCGAAGCCAGAGCGCCTAGGAGTCGTCTTCAGCATGATGGTAGCCGAGGAAGGACACGGCAACAAACCCGCTGCTTTCTGGGAAGGAGGAGGTCCGCGTCCCACTGTTTGCGCCGACTCGGACATTCCGAAGGGGAAGAGGGAGGCGAGCGAGGCACCGCTCACCACACGAAAAGGTAAGGAGGGTCGGGAAATGGCTGATCAGGAGGTCACAAAAATAATAAAAAAGACAGACCGGAGCCTGCTGAAGGAAGCGGCCCGCTCCTCAAACTGTGAAGAAAAGAACTCCAAGTCCCAGAAGCCTCCGCGAGACACTCCAGAGCACGTGCCAGAAGCGGACGTGCCCATTGGCTCCCGGTCGGCAGGTATGACGAACAAGGAAGTAAGTCTCCTGCCGACCGAAGTAAATATTAATATGGACTTGCAGGAACTCAAACGGTTACTCAAGCCCGTGAACAGTTTTTTACAGGTCCTGACGAGCATAGAGAAGATCGTCAGGGAGTTGGGAGCTGCAGCCAAAGAGCCGTTGGTGAAGGTGAGGGATTACGTGCGGCGAATTGGTGGGGAGCCTCCCGTATGTCATGATGTGGCAGTACAGGTATGTGAAACCCGTACCATATATAAAACAAGAGGGATGCAGTGTAATCCAGGCCTGCTTTTAATAAATAGCGGGTGCCAGTACACAGCATGCCCTACAAGAGACGTTAACCAAGTGGTCGGCGGAAGGGCTAATCGATCCGGGGCAGCTAGACAGTGCTGACTCCCGGAGCGAGGCGGCCCTAAAGACGCCGCCACCGGTAATTTATAAAGCAAGAGGGGTGCAGACAGTGAAGGGTCTCTCTTTATCTAATAGAGAGACGCAGACTGTAGACAAGCCCCAGATCAAACAGGAGACTTCTAAAGTAAAACAGGGGTCTCCTGAAAGAAAGGAAAAGGAGAGGCGGCAGGGGTTTCATTCCCAGCAAGACAAGGGGCGGACCTAATATTTCCTAATTGTTTTCAGTCCCGCAGGGGGAGAATACCAGGAGGACAGAGGCAGTGTTACGGATGCCGAAGGTTGGGCCATATTTGGCGAAACTGTCCTTGGAAAGAGGGGGACAAGATGTCGGATTGGACTAATATTCCCCCTAGGTTTTCCAGGGACCAAGATATTCAAGTCAATCAAGGCTCAACCAGGACGTTCTCTTGGAGGAAGACTTCCCTCTCGGGGCAGGCCTCTCCGAATGATAATTCGTCGCTGGGAGGGGAATACTGTGGAGGATGGCCGGCCGTTTATCCCGGCCAATACCCCCAAGCCGCCAGGTGGAGCCCTCCTTGCAGCATGGAGGTCCCCAGAAGACCAACAGGGCATCATGGACAATGGAGTTTTTATGCACAGCCCTGCTGGATGCCATGGGGGCCACTAGGGAATGCTGCAGGGAGGAGCAATGGATATTTTCCCTACGCCCCGGAAGCACACGTGGACAAGAGGAATGACGTGCTTCCAGGGTGAAGAAAAGAACTTGGACCTGACCCGGAAGTGATTGAGAGTCACATGGACTGGGGATTAGGAACACTTCCGGGTCAGGAGAGATAAAAGGACTGTGGGAGCTCCCAGACGGCGAGCTGAGCTGGGTGGAAGGGTGGCAATGTGTCTGGGAGTGGAGGATTGTATTTGTGATTTATTATTGTGATTTATGTGAGAATAGTAGAGGAGAGGGTGTTTTGTACACTGTGGCAAATTAATAAAGTCAATTTGAGGACTTTTACCTGGTGTTTGGAGTCGTGGACAGGGGTTCAAGGGAGCGAGAGTGTCCCCTATCGACCACACAGGATGTAACCACTAATCATGGAAATGTCATAAGCATGCTAATTAATGCCTCTATGAACTAGCACAACAAATAACTGCAAATAAGTGAATTATTTCATCATTTATCATCTACTTCTAATTTATATCATGTGGCATCAAATCTTCATTATTCATAATATATTATAATATAAATTTAGACACAGAGCTGTAAACACTCACCGGCAAGTCAAATGGAACCACTGAGGGGAACACTGCTTCTCTCCCATACATAAGTAGAAATGGGGAGTGCTTTGTTGTAGTGTGAATTTTGGACCTCAATGAAAAAAGTGTGGCATTCAGAAACAAGTCCCAGTTGTTCTGCTGGTCGTTGACTAATTTCTTTAGGGCTCTAAAACGCAAGCATGATTACTAAAAAAGTTAAATATTGTAAATAAATGTATCCTTGGGAACCTTCAAATAATACTTACCGTTTAATGTTATTGTTAGTTTTTGCATCCAGACCGTTTGTCTGGGGATGATAGGTTGCAGTCACACTCCTCTTAACCCCTAACACCTGACACAGCTTCTGGTTTAGCTTAAGAATAGCAAGAAAAGTAACAGTAATTATTTTATTCAGATACATAGACAGATACAGTACATAGAGAGTATTAATAATTATTACTGTGAATATAAAATAAAAGCTTACTTCATTAACAAATTCCCTGCCTTGGTCAGACAGGATTCGTTTGGGGCATCCATGCCTATATATTATGGAGCACAGATACCGTCCAACCTCTCCAGCAGATTTTGTTTTTAATGGATATGCTTCGACCCACTTTGAAAAGTAATCAGTGACAGTCAAAATGTATTGGTGGCCTTCTAATGTTTTTGGCAATGGGCCCATCAGGTCAATTCCAATAAGGTCCCAGACAGCAGACACCTTTTAGACAAGCAATTTTTCAAAATATAAATAAACAAATCATCCAAACTTACAAACATTGCTCAATAGCAAATAGATTACTTATGTTGCTGCACAAAAGAGTCAATAAGGGTCCCAAAGTAAATTGTGAGAATTTTTTGTCTACTATTACACGTTTACCTTAATACACTGGAGTGGCTAAGCAACAGTCAAAGGTTTGCCAACCTTTTGGCATTTGTCACACTCCAAAACCTTTAACATGAAAATAATCAAAGTAAAAACCATACACAATATTTTAGTTATTTAAAATAAATATTATTTTTATTTCAAAAAACAATAATATGGAAAAAACATACCCAGTTGTCAACATCCACAGACATGCCAAGCCAGTAAAATCTGGAGCACATGGCAGTGCGGGTTTTCAATACACCTGTGTGCCCGCCACACTCCTTGAACAGCTCCCTTGCCTCCTTTTTGGTCTTGATGACCCTCCTACTTCCAAAGAAGAGTTCCCCTTCTAGATTGAAAGTAATACTTATTTAATGCCAGAATTAAATTCATAGAACATCAGATATATAGTGTTTATTATACTAACCCTTCAGAGTGAATTTGGAGGAATATCTCCTGAGGCCTTGTCTCTGAGACTTATCAGACTTACCATTCAGGGAGGACTTCAACTTCGAAAACCAATACAAACATCGAACGTGTGAACACTCTTGTGAGATCAGACCGTCGTTTAACATTAAGTTTTGACTTTATATATTCCGGAATGACTTTATATATTCTGAAAATCATTGTAATTGCCTGTTTGGAACCACATAATATACATATATATATATATATATATATATATATATATATATATATATATATATATATATATTAGCAGGAATGCCCACCGTTGCCTGGAAATGTATAACCGGTGGATTTCCCAAATGAAAGAAACAGAACATAGGAATAAAACAAACAGTTTTCCGATTCACATTTTATTGTAAGTTCCTCCTCTCTGGATTCTGTCTGCTGTGGCGTTTCAGACGCCCTTGAAATAGACTTTTTTCTGGTATCTGAAGTGGACTTTCCAATTCTACATCTTTTTTTCGGTGTCATGGGTATATTAGCGAAAAGCAGGACAATTATAATGTGTTACATGGTATTACGTACGGAATAAGCACCACGGTAAGATCAATGTACCTTATTTACAATACATTGGAAAGCGAACAAATAGCACTAGTCAGTCAGAAAGAGCAACACCGAAATGGTACTGTGAGACGGAAAGTGAGCAAATAGCACCACGGATACGGAAAGCCAGTGGGTCATTCACGTTTTACAGCCATACGGCAGTTCCCCTTACCCGATGAAAGCAGTCGGCCTTCTCATACTTGGACACTTCCGCCATCTATTGGCAATTTAAAGAAAAATGGGTAAAGAGCGACGCACAGGGACCAAACGTGCCGCTAGATGGCGCCGCCGTGAACGTCTGTTGCAACGTGCGGCCATCTTGTTGATGACGTGTGGATGTGTGGCGAACATTGTGTTGGTGAAAAGGTGCCCTGCGCTTCACCATGAACATTTTTCCCAACCAAACATACCCCATGACCTCCTACTGGTGACAAAGAAGCTCCACCCCCAGTTTGGCGGCAATTGGACACCCAGTGCAGATTTGTATGGCGGACAAACAAACATACACACATACATTGACTCTGCTTTATATATTATAAAGTAATATCCGGGTGCTCCGGTTTCCTCCCACAGTCCAAAAACATACAGGTTAGGTGCATTGGCGGTTCTAAATTGTCCCTAGTGTGTGCTTGGTGTGTGTGTGTGTGTGCATGCCCTACGGTGGGCTGGTGCCATGTCCGGGGTTGGCTTCAGCAGACCCCCGTGACCCTGTAGTTAGGATATAGTGGGTTGGACAATGGATGGATATATATATACATATTACTTTAGATAATGAGCCATAAATATATATATATACAATGTGTGTGTATATATATATGTGTATGTATATAAACTACAGGGGCAGAATGTGAGCTTTTTGAATTTTCTTCAGTACCTTCAAATGATGTTCGGCTGTCTTTAGCTGAACTCCTTTGTGTAGTTTTCATTCTCCATGCCAAGCACCCAGTCCCACTCTTACCATCATAGTAATGCAGGTAAACACAGAAAACAAGAACAAACAGTGAAAATGCTGTTTTAAAATATAATGATATCTGTAGCATGGGTGTGAAACTTACATAGTAATTTTTGGTAAAGGGTCACTGAGGCAGGGAAACAATGCCCCAATTCCTCTAGCATGTTTTTCTTTCACCTGCCTTGGGGGTGATATACTGCACAACTGAAAAAGATACAATTTAATCTCTGTAGCTCAAGATTGTAAAACAAGAAATAGTTCACTCAAAGTATAGGGAGAAAAATGTATACAATCAATGATGTGCTGATTCCCCATTTTTATCTCTCATGTTAGCTGCCAGGATGTTCAACAATTTCCTCCCTGTTTGATTCCCCAGAGACTTAGTACACCTGTACTCATGCATTATACGCTTCCCAAAAGGATTCTTACTATGAACGGATTCCACCAACTTAAAACCAACAAAAATACAACAGCAACCGACATGGCATGTTAAGGTTAAACATTGTATATATTGTTATGAAATCTCAAAAGAGATGATGAAAGAGCTGAGTCAACACCCAATGACAAAGTGTATTTACAAGAAAAACAACAAACAGTTCTTTGATACACAATTAGAATAAAGTTTTTTGAGATACAAATACACATCATGAGGGACTCAAAATGGCTTTGTCCGTGATTTTATATGATCCTGGCAGGAAGGGGCAGGTCCAGGAGAGCGAGCAATAGAGGTAATGTCAGTGGTTGAATGGTTGTCAGTCTTCTGTTCTGCGGAAGGATGAAGAGAGAGAACACATTAGAAAACAATTTTTAATAAACAATAAATACCATCACCAGAGCCCTTAAGCTGCCTCCCATGCGGATGTGTTTAATGAAAGGCTGTGGCCCTTTTTTCGGCCCGGAGGCCAATGTAATACAATGACCGGGGAAGCAGACATGCACAGGACACTGTCTCCCCCGAAGCACTAGATGGCAGCCCCCCTGGGTTGCTGCGGCACCTTGGATTCCTGTAGGGCTCCATGGGAGATGCAGTTTGGCATAGCCTTGTTGGGTTCCATGAGGGCCGCCAGGAGGAGCTCCAAAGCCCTACTTTGGGTTTCCGCCAAACCTGGGAGTACTTCCAGATAACACTGATGAGCCACCTGAAGTGCTCCAAGGGGCAGCATAAAAGGAGCTTGAAGACCCAGAGTCAGGAGGAAGAAGAACGAAGCTTGCCAGAGGAGTTGGTGGGGGTGGGGGGTTTTGGCAGAAGGGGGAAGAAGAAAGGAAAGTACTCGTTTACTGTGCTTTGTTATTGTACTGTGCTGCTGTGGTGAGTGAGAGAAAAGCACCACCAGGGGGTTTGGTGGCTGATGCACCCCCTGGTGGTCACTATATATATATAGTGTGGTTGTGAAGGTGGGACGGTTGAACTCACGCTAAGGAGATGCCATTCGTTCAGCTGCTGTCTTTCATTTTCATTTGATAGTTATTCATTTGGTAATTATAGTGGATATATTGGCTAGTCACAGGGTCAGAAGGAGGTGTCACTCTGTGGCAAAGGCCGCCACTCTTGCACAACAGACAGACTTGAAAGAATAAGAAAGCTGAAGCCAGATTTTGGCTACTTTTGTTTGTACACAATATATATATATATATATATATATATATATATATATATATATATATATAAACTGCTCAAAAAAATTAAAGGAACACTTTGAAAACACATCAGATCTCAATGGGAAAATGAAATCCTCCTGGATATCTATACTGATATAGACTGGGTAATGTGTTAGGAACGAAAGGATGCCACATCGTTTGATGGAAATGAAAATGATCAACCTACAGAGCCCTGAATTTAAAGACGCCCCAAAAATCAGAGTGAAAAAATTATGTGGCAGGCTAGTCCATTTTGCCAAAATTTAATTGCAGCAACTCAAAATTGTATGCAGCACTTTGTATGGCCCCCGTGTTCTTGTATACATGCCTGACAACATCGGTGCATGCTTCTAATGAGATGACAGATGGTGTTGTGGGAATCTCCTCCCAGATCTGGACCAGGGCATCACTGAGCTCCTGGACAGTCTGAGGTGCAACCTGGTGGCATTGGATGGACCAAAACATAATGTCCCAGAGGTGTTCTATTGGATTTAGGTCAGGAAAGTGTGGTGGCCAGTCAATGGTATCAATTCCTTCATCCTCCAGGAACTGCCTGCATACTCTCACCACATGAGGCCAGGAATTGTCGTGCACCAGGAGCCACTGTACCAGCATAGGGTCTGACAATGGGTCCAAGGATTTCATCCTGATACCTAATAGCAGCCAAGGTGCCTTTGTCAAGCCTGTAGCAGTCTGTGTGACCCTCCATGGATATGCCTCCCCAGACAATCATTAACCCACCACCAAACTGTTCATGCTGAATGATGTTACAGGCAGCATAATGTTCTCCATGGCTTCTCCAGACCCTTTCACTTCTGTCATGTGCTCAGGGTGAACCTGCTCTCATCTGTAAAAAGCACAGGGCACCAGTGGTGCATCTGCCAATTCTGGTATTCTATGGTGAATGCCAATCGAGCTGCATGCTGCTGGGCAGTGAGCTCAGGGCCCATTAGAGGACATGGGGCCCTTGGGTCACCCTCATGAAGTCTTTCTGGTTTTTGGTCAGAGACATTCACACCAGTGGCCTGCTGGAGGTCATTTTGTAGGGCTCTGGCAGTGCTCATCCTGTTCCTCCTTGCCCAAAGGAGCAGATACTGGTCCTGCTGATGGGTTATGGACCTTCTATGGCCCTCTCCAGCTCTCCTAGAGTAACTGCTTGTCTCCTAGAATCTCCTCCATGCCCTTGAGACTGTGTAGGAAGACACAGCAAACCTTCTGGCAATGACACATATTGATGTGCCATCCTGGAGAAGTTGGACTACCTGTGCAACCTCTCTAGTGACACTGACTGTAGCCAAATGCAAAACTAGTGAAGAAACAGTCAGAAAAGATGAGGAGGGAAAATGTCAGTGGCCTCCACCTGTTAAACCATTCCTGTTTTGGGGGTCATCTCATTGTTGCCCCTCTAGTGCATCTGTTGTTAATTTCATTAGCACCACAGCAGCTGAAACTGATTAACAACTTCCTCTGCTACTTAACTGACCAGATTAATATCCCATAAGTTTCATTGACTTTATGCTATACTCTGATTAAAAAGTGTTCCTTTAATTCTTTTGAGCAGTATATATATATATATATATATATATATATATATATATATATATATATTATATATATATATATATAAATGTATGTTTGTGTGTGTGTATATTTATATATACATACGCACACACACACACACATATATATCTATACTAATAAAAGGCAAAGCCCTCACTCACTCACTCACTCACTCACTGACTCATCACTAATTCTCCAACTTCCCGTGTGGGTGGAAGGCTGAAATTTGGCAGGTTCATTCCTTACAGCTTCCTTACAAAAGTTGGGCAGGTTTTATATCGAAATTCTACACGTAATGGTCATAACTGGAAGCTGTTTTCTCCATTTACTGTAATGGAGATGAGCTTGAACGCCGGGGGGGAGTTTCGTGTGACATCATCACGCCTCCCACGTAATCACGCAGTACATAGAAAACCAGGAAGACCCAAAAGCGCTGAAGAAAACATGCATTATATAATTGAGAAGGCAGCGAAACAATAAGAAGCGAGCGAGTGACATATACAACCATGTTCATGAGTTCTGCTACTTCGGAAACAAAGCACGATGTAAACCTACACTTTAAATTAAGTTCATAGACAGGCTGCGCTGGCGTTTGTAATTTAGTGCCTGCCCATATAAGGCCGTCCGTCAGCGGCAATCCAATAGCAAACTCCACTAAATATTCACGGGTGAAGGACTGTGCTTATGGAGAGGAAGATGAGATGGTCAGGGTGGTGTTTGACACAAACTCAGCTTAAACTGCGAGAGAAAGTTTTAAGGGCCAGGACTAAGGTAACATTAAATACAGCCACGGACATAGCACGAGATGGCACCAGCACAGCTGGGAACCTTCGATGCATGTACACCGAGCGGCTCACGTGAACTGGCGCAGTGCACAGATAAAAGCAACAGTTCCAAAGCGCTGAACAAAAGAATTACACAATTGAAAAGGCAGCAAAAAATATGAAGCGTCTGATAAGCATATTCATAAATCCAGCTACTGCGGAAACAAAGCACACGGTGGAAAAAGTCAATGTCCGCTAAAGGAAGACAGTGTAAAAAAACCCGTGCATGCAGTGTGTCAGGTCTCAGATAAAGAAGAAGACGAGCTGTTTATTGATGCAGTAAGAAACGAATCGATGAATGAAACCTGTCATCTTTACAGCGATTGACAAACACGGAATGTAACTTGAACACAACACATCCTACAAATACGAACCTGATTGAAAGAAATAATGATAATCAAATCCTTGATGACAGCAACACTCACTAACAAAACAAATACTGTATATTGACAGTCATGTTACGTTATTTTTAAAATGTTCCCTTTTCTTTTTCTAGCTTTTTTAACACACTACTTCTCCGCTGCGATACGCGGGTATATATATATGTATATATATATCCCGATCTACATACTCGAATAATGGATACTTTATTAGCCATCAATGATTGTTTTGGTAAAGCCATACTCAGTGTATTCATTAGATGAGCGGTAAAAAGTAAGAGCGAGGGAGGATGCAGGCTGTAGTCTTGGCGTCAACTCTATCTGAATTGCGATCACATTTGAAAAAATATATCTTTTCAAGTTCTATTTAGTCCATATTTGTCAAACTCAAGGGCCACGGGCCACATCCGCCAGTGTAATTATATCCGCCCGCGAGATCATTTTATATACTGTATTATTGTTATTAATGGCCCAGGTATATGAAGCGCTGGTAACACAATAAACTACAGATCCCATAATGCAGCGCTTCAGCTGCCTTGCCGAACACTTACGCGTTAATCAAGTCTAGCTTATGATGCTGCAAGTTATTGCGAAGCTAGCTCACACGATGCTGAGAGAAAAGTTGATTCTGAAAATAGAGCCTTTAAAACCGATGGGAGGCTGAGTATATGTTTACTGAACCCGTGTGTCTCATTTGTGGAGCTAATGTGGCTGTAATTACAGAATTTAATCTAAGACGGCACTATGAGACAAAACATCAGGGTAACCTGAATGCAATGCAGAAGATACAGAAAGCAGAAGAATTAAATAAGAATCTGACACTTCAGCGGACGTTTTACCGTGCACAATCACAAAGTGATTTCAAGTGAAGCTGCTTTTATGGGAGACACAAATGCACCAGTGCACTTGCCCCACTTTCCCTGTTGCCAAGTAATGTTAAACCAAGTCGTCACTACGGTGTTCCCAAATCGCACTTTGCTGATAAACTGGCGCACTGAGTTTGCACGGCGCTTTGGTGACTTTGAAGAACAAAAAGTCCGTCTACATGCGGCTCGAACCTTGTGCATGTTTGGTAGCACATATCTGTGTGAGAAGCTCTTCTCAGTGATAAAGACTAACAAAACAGCACACAGGAGTCGCCTCACTGATGAGCACCTGCAATCCATCCTGAGAATCTCCACAACACAGAACCTCACACCAAACAGAAACGAACTTGTTGCCAAAAAAGATGCCAGGCGTCCAGCTCTAAAATGACATATGAGCAAAGACAACTGAATGATTTGATTTGTTATTGCTGAAAGGAACACATTTTATTTATATTTCCAGGTTTTGTTATGCAGCATGTTCATATTTGAATTTGTATAATTTTGACAGGATATATTTTTATGGAGAGCAAAATCTTTTGGGATATTTAAAATCTAAGTTTATTTTTTATATACAATTATATAAGAGTAAAGAAATTTGAATGTTTGTTCTTTTAATGTTTACTTTATTTCTAACTTGTATAATTTAGACAGGATATATTTTTATGGAGAGCAAAATATTATAAGTTGTTTAAGGTTTGAGTTGATTTATTCAGGAATAATATTCCTGTCTGTTTTACCATTCCTACCAAAGATATTTCTGTCGACTAAATAAAAATTCCTTCTATTTAAAATTTAAATAGAACTTGAACAAATCGATAGTTCATAATATCCACGCAGACTTGCACGTAAGAGCGGAGTTATCCGTTTTAACAAGCAGCGTATTGCACTGATCTGAAATAGCTGTGTGTGTATATATGTAGATATGTATGTATATGTATATATATGTTTATATATGTGTGTGTGTATGTATATATATGTATTTGTGTGTATATATGTGTGTGTATGTATGTATATGTGTATGTATATGTATATATGTAGATATATATATGTATGTATATATGTGTATATGTATAGATATGTATATATATATGTTTATGTGTGTGTGTAAATATATATATATATATATATATATATATGACAACAACACTCATCACTCACAACAGTGACAAAACAATTACATTGACAATCATGTTACGTTATTTTCAAAATGTTTCCTTTTCTTTTTCATTGCTTCTTTAACACATTACTTCTCCGCTGCGAAGCGCGGGTATTTTGCTAGTGTTAATATAAACAGACAGGTTTTACATATTCTTTTAAACCCAGTTAGGACCAGTAAATCATATATGTGTATTTAGCACTGAAACCGGCTGATCCTTGACAACACTCTCAAAATCATCATCATCTACCTCAGTCCTAGGTTTATCGACAACCTTCACTCTTGCTGGTACAACTTGAACACCAAATTTTGAAAAGTCTGCGAAAAAGGCATGAATGTTAATGACAGGGAGGGGCATGATGTATTATGAGTCATTTCACATATCTAGACTTCATTTTTTATTTACTATTGAGAATAAATAAATATATACAAAATAAAGGTTAAGGGCTCATCATCATTATAATCTGACATCAACATACAGACAAAATTAAGTAACAGGCAATGAATAAAATTTATAAATCCCAATTTCAAAGGTGCCAGAAAAAAAAACTAAAGTTGAGAAGCTTTCCAGTTAGTGTTTCTCTGTTAAAATATAGCTATAAGCACCAATATCATATTATGAAATTATAAGACCATTTCTTACCTGCAGACATGAACTCCTGTGGGCTCAGCTCAGTTAGCTTTACAAATTGTTATGCTTCCCCAGTTTTCACCTTAAACAGCATGTTCAGTAAGGAGTGACAAACAGTTTCTCAAAGTTTGAGTTGCCTGCATTTTTTAATATTGCCAAAGTTCACAGACACCATATTACAACAGTCTGTATAATCACGTTAGTATTTGTGATGCAATCTGATAGACAGGGAATACAAGGACAGAATAGTCTGTCCTGTGTTTAAAGTGATAATTTAATTCACGTAATTTTTCAATTAATTCCCACTTGCCTAGAAAAGGATAATTTGACATGCCATTAAATTGGCTCTTTTTCATTCTTCATTGTCAGAGTCCAGCTTATGTTTATTTATTGATCTGTCTTACTGCACCTGCAATACTATTGATCATCTTGTGCTGTCTTCAGTGTCAGTCTTTTACTGAACACAATGTTGTAATTATGCATGTTTTCAACATGAACTTTATTACAGTATTCCTATTCTACTTCAAGTTGAATAGACAACTTGCCTGTTCACTATGTAAGGGGCTAATGTCTGGCAAGGACAAAAAAATGTGCTTCATACTACTAACAGAGGAGTCTATTGCCATATGTGCAACTGGTGCATAATGCTAATCTAAAATACACTTCAAATAATAAAAATCAAATTGGAAAAGTAAGAAAAAAAAAACATAAACATTTTTATATACAAAGTTAAATTCTGCAAGTCTGCTATAATCGGGGCTCTGATTTAAATGAAATAGAATCTAAAGTAGTGCTTATTACACATAAGCAGAATTAGCATATGGCGTGTTGGGAAATGACTGACTGACTGACTTAAGCAGGAACATCAACAATAGTTTTAAGTACTTTGACATCTTCGAATTCAAAAGGTCCATGACTGATTTGTTCCTGTTTTTTTTTTAAAGATGTCAATGTGTTTCCATTACCTTATGTGTAAAGTTTATAAAACTATCGTACAAACTTTAGGTTTTTCTGATGGCTTCATGAGAACAACCTTTATCTCAAAAGGAACGAACTTCAAATGTACAATATTATAGAGTAAAGTAATCTACCAAATACATTTTTTGTAACATTACCATGTCAGTATTTTTAAAGTCTAACAACTTGTAATATAACACTTCATTATTTGAAGAGTACAAATGCTGTGGAAAATTAGGAGGCTGGGGTTAGACTCCAGAATTGTGACAATCTGACCAACTGCATTACGTTAGTTTATGTATATATTTTTCTAACACTTTATTTTGGAAAGGCCACCTAATTTTTTTTTGTTGTTATTTTGGATAGGTAAAGAGGAAACAAGAACTATGAAGAGATGTCAGAATAAAAAGCAGCTGTATAGAAATAAATATTTGGTCTTTGTACTTGTGCTGTCATTTTCATAAGTCCTCCTAAGCATTGTGTCAGAACACCAGCTCACCAGCTTCCAGAATTCAGAGTAAAAGTTGCACCCCCTGATTTAACTCTGAATGGTAACACATACAAATAAGTGTCTGTTTATAATTCCAAGAGCTAAACTTAAAAGAAGTGGTGAGGCAGCCTTCTACTGGTATGCACCTAAAATCTGGAATAGTTTACCAATAGAAATTCACCAGACCAATACGTTGGAGCACTTTAGAAAAGTGCTAAAAATCCATTATTTTAACATGGCATTCTCATAGCTTCATTTTTGTGTAACCCTGATTTTCTATATATACATTGTGAGATATGGCTAGCCGTTCATCCCGGCCAATCCCCCCATGGCGCTAGATGGAGCCCTTCCAGCAGCATGGAGGTCCCCTGAATTCCAGCAGGGCATCATGGATTTTGGAGTTTTCCGTCACAGCCCAGCTGGATACCATGGGGGCCGCAAGGGGATGCTACAAAGAGGCTCGGAGACTTTTATGTGCCCTATAACCTGGAAGTATGTCCTGGTCACAGGGAGAGAGGAAATGAAAAACAAGAGCTTTTGATCTGACCCGAAAGGGCTAGGAAGTCACATGGACTGAGGGTTCAGAAGCACTTCCGGGTCAAGGACTATAAAGGACTCTGGGAAATCCCAGACGGATGAGCTGAGTTGGGAGAAAGGGTGACAACGCGCCTGGGAGTAGGAGGATTGATGTGTTTATTGATTTATTAGTATTGTATGAGTATTGTGGAGTGGAGGGTGCTTTGTGCATATTATTATTATAGAAGAAATAATAATTGGACTTTTATCTGGTGTCTTGCGTCTGATCTGAGGGTTCAAAGGACGACAGTGCCCCCTATCTGTCACTACATTTAATTATCTTTTTTTTTACATTGCCCTAAAATTCATACCTACCCTTATTTTTTCTACTGTTGTTTTTCCAGTTTTCTGTGGTGACGATCTGCGCCACCACCACCTGATCAAAGCACCATGCTGTCCCTACGTTGATGGATTGAAGATCAGAGGTCCACATGACCATCATTATCTAATTCTTCCAAGTGAAGCCTGAAAACAATGAAGACTGATTTAGATCATTTATGTTAGGTAAAATGCCTAGTTAGGGCTGTCAGTCTTGTGGACTTGGAACCCCTGCAGATTTTGTTTTTTTCTCCAGCCCTCTGGAGTTTTTTTTTTTTTGTTTTTTCTGTCCTCCCTGGCCATTGAACCTTAGTTTTATTCTTTGTTAATTATTCATCTTGTAAAGCACCTTGAGCTACATCATTTGAATGAAAGGATGCTATATAAATAAATGTTGTCGTTGTAATAATAGTTGGGGACTCAATCATTATGGGGATTGAAGCACAGGTTTGCTCCAGAAAAAGAGTCTCGCACAATGTGTTGTCTTCTGGGTACACAGGTGGGAGACCTCCTTGGAAGAGTGGATAGGCTCTTGACCAGAGCAGGGCTGGATCCAGTTGTCGTTGCCCATGTTGGAAGAAATTACACATATAAGGGTAGTCTGTAAATTCTGCGATCCATATTCAAAGAGTTAGGTGCCAGGCTGAGAAGTAGAATTGACAAGGCAGTCTTCTTTGATGTTCTGCCTGTGCCAGGCACCTGTCCAGGTAAGACTGAGGAGATTAGAAGGCCTTTCACATGGCTCAAATCTTGGTGCAGGATAGAAAGGTATAGGTTTATGTGGCACTGGGATCCCTTTTGAAACAGATGGGACCTGTTCTGCTGCAACATGTTATATCTGAACTGGAAAAGCACCAATGTTTTGGGGAGGCATCTGAGTAGGCTAGTTGAGGATTGTTTAAACCAGGGAGGGACAGGGAATTTAGGACAGGCCAGGTTTAGAACTATACATGGAGGAACAAACAATAGTATAAAAATAAAAATGTGTTGCACTTCTAACCCAACATTTAAATAGTAACACATTAAAAATAGCTTGCCTTAATTACAGAAGTGTCAAAAATAAGGCAAGAGAGTTGAAGTTGTATGTAGCAGAGCATAATTATCTTATTATAACAATAATGGAAACCTGACTAAATAACAAAGATGGGGATGAGTATAACATAGAATGATACACATTTTTAGGAAGCATAGACAGAACAGAAAAGGAGGTGGGATTGCTGTTTATGTCAAATAGAATTTAAATGCAAGTCCTCTTCAGTTGGAAAGCTGCGCTCCATCTTAGTGAGGACATGTGGCTTTGCCTGGAAAGCATTAGAGAAAGAGGCCTAATTTTTGGAGTGTGTTACAGACCACCCAAAGCAGACAGTAATTTCAACACACATCTTTTTAGTAATATTATAAAGGCAAGTTTACAAGAGGATATTATATTCACGGGGGACTTTAACTATCTGAATATTAACTGGAATAACTTTGAAAATTGCAAAGCACAAAAGCAGGAGTTTTTACAAGTAATCAGTGATGTTTTTTTAACACAGTATGTTAAAGCACCATTGCAGTGTGAAGCCTGTCTGGATTTAGTATTTTGTAATAATCAAGGTAGAATTGAGGGTGTGGAGGTGATTGAACCACTAGGGTCAAGTGACTTCATAATATAATACAGATCTCAGTATTTTGTAAGAGTGTAAATTCAAAGACTAAAATTGTTAAGTTTAACTTTGGTAGGGTAAATTTTAATCAGATGCAGTAAAGTCTAAGGAGGATACACTGGGATAAGTCTTTAAATGTGGAGACAGTTGAGGAAAACTTTTTTATATGTAATGTAGGAAAGGTACATTCATCCATCCATCCATTTTCTAACCCGCTGAATCCGAATACAGGGTCATGGGGGCCTGCTGGAGCCAATCCCAGCCAACACAGGGCACAAGGCAGGAACCAATCCTGAGCAGGGTGCCAACCCACTGCAGTAAGACTAATAATTCTAAAGTGAATCGTAGGGCGTATGAGAAGATGAGGGCAACCATTAAGAAGGATATTAGAGAGGCTAAAAGACAGTTGGAGAGGAATATAGTAGATATGTTGATAGACTGCCCTAAGAGATTCTTTCAGTACATTTCTAGTAAAAGAACGATCAAGGAGGGGGTGAAGTGCATCACATATAAAGGGAATTAAAAGATGCAGACAGTAAAATAGCAGACACTCTAAACTTGCATTTTTCCTAGGTCTTCACAAGTGAGGAAGTGGATATTCTTCCAACGGTAAATTGACCTACTAAGTTCTGAGTGATTTAGAAATTATAGAGGAAGAAGTACTTCTCAGATTAAATAGACTGAAATCAAAAAAATCACCAGGACTAACAACAACAACAACATTTATTTATACAGTATAGCACATTGTCATACAAATGATGTAGCTCAAAGTGCTTTACAGGATGAAGAAAGAGAAAAAAGAGAAAATATATAAGAAAATAAAATTAGGCAACACATAATTAACACAGAATAAAAGTAAGGTCCGATGGCCATTGAGGACAGAAAAACAAAAAAAAAAACTCCAGACGGCTGGAGAAAAAAAAAAATCTGCTTGTGTTCCGAGGCCACGAGATCGCCCAGCCCCCAGTGGGCATTCTATATCTACACTAATAAAAGGCAAAGCCCTCACTGACTGACTGACTGACTGACTCACTCACTGACTCATCACTAATTCTCCAACTTGCCGTGTAGGTAGAAAGCTGAAATTTGACAGGCTCATTCCTTACAGCTTCCTTACAAAAGTTGGGCAGGTTTCATTTCGAAATTCTACACATAATGGTCATAACTAGAAGCTATTTTTCTCCATTTACTGTAATGGAGTTGAGCTTGAAAGCCATGGGGGGGCGGAGTTTCGTGTGACATCATCACTCCTCCAACGTAATTACGCAGTACGTAGAAAACCAGGAAGAGCTCCAAAAAGTACTTAAGAAAACATGCATTATATAATTAAGAAGGCAGCGAAACAATTAGAAGCAAGCGAGTGACATATGAAACCATATTCAGCGGCTCATGTGAACTGACGCAGTGCGCAGACAAAAGGCAACAGTTCCAAAGAGTGCTGAACAAAAACCCAATTACACTGCTACGCTCAAATAGATATACCACATGCCGTGGCGCAATAGTAGAGGCTTTGCCTCTAGCGCTGACGTCCGAGGTTCGATTCCCGAGAGGGGATGCAGTGAGTATGTACGCATGCATTTTTATTCATTTTACCTTTGCATCCCCTTGGTTTGAGACGTATGAAAAAATATGCGGTTAACAGAAAGACAGATCACCAATTGAAGCTTTATGAATAATGGATACTTTATTCGCGATCAATGATTGTTTTGGTAAAGCCATACTCAGTGTATTCATTAGATGAACGGTAAAAAAGTAAGAGCGAGGGGACGGAAACTTACTGAGGCACACAAGCAAAACCACAATAGCACGTGGGCTTGATGTACTGTAGTGCCCGTCAACTCAATCTGAAATGCGCGATCACATTCGAAAAAATATATCTTTTCAAGTTCTATTTAGTCCATATGTGTCAAACTCAAGGCCCACGGGCCACATCCGCCCGTGTAATTAAATCCGCCCGAGATCATTTATATACTGTATTATTGTTATTAATGCCCGGGGATATGAAGCGCTGGTAACACAATAAACTACAGATCCCATAATGCAGCGCTTCAGCTGCCTTGCCGAACACTTTCCGCGTTAATCAAGTCTAGCTTATGATACTGCAAGTTATTGCGAAGCTAGCCCACATGATGCCGAAGAGAAAAGGTGATTCTGAACATAGAGCCTTCAAAAACCGATGGGAGGCTGAGTATATGTTTACTGACATTGCCGGTAAACCCGTGTGTCTCATTTGTGGAGCTAATGTGGCTGTAATTACAGAATTTAATCTAAGACGGCACTATGAGACAAAACATCAAGATAACCTGAAAGACCTGAATGCAATGCACAAGATACAGAAAGCAGAAGAGTTAAAGAAGAATCTGACACTTCAGCAGACGTTTTACCGTGCAAAATCACAAAGTGATTTCAAGTGAAGCTACTTTTATGGGAGACACAAATGCACCAGTGCAACTTGCCCCACTTTCCCTGTTGCCAAGTAATGTTGAACCAAGTCGGCACAACGGTGTTCCCAAATACGCATTTGCTGATAAACTGAGCGCACTGCGCACTGAGTTGCACGGTGCTTTGGTGACTTTGAAGAACAAAAAGAATTTTGAGTTGTTTGCAACCCATTTGCGTTGATGTGGAAACTGCACCTGTGCAGATTCAGATGGAGGTGATTGAGCTGCAGTGTAATGGCACACTGAAGGCAAAGTACGATACTGCAGGGCCCGCACAGTTTATTCACTCCATTCCCGCACAAATGCTCCAGCTCCGTCTACATGCGGCTCGAACCTTGTGCATGTTTGGTAGCACATATCTGTGTGAGAAGCTCTTCTCAGTCATGAAGACTAACAAAACAGCACACAGGAGTCGCCTCACTGATGAGCACCTGCAGTCCATCCTGAGAATCTCCACAACACAGAACCTCACACCAAACAGAAACGAACTTGTTGCCAAAAAAAGATGCCAGGCGTCCAGCTCTGATAAAATGACATAAGAGCAAAGACAACTGAATGATTTGATTTGTTATTGCTGAAAAGAACAAATTTTATTTATATTTCCAGGTTTTGTTATGCACTATGTTCATATTTTAATTTGTATAATTTTGACAGGATATATTTTTATGGAGAGCAAAATCTTTTGGGATATTTAAAATTTAAGTTTTTTTTTATATAAAATTACATAAGAGTAAAGAAATTTGAATGTTTGTTCTTTTAATGTTTACTTTATTTTCTAACTTGGATAATTTAGACAGGATATATTTTTATGGAGAGCAAAATATTATAAGTTATTTAAGGTTTGAGTTGATTTATTCCGGAATAATATTCTGTCGACTAAATAAAAATTCCTTCTATTTAAAATTTAAATAGAACTTGAACAGAAACGATAGTTCATAATATCCATGCAGACTTGCACGTAAGAGCGGGAGTCATCCGTTTTAACAAACAGCGTATTGCACTTACGTAATAGCCTGCCCATTTAATTATTTTGGAATGAATAAATAAATTAAGATTTTGTACAAATAATGTTTTTCATTTTTCTTTCTTCATGGATTCTGGCACCCCCAGCGACAGTTGCTCACACCCCAAAGACTGTATATATGTGTATATATATATATATGTGTGTGTATATGTATATATGTAGATATGTATGTATATATATGTGTGTATGTATATGTATGTGTGTATATGTAGATATGTATATATATATGTATATATATGTGGATGTACAGTATGTGTATATATTGTGAACCTCGCCCCGGACACAGACAGGCAGACATGTTAATGTCACCCACAAACAGGTTTATTCTTCATCTCTTTTACAATTCTGCTCACCAACCCCCCTCAGTCCAGGCCACTCCAATGCCTTCTCTTTTCTTCTTCTCTTTTTCTCTCTCTCTCTATCTTTCTTTCTTTCTCTCTCTTTTCTTCTGACCGCCTCCTTCCTCCTCTAGACGTTGCCACTCTTCCACCCGACTCTTGTCAATGACTGGAGGGAGGCGGCCCCTTTTATAGGAACCCGGATGGGCTCCAGCTGCTTCCCGGCAATCTCCCGCGGACACACCCCCGTGTGGCGGAAGTGCCGGCTGTCGTCTTCCCCCCGGCACTTTCTGGTGTGGCGTAAGTGCCGGGCTCCTGGAATAATCAGGCACTGGGGCGCTGCCTGGTGGTGGCCACGGGTCCCTACAGGGCTGGGCTTCCAGTCTGGCACAAGTCCTCCTCTGGTTCTCCTGGGCGTCCGACCACAATATGTATGTATAATTATATATATATATGTATTTATATATGTGTGTGTATATATATGTGTATATGTGTATATGTATATATGTATGGATATGTATATATATATATATGTTTATATGTGTGTGTGTATATATATATATATATATGTATATATATATATATATATATATATATGACAGCAACACTCATCACTCACAACAATGACAAAACAATTACATTGTCAATCATGTTACGTTATTATTAAAATGTTTCCTTTTCTTATTCATTACTTCTTTAACACACTACTTCTCCGCAGCAAAGCACGGGTATTTTGCTAGTATACTAATAAAAGGCAAAGCCCTCACTGACTCACACACTCACTCACTCACTCACTCACTAATTCTCAAACTTCCCGTGTAGGTAGAAGGCTGAAATTTGGCAGGCTTATTCCTTACAGCTTACTTACAAAAGTTAAGCAGGTTTGATTTCGAAATTCTACACCTAACGGTCATAATGGTAGATAACGGTCAACAAATTCCGCCATGTTGAACTTTCTTATTTATGGCTCCATCTTCACGAAATTTGCTAGGCGGCTTCCCTGCACTAACCGAAACCGATGTACGTACTTATTTCGATGGTATGACGCCACTGTCGGCCGCCATATTGAACTTTCCAATGTCACTAATTTTCCAACTTCCCGTGCAGGTAGAGAGCTAAAATTTACTTACAAAAGTTAAGCAGGTTTCATTTCAAAATTCTACGTGTAACGGTCATAACGGTTGACAATGTTCGCCATGTTGAACTTTCTTATTTATGGCCCCATCTTCACGAAATTTGGTAGGTGGCTTCCCTGTGCTAACCAAAACTGATGTACGTACTTATTTCAGTGGTATGATGCCACTGTCGGCCGCCATATTAAACTTTCCAATGTCACTAATTCTTCAAATTCCCGTGTAGGTAGAAGGCTGAAATTTGGCAGGCTCATTCCTTACAGATTACTTACAAAAGTTAAGCAGGTTTCATTTCAAAATTCTACGTGTAACGGTCATAACAGTTGACAATGTTCGCCATGTTGAACTTTCTTATTCATGGCCCCATCTTCACAAAATTTGGTGGCTTCCCTGCACTAACCGAAACCGATGTACATACTTATTTCGATGGTATGACGCCACTGTCGGCCACAATATTGAACTTTCCAATGTCACTAATTTTCCAACTTCCCGTGCAGGTAGAGAGCTGAAATTTGGCAGGCTCATTCCTTAAAGCTTACTTACAAAAGTTAAGCAGGTTTCATTTCAAAATTCTATGTGTAACGGTCATAACGGTTGACAATGTTCGCCATGTTGAACTTTCTTATTTATGGCCCCATTTTCACGAAATTTGGTAGGTGGCTTCCCTGCGCTAACCAAAACTGATGTATGTACTTATTTCAGTGGTATGATGCCACTGTCGCCCATATATTAAACTTTCCAATGTCACTAATTCTTCAAATTCCCGTGTAGGTAGAAGGCTGAAATTTGGCAGGCTCATTCCTTACAGATTACTTACAAAAGTTAAGCAAGTTTCATTTCGAAATTCTACGCTTAATGGTCATAACAGTTGACAATGTTCGCCATGTTGAACTTTCTTATTTATGGCCCCATCTTCACGAAATTTGGTAGGTGGCTTCCCTGTGCTAACCAAAACTGATGTACGTACTTATTTCAGTGGTATGATGCCACTGTCGGCCGCCATATTAAACTTTCCAATGTCACTAATTCTTCAAATTCCCGTGTAGGTAGAAGGCTGAAATTTGGCAGGCTCATTCCTTACAGATTACTTACAAAAGTTAAGCAGGTTTCATTTCAAAATTCTACGTGTAACGGTCATAACAGTTGACAATGTTCGCCATGTTGAACTTTCTTATTCATGGCCCCATCTTCACAAAATTTGGTAGGCGGCTTCCCTGCACTAACCGAAACCGATGTACATACTTATTTCGATGGTATGACGCCACTGTCGGCTGCCGTATTGAACTTTCCAACGTCACTAATTTTCTAACTTCCCGTGTAGGTAGAAGGCTGACCCCATCTTCACGAAATTTGGTAGGTGGCTTCCTTGCACTAACCGAAACTGATGTATGCATACTTATTTGATGGTATGATACCACTGTCGGCCGCCATATCGAACTTTCCAACGTCACTAATTCTCCAACTTCCCGTGCAGGTAGAGAGCTGAAATTTGGCAGGCTCATTCCTTAAAGCTTACTTACAAAAGTTAAGCAGGTTTCATTTCAAAATTCTATGTGTAACGGTCATAACGGTTGACAATGTTCGCCATGTTGAACTTTCTTATTTATGGCCCCATTTTCACGAAATTTGGTAGGTGGCTTCCCTGCGCTAACCAAAACTGATGTACGTACTTATTTCAGTGGTATGATGCCACTGTCGGCCGCCATATTAAACTTTCCAATGTCACTAATTCTTCAAATTCCCGTGTAGGTAGAAGGCTGAAATTTGGCAGGCTCATTCCTTACAGATTACTTACAAAAGTTAAGCAGGTTTCATTTCGAAATTCTACGCTTAATGGTCATAACAGTTGACAACATTCGCCATGTTGAACTTTCTTATTTATGGCCCCATCTTCACGAAATTTGGTAGGCGGCTTCCCTGCACTAACCGAAACCGATGTACGTACTTATTTCGATGGTATGACGCCACTGTCAGTCGCCATATTGAACTTTCCAACGTCACTAATTCTCCAACTTCCCGTGCAGGTAGAGAGCTGAAATTTGGCAGGCTCATTCCTTAAAGCTTACTTACAAAAGTTAAGCAGGTTTCATTTCAAAATTCTACGTGTAACGGTCATAACGGTTGACAAAGTTCGCCATGTTGAACTTTCTTATTTATGGCCCCATCTTCCGAAATTTGGTAGGTGGCTTCCCTGTGCTAACCAAAACTGATGTATGCATACTTATTTCAGTGGTATGATGCCACTGTCGACCGCCATATTAAACTTTCCAATGTCACTAATTCTTCAAATTCCCGTGTAGGTAGAAGGCTGAAATTTGGCAGGCTCATTCCTTACAGATTACTTACAAAAGTTAAGCAGGTTTCATTTCAAAATTCTACGTGTAACGGTCATAACAGTTGACAATGTTCGCCATGTTGAACTTTCTTATTCATGGCCCCATCTTCACAAATTTGGTAGGCGGCTTCCCTGCACTAACCGAAACCGATGTACATACTTATTTCGATGGTATGACGCCACTGTCAGCCGCAATATTGAACTTTCCAACATCACTAATTTTCCAACTTTCTGTGTAGGTAGAGAGCTGAAATTTGGCAGGCTCATTCCTTAAAGCTTACTTACAAAGGTTAAGCAGGTTTCATTTAAAAATTCTACGTGTAACAGTCATAACAGTTGACAATGTTCGCCATGTTGAACTTTCTTATTCATGGCCCCATCTTCACAAAATTTGGTAGGAGGCTTCCCTGCACTAACCGAAACCGATGTACATACTTATTTCGATGGTATGACGCCACTGTCGGCTGCCACATTGAACTTTCCAACGTCACTAATTTTCCAACTTCCCGTGTAGGTAGAAGGCTGACCCCATCTTCACGAAATTTGGTAGGTGGCTTCCCTGCGCAAACTGAAACCAATGTATGTACGGTGGTATGACGCCACTGTCAGCCGCCATATAAAACTTTCCAATGTCACTAATTCTCCAACTTCCTGTGTAGGTAGAAGGCTGAAATTTGGTACTTATTTCGATGGTATGATGCCATTGTCGGCCGTCATATTGAACTTTTCAACGGTCTTTGTTACTTATGGGCCCATCTTCAAGAAATTTTGTACGCAGGTTCCCAACGCTAACTGAATCCTACTTACGTACTTATATACGCCCATAGCCTACAGCTCGGTCACGTGTGAGGCCGTTGGGTCCCCTAATCCAACGCCTCCCATGTTGTTGGCTGCCTGCCTATATAAGGCCGTCCGTCGCTCCAGTCTCTACATTCCTTTCCTTGCTTCGCCGCGGGATTCACGTCTCCCTGCTGATAACTACAGCCTTTTTATTTAATCAACGGCTTCTCTGCTGTTTTATTGTTCATTTATTACAATTATAGTTATTGTGTAGGTATTTTAGACTTACTTTACATTGTTCAGGTACCCATTTCCTTTATCATTCCAACCGCATTCCCCATTAACATGTGTATCATGGTGATCACCATCGATCAAAGAACTGTCACTTACCGAGTGGTTTCCATGCCCGGAGATGGCATCTATCTTTTCCATTCTCTTTGTTACATATTGCATGGCCATATCAGGCTCACTCTTGAGGAACATTGTGTCTTATGTATTGAATGACTGGGACAGGTTCAAGGTGTGGACTGATGACAGTACAGGAGATAATTATTCTACACAGGAGCACTAGAAGAGTGAAATGCTTAAGCCCTTAACCTATGCATCTGCATGTGAGTTGATGGCTGTCGGTTAATTGTTCGGTTGTCACTTTCAAGTGCACCGAAATGGCCAAATATTTTACACCTTTGGACAACCGCCAATGCCTCTTAAACATCTTCGATTGACAGGTGATGATTTCAGTAGTGGACACTTTGATGTTTATGAATGTTTAAACTCTCAAAAGCTGGATGTAAAGTTATCGATGAAACTGGTTGTATACTTACAATGCTTGACAGATGCCGAATGTCTCTTCAGCACAAGTCCTACAAATACTGTCGTAATTGAAACAAACCATGAAACTCAAACCGATTATGACAGCAGATTTGAGATTTGAAACAAGATTACTGTTCACATGGCCAACTGTATGTTGCATGCTCAAGAGTAAGCTCAGTGCACAGCCATATTAAACTTTCCAATGTCACTAATTCTTCAAATTCCCGTGTAGGTAGAAGGCTGAAATTTGGCAGGCTCATTCCTTACAGATTACTTACAAAAGTTAAGCAAGTTTCATTTCGAAATTCTACGCTTAATGGTCATAACAGTTGACAATGTTCGCCATGTTGAACTTTCTTATTTATGGCCCCATCTTCACGAAATTTGGTAGGTGGCTTCCCTGTGCTAACCAAAACTGATGTACGTACTTATTTCAGTGGTATGATGCCACTGTCGGCCGCCATATTAAACTTTCCAATGTCACTAATTCTTCAAATTCCCGTGTAGGTAGAAGGCTGAAATTTGGCAGGCTCATTCCTTACAGATTACTTACAAAAGTTAAGCAGGTTTCATTTCAAAATTCTACGTGTAACGGTCATAACAGTTGACAATGTTCGCCATGTTGAACTTTCTTATTCATGGCCCCATCTTCACAAAATTTGGTAGGCGGCTTCCCTGCACTAACCGAAACCGATGTACATACTTATTTCGATGGTATGACGCCACTGTCGGCCACAATATTGAACTTTCCAACGTCACTAATTCTCCAACTTCCCGTGCAGGTAGAGAGCTGAAATTTGGCAGGCTCATTCCTTAAAGCTTACTTACAAAAGTTAAGCAGGTTTCATTTCAAAATTCTATGTGTAACGGTCATAACGGTTGACAATGTTCGCCATGTTGAACTTTCTTATTTATGGCCCCATTTTCACGAAATTTGGTAGGTGGCTTCCCTGCGCTAACCAAAACTGATGTACGTACTTATTTCAGTGGTATGATGCCACTGTCGGCCGCCATATTAAACTTTCCAATGTCACTAATTCTTCAAATTCCCGTGTAGGTAGAAGGCTGAAATTTGGCAGGCTCATTCCTTACAGATTACTTACAAAAGTTAAGCAGGTTTCATTTCGAAATTCTACGCTTAATGGTCATAACAGTTGACAACATTCGCCATGTTGAACTTTCTTATTTATGGCCCCATCTTCACGAAATTTGGTAGGCGGCTTCCCTGCACTAACGAAACCGATGTACGTACTTATTTCGATGGTATGACGCCACTGTCAGTCGCCATATTGAACTTTCCAACGTCACTAATTCTCCAACTTCCCGTGCAGGTAGAGAGCTGAAATTTGGCAGGCTCATTCCTTAAAGCTTACTTACAAAAGTTAAGCAGGTTTCATTTCAAAATTCTACGTGTAACGGTCATAACGGTTGACAAAGTTCGCCATGTTGAACTTTCTTATTTATGGCCCCATCTTCCCGAAATTTGGTAGGTGGCTTCCCTGTGCTAACCAAAACTGATGTACGTACTTATTTCAGTGGTATGATGCCACTGTCGACCGCCATATTAAACTTTCCAATGTCACTAATTCTTCAAATTCCCGTGTAGGTAGAAGGCTGAAATTTGGCAGGCTCATTCCTTACAGATTACTTACAAAAGTTAAGCAGGTTTCATTTCAAAATTCTACGTAACGGTCATAACAGTTGACAATGTTCGCCATGTTGAACTTTCTTATTCATGGCCCCATCTTCACAAAATTTGGTAGGCGGCTTCCCTGCCCTAACCGAAACCGATGTACATACTTATTTCGATGGTATGACGCCACTGTCAGCCGCAATATTGAACTTTCCAACATCACTAATTTTCCAACTTTCTGTGTAGGTAGAAGGCTGACCCCATCTTCACGAAATTTGGTAAGCAGCTTCCCTGCGCTAACCGAAACCAATGTACGTACTTATTTCGGTGGTATGACGCCACTGTCTGCCGCCATATTGAACTTTCCAACGTCACTAATTCTCCAACTTCCCGTGCAGGTAGAGAGCTGAAATTTGGCAGGCTCATTCCTTAAAGCTTACTTACAAAGGTTAAGCAGGTTTCATTTCAAAATTCTACGTGTAACAGTCATAACAGTTGACAATGTTCGCCATGTTGAACTTTCTTATTCATGGCCCCATCTTCACAAAATTTGGTAGGAGGCTTCCCTGCACTAACCGAAACCGATGTACATACTTATTTCGATGGTATGACGCCACTGTCGGCTGCCACATTGAACTTTCCAACGTCACTAATTTTCCAACTTCCGTGTAGGTAGAAGGCTGACCCCATCTTCACGAAATTTGGTAGGTGGCTTCCTTGCGCAAACTGAAACCAATGTATGTACGGTGGTATGACGCCACTGTCAGCCGCCATATAAAACTTTCCAATGTCACTAATTCTCCAACTTCCTGTGTAGGTAGAGGGCTGAAATTTGGTACTTATTTCGATGGTATGATGCCATTGTCGGCCGTCATATTGAACTTTTCAACGGTCTTTGTTACTTATGGGCCCATCTTCAAGAAATTTTGTACGCAGGTTCCCAACGCTAACTGAATCCTACTTACGTACTTATATACGTCCATAGCCTACAGCTCGGTCACGTGTGAGGCCGTTGGGTCCCCTAATCCAACGCCTCCCATGTTGTTGGCTGCCTGCCTATATAAGGCCGTCCGTCGCTCCAGTCTCTACATTCCTTTCCTTGCTTCGCCGCGGGATTCACGTCTCCCTGCTGATAACTACAGCCTTTTTATTTAATCAACGGCTTCTCTGCTGTTTTATTGTTCATTTATTACAATTATAGTTATTGTGTAGGTATTTTAGACTTACTTTACATTGTTCAGGTACCCATTTCCTTTATCATTCCAACCGTACCCCCATTAACATGTGTATCATGGTGATCACCATCGATCAAAGAACTGTCACTTACCGAGTGGTTTCCATGCCGGAGATGGCATCTATCTTTTCCATTCTCTTTGTTACATATTGCATGGCCATATCAGGCTCACTCTTGAGGAACATTGTGTCTTATGTATTGAATGACTGGGACAGGTTCAAGGTGTGGACTGATGACAGTACAGGAGATAATTATTCTACACAGGAGCACTAGAAGAGTGAAATGCTTAAGCCCTTAACCTATGCATCTGCATGTGAGTTGATGGCTGTCGGTTAATTGTTCGGTTGTCACTTTCAAGTGCACCGAAATGGCCAAATATTTTACACCTTTGGACAACCGCCAATGCCTCTTAAACATCTTCGATTGACAGGTGATGATTTCAGTAGTGGACACTTTGATGTTTATGAATGTTTAAACTCTCAAAAGCTGGATGTAAAGTTATCGATGAAACTGGTTGTATACTTACAACGCTTGACAGATGCCGAATGTCTCTTCAGCACAAGTCCTACAAATACTGTCGTAATTGAAACAAACCATGAAACTCAAACCGATTATGACAGCAGATTTGAGATTTGAAACAAGATTACTGTTCACATGGCCAACTGTATGTTGCATGCTCAAGAGTAAGCTCAGTGCACAGCCATATTAAACTTTCCAATGTCACTAATTCTTCAAATTCCCGTGTAGGTAGAAGGCTGAAATTTGGCAGGCTCATTCCTTACAGATTACTTACAAAAGTTAAGCAAGTTTCATTTCGAAATTCTACGCTTAATGGTCATAACAGTTGACAATGTTCGCCATGTTGAACTTTCTTATTTATGGCCCCATCTTCACGAAATTTGGTAGGTGGCTTCCCTGTGCTAACCAAAACTAATGTACGTACTTATTTCAGTGGTATGATGCCACTGTCGGCCATATTAAACTTTCCAATGTCACTAATTCTTCAAATTCCGTGTAGGTAGAAGGCTGAAATTTGGCAGGCTCATTCCTTACAGATTACTTACAAAAGTTAAGCAGGTTTCATTTCAAAATTCTACGTGTAACGGTCATAACAGTTGACAATGTTCGCCATGTTGAACTTTCTTATTCATGGCCCCATCTTCACAAAATTTGGTAGGCGGCTTCCCTGCACTAACCGAAACCGATGTACATACTTATTTCGATGGTATGACGCCACTGTCGGCTGCCGTATTGAACTTTCCAACGTCACTAATTTTCTAACTTCCCGTGTAGGTAGAAGGCTGACCCCATCTTCACGAAATTTGGTAGGTGGCTTCCTTGCACTAACTGAAACTGATGTACGTACTTATTTCGATGGTATGATACCACTGTCGGCCGCCATATCGAACTTTCCAACGTCACTAATTCTCCAACTTCCCGTGCAGGTAGAGAGCTGAAATTTGGCAGGCTCATTCCTTAAAGCTTACTTACAAAAGTTAAGCAGGTTTCATTTCAAAATTCTATGTGTAACGGTCATAACGGTTGACAATGTTCGCCATGTTGAACTTTCTTATTTATGGCCCCATTTTCACGAAATTTGGTAGGTGGCTTCCCTGCGCTAACCAAAACTGATGTATGTACTTATTTCAGTGGTATGATGCCACTGTCGGCCGCCATATTAAACTTTCCAATGTCACTAATTCTTCAAATTCCCGTGTAGGTAGAAGGCTGAAATTTGGCAGGCTCATTCCTTACAGATTACTTACAAAAGTTAAGCAGGTTTCATTTCAAAATTCTACGTGTAACGGTCATAACAGTTGACAATGTTCGCCATGTTGAACTTTCTTATTCATGGCCCCATCTTCACAAAATTTGGTAGGCGGCTTCCCTGCACTAACCGAAACCGATGTACATACTTATTTCGATGGTATGACGCCACTGTCAGCCGCAATATTGAACTTTCCAACATCACTAATTTTCCAACTTTCTGTGTAGGTAGAAGGCTGACCCCATCTTCACGAAATTTGGTAAGCAGCTTCCCTGCGCTAACCGAAACCAATGTACGTACTTATTTCGGTGGTATGACGCCACTGTCTGCCGCCATATTGAACTTTCCAACGTCACTAATTCTCCAACTTCCCGTGCAGGTAGAGAGCTGAAATTTGGCAGGCTCATTCCTTAAAGCTTACTTACAAAGGTTAAGCAGGTTTCATTTCAAAATTCTACGTGTAACGGTCATAACAGTTGACAATGTTCGCCATGTTGAACTTTCTTATTCATGGCCCCATCTTCACAAAATTTGGTAGGAGGCTTCCCTGCACTAACCGAAACCGATGTACATACTTATTTCGATGGTATGACGCCACTGTCGGCCACCATATTGAACTTTCCAACGTCACTAATTTTCCAACTTCCCGTGTAGGTAGAAGGCTGACCCCATCTTCACGAAATTTGGTAGGCGGCTTCCCTGCGCAAACTGAAACCAATGTATGTACGGTGGTATGACGCCACTCTCAGCCGCCATATAAAACTTTCCAATGTCACTAATTCTCCAACTTCCTGTGTAGGTAGAAGGCTGAAATTTGGTACTTATTTCGATGGTATGATGCCATTGTCGGCCGTCATATTGAACTTTTCAACGGTCTTTGTTACTTATGGGCCCATCTTCAAGAAATTTTGTACGCAGGTTCCCAACGCTAACTGAATCCTACTTACGTACTTATATACGTCCATAGCCTACAGCTCGGTCACCGTGTGAGGCGCCGTTGGGTCCCCTAATCCAACGCCTCCCATGTTGTTGGCTGCCTGCCTATATAAGGCCGTCCGTCGCTCCAGTCTCTACATTCCTTTCCTTGCTTCGCCGCGGGATTCACGTCTCCCTGCTGATAACTACAGCCTTTTTATTTAATCAACGGCTTCTCTGCTGTTTTATTGTTCATTTATTACAATTATAGTTATTGTGTAGGTATTTTAGACTTACTTTACATTGTTCAGGTACCCATTTCCTTTATCATTCCAACCGTACCCCCATTAACATGTGTATCATGGTGATCACCATCGATCAAAGAACTGTCACTTACCGAGTGGTTTCCATGCCCGGAGATGGCATCTATCTTTTCCATTCTCTTTGTTACATATTGCATGGCCATATCAGGCTCACTCTTGAGGAACATTGTGTCTTATGTATTGAATGACTGGGACAGGTTCAAGATGTGGACTGATGACGGTACAGGAGATAATTATTCTACACAGGAGCACTAGAAGAGTGAAATGCTTAAGCCCTTAACCTATGCATCTGCATGTGAGTTGATGGCTGTCGGTTAATTGTTCGGTTGTCACTTTCAAGTGCACCGAAATGGCCAAATATTTTACACCTTTGGACAACCGCCAATGCCTCTTAAACATCTTCGATTGACAGGTGATGATTTCAGTAGTGGACACTTTGATGTTTATGAATGTTTAAACTCTCAAAAGCTGGATGTAAAGTTATCGATGAAACTGGTTGTATACTTACAACGCTTGACAGATGCCGAATGTCTCTTCAGCACAAGTCCTACAAATACTGTCGTAATTGAAACAAACCATGAAACTCAAACCGATTATGACAGCAGATTTGAGATTTGAAACAAGATTACTGTTCACATGGCCAACTGTATGTTGCATGCTCAAGAGTAAGCTCAGTGCACAGCTTGGTCATATTACAACGGAGGGCCGAACTCACAATGTGGTATACAAAGAGATCTGTAACAAATAATTATTGGTATATTTTCCCTCAGTTTAAAAAGGTTTAATTTTCTTCTTAATAAAAATTTTAAGGCAGTACTTCGCCGCTGCGAAGCGCGGGTATTTTGCTAGTCTAACATAAATGACCTCAATCAGTCCTCATTGTATTCAGGGTTCACATGGAAGAACTTGATGATGATGGTCATGTGGACTTCTCACCTTTAATCCATCAATGTAGGGACATCACGGTGCTTTCATCAGGTGGTGGTGGTACAGATTGCCATCACAGAAAACAAGAAAAAGAACAGCAGAGAAAGTAGGGGTTAATACAGATTTCGGAGACACAATGAATAATAATGATAATTAATTGAATATACAGAGCATCAGGATTAAACTAAAATGAAGCTATGAGAAAGCCATGTTAAAGTAAAGGGTTTTTAGCAGTTTTTTAAAGTGCTCCACTGTATTAGTCTAGCGAATTCCTATTGGCAAGCTATTCCAGATTTTAGGTGCATAACAGCAGAAGGCTGCCTCACCACGTCTTTTAAGTTTAGCTCTTGGAATTATAAGCAAACAATCATTTGAAGATCTAAGGTTACGATTTGGAGTGTAAGGTGAAAGACATTCTGAAATATAGGATGGAGCAAGATTATTTAAGGCTTTGTAAACCATAAGCAGTATTTTAAAGTCAATAATGATATTACCCTTGAGTTCTTAAGGAAGCTAGCATGAACATATACACTGTCTAGCCAAAAAAAAAGTCGGCACCAAAAAAAGGTCACACACTCTAATATTTCGTTGGACTGCCTTTAGCTTTGATTACGGCACGCATTCGCTGTGGCATTGTTTCGATAAGCTTCTGCAATGTCACAAGATTTAGTTCCCTCCAGTGTTGCATTCATTTTTCACCAAGATCTTGCATTGATGATGGTAGAGTCTGACCGCTGCGCAAAGCCTTCTCCAGCACATCTCAATGGGGTTAAGGTCTGGACTGTGATGGCCGATCCATGTATGAAAATGATGTCTCATGCTCCCTGAACCACTCTTTCACAATTTGAGCCCGATGAATCCTGGCATTGTCATCTTGGAATATGCCCGTGCCATCAGGGAAGAAAAAATCCATTTATGGAATAACCTGGTAATTTAGTATATTCAGGTAGTCAGCTGACCTCCTCACCTGACCAACTGCAGCAACCCCAGATCATAGCACTGCCCCCACAGGCTTGTACAGTAGGCACTAGGCATGATGGGTGCATCACTTCATCTGCCTCTCTTCTTACCCTGATGCGCCCATCACTCTGGAACAGGCTAAATCTGTACTCATCAGACCACATGACCTTCTTCCATTGCTCCAGAGTCCAATCTTTATGCTCCCTAGCAAATTGAAGCCTTTTTTTCCGGTTTGCCTCACTGATTAGTGGTTTTCTTACAGCTACACAGCTGTTCAGTCCCAATCCCTTGAGTTCCCTTCGCATTCTGCGTGTGGAAATGCTCTTACATTCACTATTAAACATAGACCTGAGTTCTGCTGTTGTTTTTCTTCGATTTGATTTCACCAAACGTTTAAGTGATCGCCGATCACGATTATTCAGGATTTTTTTTCCGGCCACATTTCATCCTCGAAGACGATGGGTCCCCACTATCCTTCCAGTTTTTAATAATGTGTTGAACAGTTCTTAACCCAATTTTAGTAGTTTCTGCAATCTCCTTAGATGTTTTCTCTGCTTGATGCATGCCAATGATTTGACCCTTCTCAAACAGGCTAACATCTTTTCCACGACCACTAGATGTGTCTTTCGACATGGTTGTTTAAGAAATGAGAAGCAACTCATTGCACCAGTTGGGGTTAAATAACTTCTTGCTAGCTCAAAGATAATCACCCATGAAATACCCACAATACCCACAGTACCTATTTGCTTAGTTAAATCCAGGTGGAGACTTTTTTTTTGGTCAGGCAGTGTATAAACCCTTGATACATATTTTAGAAAGTCACTGCGCACAGTCCTTTCCGAAGGACTGGAAAAAGGCAAATATTATCCTTTTATATAAAACAGGTGATAGGACAGATGCAAGCAACTATAGGCCAGTAAGGTTAACGTGCATCACAAGAAAATTAATGGAAGGAATTATTAAGGATAAGATTGAGCAGCCCATGGAGTTTTTTTGAATAGTCAGCATAGATTCAGAAGAGAGAGGTCATGTTTTACTAACATGCCTGAATTTTATGAGGAAGCAACAAAAGGATATGATCAAAGTGGAGCTTATGATATTATTTATCTTGACTGTCAGAAAGTATTTGATAAGGTGCCACATGAGAGATAAGGTATCAAACTAAAAGAGGTGTGAGTTTGTAGATGGGTGCAGAATTGCCTCAGACTCAGGAAGTAAAGTGTGATGGTGCAAGGAACCTTATTAGAATTGGCTGATGTTAAGAGTGGTGTTCCACAGGGGTCAGTGCTAGGGCCACTGCTATTTTTTTATATATAAATGATATGAATAGGCATATAAGTAACAAACTGGTTCATTTTGCAGATGATACCAAGATAGGTGGATTGGCAGGTAATTTGGAATCTGTTAAATCATTACAGAAGGACTTGGATAGTATGCAGGCTTGGGCAGATTTGTGCCAGATGAAATTTAATGTCAGTAAATGTAAAATATTACACATAGAAAGTAAAAATATTAGGCTTGAATATACAAGGGGAGGTCAGAAAATCAAGTATACACCTTATGAGAAGGATTTAGGAGTTGTAATAGACTCTACGCTATCAACTTCCAGGCAGTGTTCAGAATCCATTAAGAATGCAAACATAATGGTAGGTCATATAGCATGGTGTGTGGAAAATAGTCCAAGGAGGTTATGCTCAAGCTTTATAATGAACTGGTGAGACCTCATCTGGAGTACTGTGTGCAGTTTTGGTCTCCAGACTACAAAAAGGACATAGCAGCACTAGAAAAGGTCCAAAGAAGAGCAACTAGGCTGATTCCAGGGCTACAGGTGATGAATTATGAAGAAAGATTAAAAGAGCTGAGCCTTTTCAGTTTAAGCGAAGACAATTAAGAGATGACATGATTAAAGTGTTTAAAATTATAAAGGAAAGTAGTACAGTGGGCCGAGACTATTATTTTAAAATGAGTTCATCAAGAACACGAGGACTCAGTTGGAAACTTGTTAAGGGTAAATTTCTCATACACATTAGAAAGTTTTTCTTTACACAAAGAACCACACACACTTTGAATAAGCTATCAGGTAGCATGGCAGACAGTAAGACTTTAGGGGCATTCAAAACTAGACTTGATGTTTTTTTAGAAGAATTAAATGGATAGGACTGGTGTGCTTTGTTGGGCTGAACAGCCTGCTCTTGTTCTAATGTTCTAATTAAGATACAGCAAGCACACACCAACTCTTTGCCTCTATAGTCTTCTTCTCACTCTTTGTCACTGCCTCCTCCTCTCCTCCCAGCAAGCTTTGTCTCCTTCCTCCCAAATCTGACTCCCTGAGTTGAGGCAGCGGGCTTCTTTATGTAACACCCGAGAGTACCATAAGTATGATTCAGAAGCACTTCCTGGTGAGGTGGGAGCCCAACAAATTAGGGCCACAAAGTAGGGCTCCCCGCTCCCTGCAGCACCCCTGGAGACCAGCATTAGGTATTTTGTCATTGCTTGGTGTTTTTGTGCTTTGTTCTAAGTAATGTTTACTGAATTTGTGGTAAGAGAATATGCACTTTCTATGAATAATTTAAATACACTTTGTTGTGATGTATTAGGATCAAACTGCTCCCCAGATCTGAGTAATCTCATTTGTGATATATAATATACATTTTTGCTTGCCTCACACCTTAAGATTTTGCACCCAGTTCCAGACACTGCCTGCATGAAGTTTGCAGATTCTCCCCATGACTGCATTGGGTTTTCTCCAGGGACTATGATTTTCCTTCCTTATCCTCTCACCTCCTATGTGTTATGGAGCTGTGATTTTGCTTATTCTACTAACTACAGTATATTTTAAGAGCTGCAATAATTAGTTCTATGCCAGCTTGATCGGCATTGGAGCAGTAATAAAGAAAAACATATCTGTTTCTTGATAAGAGAATAAAACAAGGTCAAGAGCATGGAGGCAATCATGGCAACAAATTGTAGTTTGTTCTGCTTGCATTAAAATTCAAGAAGAGTGGTGATTTTTGTGATGTTAAGCAATCAGGGAGAACAGTTTTTTGAGATTACAGAAATATACAATGAGAAAATTAAGTATTGCAGGAGATAAATTTGCAGACTAAAACAGGTTCTGAAAAACATTTGGTGAAAAAACATACTGTAAGCCATTTAAAAAAAACTCACTGCCCCTCTAGCTGTGGGATAGGGTCTCTTGTGTTTCTGTTGTATTCTGGTTTAGCATTTTTCCGTTTAAAATTTTTACACTCGGGGTATAAACTCAGTGTTGTTTGAGGGCATTATGTGAACTTTTAGGAGTATTAAGATTTTTTTTGTCTTTCAGTTTTGTTTGTTTTGAATTAATGTGTTAGTTATTATGTATTAATTACTTTCTGGGATTTGTTAGGCTTTTCCAATATTTCTTTAATTGTTGATTCTTTTACTAAATATTCACCGAATTCAATAATCAAGGTGCTCATTACTGCTTGTGTAGGACTTTCAGTAGTCACCCTGACATAAAGAGTAGATTTCTTGCCAAAACAACTGAAAACAGGGCTGGAGCAAAAAAAAAAAAACATGGTTTATTCCTGACAGAAATAAATTTTCACTGTTGGATAGTATGCACTGTTAAAGTCTTTGAAAGTATCTTTATCTCCTTCTAAAGTTTTGCTAGGTATTTTTTTCAGCAATAATTCATCACTGAATGGTACCTTACGTAAAATCCAAAAGATCCTTTCTTATGCTGTCTCGTGCAGTATCGGCCATTTTTGCTAGCTTCCTTTTGAAATATAACTTTAGGCAATGGCTGCTGTGGATAGTGATGTTTAGAACATTATTATTGCACTACTATTCCTTTTTCAGTTCTTTCAGTGATTCTGGGGACTTGAAACATTAACCTCAACACAGGCAGTAATACATGTTCATTTATTTTTAACATATGAAATGACAACATTATGTCTGTGCCAACAGCAGTATCCACAGTGCACAACTGCCTGTAGGTAAACTATGATAAAGCTTAGCATCTTTCTAATGAATTGCACCACTTTTCAAAATAGTGCATCAGTTAAGAGCAAAACACTGCAAACACAGTCAGCCATTAAAGCAGAGGAGAATACCACTATAGAATGAGGCAAAGTGGTAAAATGTGTAGCAGTGGAAATACGTGACCTAGGAAACAGCTGTTTGTGCAAACATGTTGTCATGGTAACCTGGGGACAGTATTGGCCTTCTGGAATGCCACAGAGGTTTAACGTTTTCTTTTAAGCCAGTTCATTGAACTTACCGCGGTGGGCTTTGTTTCCTGCCTTGCACCCTGTGTTGGCTGGGATTGGCTCCAGCAGACCCCCGTGACCCTGTAGTAAGGATATAGCGGGTTGGATAATGGATGGATGGATGGATGGATTATTGAACCTAGTTCCATTCGTATTTGTTTTATTTTTTATTTTTTTGGTTTCCAAATGATTCATTAGATGGTTTGCCTTTTACCAGCAGTCTGTGGTCACATTTCTCTTTAAAAATTGTGAAAGGTTATCACGCAGCATTTTATTCATCTCATATATTTGTTATGTGTTTTTAACTCACTCTCTATGCCAAAGTTGCGAACTGTAAATTGTTTACCTCCTCCTTAACTAGCAGCCAATTAGCATTATGGTGCAAATAAAATGGTAATTATCAGCTAAATAGCTAACTTGACTCCATTTAAACCTGTGTCTGTGTATTATAGAAAGCTGATTTAATTATTTTTCAAAGAAAAGTGACAGAAAAAGAAGGTCGAAGACTGAGAGGTTTATTCATCTCTGTTCCACAGTACAATCTGTTAATTTTTTCCATAAAGTAAAATAAACACTGGTAGGAGTTTATAAAATGGAAGAATGAAGGCTCGATCAAGACAACTACTTAAGAGACACAACAGAAAGTTTGATGCCTATTTAAGAAACTGGTTAGAATTAAAAACTATTTAGTGAATGAGAAAATAACTAATAGCTCAGCTATTTCAGTAAACATGTTATATTGGAAACTGAAGGAAAAAAACATTGTATCACTCATTATATTGAATGTTAATTGCATGAAAAGTAAGTCAAAGTGTTAAGCCAAATGATAAATGTTATTACACTTTAAACATTTTGTTATTTTGTTACTAGCCACAGTACCTGTCAAATACAGGTAACAGAATCATTTAAAAATATTTACTCTCTCTTGCCATATGTGCTTGCATTTTATAATTTTACTCTGTATTTGCTTATATCTTAACCTCTCTTCACTGGTGCAGCCTCTCTCAAGTGTGTTCCCCTTAAAGCCAGCTTATCAGACTCTGTCATTACTTTCAAGGTGCCTTTCTTGCCTCGTGTCTAGTTTTATACTTTCCATCTTTGAATACAACTCTCTTAGAGTATGCCTTTACTCTTCCTCATATATCTCACACTCACACTTCCTCTTTTGTCGCATCACCAAAGCCAAATTGACCAAACACACCAAAGCCAAACTGACCAATCAGATTGCTCTGAGGGACTAAACACACACAGACGCTAGAGATAGAGAGAGAGGTTAGGAGCATGCACTGATACAGCACATTGCCATGCCCACCACATGACAAACCAACTCAGGAGCCCAGATTAGGGCCTGAGTGCAGCCATGCAACGGGTGACACCTCAGCACCACACTAGTTCAGATGGAGTGGAACAGTGTGAGGTTTTTTTATGGTGGCTGGAGTGCCAATTCTTCCACCAACCCACAGGTTTTTCCATGCAGGTTGGAGGGCATACACGCAGGGCTGGATGCAGATTAACATCTTACACAGGACTGAACAATTGCATGTTTAGGGCCTTGCTCAAGGGCCCAACGAAGTAGAGTCATTTTTGCTGTTTACAGGATTCGAACCGACAACCTTCTGATTGCCAGTGCAAATCCCTAGCCTCAGAGCCACCACTCCACCCTCACACAGACCCTAGTGTTTTATTATAGTAGATTATTAGAAATTGTTAGATTATTAAAAAATAGCTGGGCAAAAAATGGTCTTCACCAGCAATGCAATGTTCATGTAAACAGACCTCCGCTCATTTCAGACCAGTCAGCCCTGTGGATGTTGACTTAAGAGGACCTAGTTCCATTCAATCAGCACTGTCTATGATTTCAGCAGAAGAGTTTTTTAGTTGTGGTAAATTGTTTACACAACCATAAGCATACCACTTTTTTACAAATTAGCAAATTGAATGTTTCACAGAAGCACTTGCAGTGGGATATTCTTCTAAGAATCTCTCTCATGTCTACTTGGAGGAGCCAGTACAAACATCTCGCTTCCAAATCGAGTCTTTCAGTTTCTGCTTTTTCATGCTTCAGCTTGTATTATGATTGCGCAGTCCTGTCTTCATTTTTCAGCAAATCATCAGGTCAAATCAAATTTAACTTGTAACATACAATTATACACAGTACAATATGTGGTGAAAAGCTGAGCTCCAAGGCTGCCTTAATAGAATATAAAAAGGCAATAAATAGGAAACACTTATCTCTATTAATGTCAATAAATATAATATATTCAATGAAAACATAATAAATAACCATATAATAAAGAACCTAAAACAGAAAAATTAACAATCTAGGCACTGTCCTCATTAAAGATGTGGGTGGACTGTGGAAAGAAGCTCCTCCTCGGTCCCTCTGATCTGTGTTTCAGGCAGCAGTAGCATTTCCCTGAATGCAGCACTGAGAAGAGGCCATTTTTGGGATGACTGGTTTCTGTAATAATTTTTGTCTTAGTCCAACATCGCTTGAGAGGGCATACCTAGTGATGCTCTGAGCTGACTGTACCTCTCTCTGCAGAGCTTTGCGTTCTTGCTGCATGCTGTTTCCACATCAGATGGTAATACTTCCTGTCAGGATACTTTTAAATGGCAGATTTATAGAAATTCCTTAATATTTGGGAGGACAGCCTAAAATCCCTGAGGTGTCAGAGGTGGTGAAGACATTGTCCTGCCTTCTTCCCAAGGTGTCAATGTGCTTGGACCAGGTCAGGCCCTCGGGTGCAGACACCATGGTATCTGAAACTGTCCACCTTCTCCAGCTGAGTGTTGTTAACTCTGCAGGGGTGGTAGTGCCACTGCTGTTTTCTCCCAAAGTCCACAATCAACATTTGTCATACTGACATTCAAGAGAAGACTGTGTCATCTGCAAACTTCACAATGATTTCAGAGTTATGTGCAGCCATGTAATCATACATACAGTATATAGAGAGAGTACAAAATAGGCTATATTGAGCCTATCGTCTGTAAATAGCATCTGCACATACTTCTGTCTTATGTTGTCAAGGTGGGCAAGTAATGTATGTATGGTCAATGTGATAGCATATTCCTTGGATCTACTGGAGCAATATGCAAACTACACTATAATGGATCTATTTCTTTGGGCAGTGAAGAGCATATATAATTCTTGACTAGCCTCTCAAAACATTTCAGTGCTCTGGCTGTTAGTGCAACAGGACAGTAATTACAGTATTCAGGCAGATTTGATGTGATTTCTTAGGTACAGGGACAATGGTTGATCTTTCAGAGTATGTTGGTAGAACAGAGTTAAAAGGAAACTAAATACTATCTGGAACTCTGGTGATCACCACTGATCTTAAAGACATGTCCTTGGATGCCATCTGGACCTGCTGTATTCTTGGTGTTCATTTTCCTGAAATCTCTCCTTACATTATTTTCGAATAAAGTGAGTGTTCTTTCCTCACTGGGCAGAGCTCCAGTCACAGATGTGTTGTTATACCTCTGTCTGGCATTAGTGACATTAATATCAAAGTAAATGTATGTTCATTAGGTTAGTTTGTGACCAAAATCAGTCAAAAATACTGTATATGAGCTATGCTCCGGCCACCCACAAAAGTGACATTGATAGGCTTGAGAATGGATTAGTAGGAAGAAGAAGAAAGAAGAGGGAGAGTTTTATATACAATGAGAAATATAAGGCACAAGATGCTTGTACAGCACAATCTAAAACAAAAGTCATTTAAAAAGAGTGACATTTTGCAGGATTACAGCATTTTGCCAAAGATTGTAACACTTAGCTTTACCTACTGCTTTCCATTTACCACTGAATTATTTCAACCTCATCTGGTTTTCCATTACTGTGGTAATGATATTACGGAGACTGAAAACACATTTCTTTATTCAACCTCTCTGTAGCCAGCTGTCCATTTCTCCATCTCATTTCATTAACTGATTTGGAAACAGGTAATTCCATCATAGTGCAGCGGCCTTAATATTTCCCACTGCCAACGGCTGCACACATTTCTTGAAGTGGAAGCTGGGTATTGGTCTTTGTTATAGTAATAGGCAGGATTGTGGGGGTGGGTGGAATGAGGAAGGGGCTCATTTTTATTTTCTATTTGTCTAGTCATCTAGATGCTGCACAATATTAATGTAACTAATCTAAAAATAGGTACAGTATATGCCATGTTCTGTTAAGTTTGAATATTATACTAGCACAACGCAGTTATATATATATATATACATATATATATATATATACATATATTAATATACTATATAAAAAATTAAAACTATAAATGCTCAATAGCTACTCTAAAACCAAGAACAACTGTTATTCTTTTATGCAAAGATCTTTCAGACTTTTATATGTAAGTTTTCATTCTTTAGTTGAAAAGCACTTGTACTTGCCATTTGAGATAGACATAGACAACCAGGTGGCCAATGGATCTTGTCAGTCAGTTCCATATAAGCAAACCTTTTGAGCACACCCACTGGGGGAATTGGCATAAAACAAGTCAGCATTGCCAGTGGCAGGTGGCAGCAAAGAATCCACACTAATGGCAGACTGGAAGAACTGTGCTACCTATTACAGTTGATACGTGACCCAGAATTATTTTGGTTATCTTTAGAAAATGAATGGGCACATGGTGCAGGTGTTTTCATGGATTTTTTTGGGAAATTTTGCAGTCATTGGGTGCACATCCAGGATGGGATTTAAAAGCCCCTCTTTATCAATGTCTTATTGAATTAAAAAGTAATGCAGCGTGAGGAGTAGGGAAAAATGGAATAGAAAGATAGAAAAGTGAAGTGATTTGTGGCTCATTTGTCTGGTACAACTGGCCTTGGGTTAGGAGAAGTGTGCTTCACTTCAAACTCTGATTCATTATGTTTTTTCTTCCCTTTTGTTAATAAATTATTCCCGTTTTCATATTATTTATTCTGTTATCAGCATTTATCTGATATACTGTAGAGACAGGTAAGTAGGTGCACTGCTGGATAATTTGGTGTCACTTACACTGATCAGCCACAACACTAAAACCGCTGAGAAGTGAAGTGAATAACATTGATTATCTTGTTACAGTGGCACCTGTGAAGGGGGGGGGAGGTGGTTTGGGGGGTGAGATATATTAGGACAGCAAGTGAACAGTCAGTCCCTGAAAGCATTGTGTTGGAAGATGGAAAAATGGGCTATCATTGGATCTGAGTGTCTTTGACAAGGACCAAATTGTGATGACTAGTATCAAAGAAGTACCGGGCGTGTTAATTGATAATATTCTTGACATAGTAAATTCGTCATTAAATATGGGGGTCTTCCCAGACTGTCTTAAGACTGCTGTAGTTAATCCCCTGCTCAAGAAAAATAATCTTGACGCCTCTGCTTTTGAAAATTTTAGACACATCTCTAACCTGCCCTTCTTAAGTAAAATTCTAGAGAAGGCAGTAATTTTTGAAATTAAATGACCACCTCAATAAACATGCTATTCTTGATAAATTTCAGTCAGGTTTCAGAACAAATCACAGCACAGAAACTGCACTCGTTAAAGTAGTAAATGACTTGCGGGTAAATGCAGACAGAGGCCATTTATCTGTTCTCATCCTCCTAGATCTGAGTGCCGCATTTAACACCTTTGATCACTATATTCTTAGAAATCGTCTTAGTCAATGGGTGGGCCTCTCTGGCAGTGTCTTAAATTGGTTTGAATCCTACCTGGCAGGGAGAAAATTCTTTGTTAGTTGTGGTAATTACAACTCAAAGACACATGATATCCTATATGGTGTTCCACAAGGCTCTATCCTGGGTCTGCTGCTCTTTTCAATTTACATGCTTCCGTTAGGTCAGATTATCTCAGGTTACAACGTGAGCTACCACAGCTATGCTGATGACACACAGCTGTACTTATCAATAGCACCTGATGACACTGACTCTCTCGATTCACTAACACAATGTCTTACTGGTATTTCTGAATGGATGAATAGTAATTTTCTCAAATTAAATAAAGAGAAAACTGAAATTTTAGTGATTGGCAATAATGGATTCAATGAGGTTATCAGAAATAAACTTGATGCATTAGGATTAAAAGTTAAGACGGAAGTAAAAAACTTAGGGGTAACTGTTGACTGTAACCTGAATTTTAAATCGCATATTCATCAGACCACTAGGACAGCATTTTTTCACTTAAGAAACATAGCAAAAGTTAGACCTCTTATATCATTAAAAGATGCTGAGAAATGAATTCACGCGTTTGTTTTCAGTCGACTGGATTACTGTAACGCACTCCTCTCAGGACTACCAAAAAAGACATAAATCGTTTGCAAAATGTAGCTGCTAGAATCCTAACTAGGAAAAAAAAATCCAAACACATTTCTCCAGTTTTGATGTCACTACACTGGTTACCTGTGTCTTTCAGAATTGACTTTAAAATTCTGCTTATAGTTTATAAAGCCTTAAATAATCTCGCTCCATCTTATATATCGGAATGTCTGACACCTTATATTCCAAATCATAACCTTAGATCCTCAAATGAGTGTCTCCTTAAAATTCCAAAAGCTAAACTTAAAAGAAGTGGTGAGGCGGCCTTCTGCTGTTATGCACCTAAAATCTGGAATAGCCTGCCAATAGGAATTCGCCAGGCTAATACAGTAGAGCGCTTTAAAACACTGCTGAAAACACATTACTTTAACATGGCCTTCTCATAACTTCACTTTAACTTAATCCTGATACTCTATATGTTCAATTCAGCATAATAACTATTCATAGTGGCTCTAAAATCCATACCAATCCCTACACTCTCTTCAGTTTTTTTTTCCGGTTTCTTTGTGGCGGCGGCCTGTGAAGTGGGGAGTGAAGGCTGGCCTATCTGGTCTGATCCCACAGAAAAGCTACTGAAGTACAAATTGCTGAAAAACATATTTCTCGCCATGAAAGAAAGGTGTCATAACACGCAGCACAATCACAGCTTGCTGTGTTTGAGGCTGCATAGCTGCAAACCAGTCACGGAAAGAAGGCAATTTTTTGGAAGCAGTATGATGCCCTGGACAATGTTTGGCTGGGTAATCTTGAGTCCTGGTATTCATATGGATGTTACTTTGACACATACCACCTACCTAAAGGTTGTTGCAGACCACAAACACCCCTTCATGACAATGGTATTCCCTAATGACTGTGATCACACTGCATAAATTGGTTAGGAAAGGTTTGAGGAAGACGACAAAGAGTTCAAGGTGTTGACTTGGCCTCCAAATTCCTCAGATCTCAATTCGATCAAGCATATAATAAATTCACTTGACTTGACATGATCTATGGAATGTACTGGAAAAATAAGTCTGATCCATAGAGGCTCCACCTCCCAGCCCCTAGGACTTAAAGGATATGCTACTAATGTCTTGGTACCAAATACTTTAGGACACCTTCAGAGGTCTTGTGGAGTCCATGCTTCCTCGGGTCAGAAGTGTTTTGTTGGCACGAGGGGGACCCACACAATATTAAGCATTGTGGCGTATAAGTGTATGCATAATTATGATTCCCTTTGCAGTATCCCACAAGTGAGTGTTACAGATTTTTAATAATTCAGTTCATAAACACAAAAGTGTTCAGTTTTATCTGACCTGTTGAACTTCAGTTTTCTAAATATACAACATTATTGCTAGCTATTACTCTATATAAATTATCATATACCTTTTTTATTTTCTTTTAACATTGTTACTTTAAGGGGCCTGTAAAAAAACAAGAGAAATGCCATATTAAATATTTCAAACCATTCATGTTAAAATATTTGTTATGAGCCATTGTATTAGTTAACTGACCTCCTTAAACTCTCTTTTTCAGTCCTACTGGATTGTATTTTTCAATTACTGAGATGACTGGAGTAGTCTCTTTGGCAGAGTTCTTTTGAGAACACTGTCAAAAGTACCTTTAATCTTTATTTACTCCGTCAAATGCCCTTATATCTATAGACTCAAATGGATGGTTGTTTGGTCCTTACCAGCTTCCACATGTTATTAATGCGTGTGTCATGGCTAATATATGTCCGGTTACTTCCTGCAAAGAGAACAGAACTGGTTCAATGAAATCTTTAAGAATGAGCTGTTACGCCATTTATTTAACACTAGATATGTCTTTTTTTCTTAAACCTGAAATCTTCACCTGCACTGAATTACTGCATTAGAATCTACTTTAAAAATATAAAATGTTAATGTTTCAACCATGCATTCTATGATTCATATTCAATATTTTCATTTGTTACTATATCACACTGTATAATGTACCATATGAAGACACCATAGTCTTGCATGAATTCATAAATTTGTCTAATAAATTTCCATAGGATTGAAATGAATCCATTGATTCATTTCATAAATTCCTGAAGTCCAAAAATATAAATGTGAGCCACTAATCTTAAAATAAAAATATATTAAAATATATTTTATTTATATATAACACTAGGGGGCTTCACTCGCCAACCCCCGTGTTTTGTTTTCCGGATACACTCTTGTAAGATTTTTATTTTATTTGAATTGTTGCTATTTCATTAGTTTCACTTTTATTTCAGAACTTCTGTAAAAACAATATTTGGAATCTTTCATGTCCCAATATGCTGAATCTTTTAAATGAGGTCTGTGAGACTTGTGTTTAATGACTTTGTACCATAATTTAGGATAGGTTTCCCTGTTTGGAATTTCAGCACAGGCAAAACGATCCTCATCATCAGCAGTTAATATTTTCTTTTGCAAAGTAACCAATAAATGCATGTGAGTTAAACCCTGTTTTTGAAATTCTCTGACTTAAACTAATTTCCTTTTGTTTGCGTCAATGCAATCTGTGCTCTTTTTTTTTTGATACTGTAGCAACTGACGTAATAAAGTGTCACGAAAGTTCTACTTTAACAATCGCCGAATGTGTAACTCCAAACACAACTTTCTAGCACTCTGTCCAACCCCTCCTCCCACAGGTCTCGCCTCCAACTTACCGCATCAATCAGCACCCAGCTATCAGTCTTCCGTGCTGTACTCTGCTCTCCCTCGATCGGACCTAACAGTCACTTAAAACAAAAAAGGCTTCAGCTTGGCTGGGACGCTACAATACTTTCGACTGTTACTGCTTTCATATTCTGTACCTTTCTCTGCATATGTATCACGCCTTGGGTCTCTTTTCCCTGTGGTGCTCTTTCTTCTTTGCTTAGAGCACAGGATCTGTGTGTGCCACGTGACTTTACATGACTGAATGTTTTGCTGGCTGGCCGTGCTCCTATTTGATAAGAAGGGCGGGTCTTGCAAGAATCTTATATTCCACATCCCCACAAGACTGCCCTGGGACAATCTCTTGGCACCAAGTGTCATGTTTACGCTCCCCGCGAGACGCTGCGTGGCCAGTCTTTAAAATGTCTTTTGAGAACTTCCGAGAAGATCCATATCGTCACCTTGCTTTTCCATTTCACCAGGATTTTTTTTTATATAGAGAGAGATACAAAAATTATCCTGTAACTTTCTGAGATTTGTATACAACTGTATTGTTTGAAAGTCAAAAAATATTAAGAACAGTATTATCATTGTGCTGTTTCTTTAGATAATAGACATGCAACAAAAAAACACACGCAAAAGGCTTAGAGTTTCTTTAATTTATCAGCATGATACATTAGTCTCACACCATATCCTTTGCTTCATGTAAACATTATAACAGCAGTGTGTCACCTTCTCCGTGTTTCCCATGCATTTTCCCCTTTTTCCTTCTGTGTCCCAGCTGTGAAACCTTGGTACACACTGACATGCAGTTTCCAAGGTAACAGATATGACCAGCAATTGTGTTTAAGTATTTGGAGCCATCTTGCTTAGTGAGTGTAAGTTACAGCAGATGTTTTGGAATTTAACACTTTTAAGCTGCTTCACAGAAAACCAAAGTTTCTTTGATCACAAGCAAATTTACACAATTATACAATGGTCCTAGTACCTAGACTTTTTGGATAGCAAAAGGTATTTATCTCTTTACTTCTTCCTTCTTTATACTGTACAGCATTAGAATATTTCTGTGGACGTGAACAGCCCATCAAACTGTTATGAGTTGATTCAATAGGTTTAAATTATTATGAACATCTTTTAATTTGCGAAAGTGATTGACTTTGAAAATCTTCCTCTGATCTCCTTTTACTCCAATTTAAATGTTTAATACTGTATTCAAACTGAATTTTCAAAACCTCTATGAACACAATAAAACTTTACTATCATTTTTTGCCAAACCATCAAAAATACTTTAGAGTCAAAAGCAGTTTTCTGCATTTCACAGCAATTCCTGTTTCATAATGTTCACTTTTTAAAAAATTGCGAAAGAGGAGGATTATCAGAGTTTTAAAGGTAATGTCAGCTGTAAGGCATCTACTGTAAAGCACTGAGTCAACGTACCTTTCTATTTATCTCAGAGAACAGGCAGCAATCTAGATAACATTCGGCCTGAGCATGCACAATGACTGTGGATCAATTTATATTCTTTAGTCAACTCAATGTTCATAATTTTTGAATATGAAATGAAACCAAACAACCATGATAATATAAGGGGATATACAGCTTTCATAATGACAATAACTAATGCAGAGATTGAACTGGGGTCTCTGGGAATGTAAGGCAGAAGCACAAATGCCTTTGCCACTACCTCATTCAGTACACTTCATTTCAGTAATGCTTTCATTTAAACAACTTTCTCCTCCACACTGCCTTCTCCTAGCAGTCCAAAAAGTAGATAAATATTTTTTAAAGTGCCATTGTTTCCAAAAATGACAGGGGACAGCAATTGTCATTTTAAAGCAATTTTATAAATCAAGACCCACATATTCACTATAGCATAAAGGCAGTCTAATGGAAGACACAAGATTAAAACCCACTGTATTCACGGCACGATTAACGCTGCAGGCATATTCATTTTCTGCACAGCTGGGAAGACTATAATATTTTTACATGAAGGCAGTCAAGTTCTTCTTATTTATTATTTTCTTGGATCGTGTGTATCGTGACATTTTTCAGCCATAGACTTCAAAAGCAAAATCAGCATACAAAGCTTTATATTAAAAAATTACAATTAAATGAATAAATAAATATACAATTGTATGTTTGTATGTATTACTGCAATGAAAAGTTCAGGATAGGTTTTTTTTTTTTTTTGCATTTACTCACTTAGCTGATGCTTTTATCCAATGTGAGTTACAAAACTGTTTTTGATCAGGCTTTTACAAGGGGAGGTTACAAAATTGACCATCACAAATGAAGATCTTAATTCCAAACAAAGTGCAAAACTAGTTCAATTCTTCTTAAACAGAGGGGGAGAACCAGCAGTTCTGGTACACGTGGGCAGCTCATTTCACCAGGTAGGGACTACATATGAAGAGAGTCTGGATTGAGAATTATTACCACTCAGAGGTGGCATCACCAGACACTGTTCACTAGCTGACCTGAGTGGGCAAAAAGAAGCTTAAGACTTAACTAGTGTCTCCATATACATAAGTACTGACACACTGACTACTCTATAGGCAAGCATTAAGCGTTTTAATTTAATACAGTACATGCCGTATCAGAGAGTGATTGTAGCAACGTGAAAAGAGAGGTGAAATATGTTCATCTTGCCTGGTTGAGCCCAGGATGTGCCCCTGCATGTTGAATCATCTGCTGCTCCTGCAAGTAGAAAGTTGCTGCTGTCAAGTTGTAACATAAACAGTGTCTGGACTAGGAGTTGTACTGCACAATAATAACAATTATAATTATTCTTTACTTTTATATAGCTCTTTTCTCACTACTCAAAGCGCTTCAGCGAATGGGTAGCTACTTCATCCACCACTAATGTGTATCATCCACCTAGATGATACAATGGCAGCCTTTTTTGTGCCAGTACACTCGCCACACATTGGATGTTAGGTGGTGAATTACAGACAGGGAATGATTAGGGGGCCAGAGTGACTAGGCCATGGTGGACAATTTAGCCTGGACATCGGGGTACACCCTACTCTTTAGCATATTCTGTCAGATACAGCCTGATTTGGGGGATGTTAAACAGAGTGAATCTGCATTTTTCAGAGACAGTTGTAGTGTGGTCAGTGAAGGATAGTTAGTCAACAATCACCATCCTACGGCTGTGTACTGACTTGGTTTGTTATTGCCCAAACTCACTGGGCTGAACAGAGATGGAGTTTGAATGGCCAGGTTGACAGAGATAACATGGGAGAGTTGAAGATGATGCTCCTTTAGCCAAGTTGAGATGTCCATGGGATATGCTGAAATAGTCCTGTGGAGGAACAGAAAGGTACAGCTGTGTATCACTGGCATAACACTACTACAAGAAACCATTGGACTGGATGATATGGCCTAGTGAGGTGGTGTACAGAGATTAAAGGAAAGGACTAATCTTTTATGGCACCCATGTGTGAAAATTGGGCCGTGGTGCTGTGTTAATTTTAAATAACACCCTGAAAAGTGCAGGCAATAACTGGGCACAGGTGGGTGTGCCAACACGCTTTGTTCCAGGAACAAATGGGCAGGTACCCCATTAATTCCTCAGAGGGAGAGGGAGAGGCGCGTACACAGCTTAACCCCATTAGGAGTGTCAGTTTAAAATGAGACAGAGGGAGAGCCGTGAGAAGAGCATCATTGAAAAAGGCAAGACGAGCCAGGCAATGTGGGCGAGTGGCAGTGCAATCATAGGCCCGCAAGGGAGTGAAGGATCAGCAATCTAGGATCAGATCATTCCACCTGATTAATTGTTGAAGAGTGGGAATGATTGAGCTGGTGTCCTACCCCAAGGATCCGAGGTACGCCAGGGGTGCAAGAAGGAAGATTGGAGGAACACCAACCCCAAGCGGTCTGGTTGGTGTTGTTTGGGAGGCAGCAAAGACTGGGGGTCAAGTAGTGACTGAGGCTGCTTATGTCTCCACCCACTGAACGAGCAATGGGTGAGCCGAGAAGACGAAAATGGAGTAATGCTGGGCTCATCCAACGGAATATGAAGGACCCGATGGCTGTTGATTTTAATCTTGTTTTAACCCTTGTGTTAAACTTACTGACAGTCATTGTTTTTAAGGATTTTTTATTTAAAGAAGAAAGCACTGCACTTTTGAATACTGTTTGTTCTGATTGACTTTGTTTTAATAAAAGCACTTATCACTCTGCACCTACCCCTTACTATGTGTGAATGCCCTCATTTGCTAGGCTCATCCCTCGGGCATGTTATCAGTGGTAGTGGGTTCAAGAGGCTCCCTGGAAGGACCCAGTACCATGGAGCTGACCCACACCATCACACTGTGTGCTTGCCTATTGTCAGGAGAAAATGGTAGAATCTACCTAACAGGAAGGATTCAAACAATCAGAGAGCACTCCTAGTGATGCCAAGGTCAGAAAGTGACATAGAAGATCTAATAGTTAACTCTATCAAAAGCAGAGGAGGATGAGGACGGATGGCATGCTGTTATCCAGCTGTAACATGTCCCCTACTGTTAGTAGAGCTGTCTCAGTGGAATGGCCCCTTTTGAAGTCCGAATGATTAGAATCAAACAATCTGTTCTTCAGAAGGAAAGGAGACATGATAAATGACAGCACATTCAAGTTTTTTTGATAGAAAGGAGAGGAGGTAAGGTCTGTAATTGCCTACTTGAGATGGGTTGAGTGTGGGCATTTTATACTTTATTTATGTTCTCATCCACAATTTTCTTGATTGCTCTAAAATTTCATATCAGCCAATGCTGTCAAATCAGAAATAAAAGAACTTCATGTTTGTTTGGGTAGCAGTACTGTCTCACAAATCTAGTATCCTGTGTTGGATAGTCACCTACAGCTGTTGTGTGGAATTTGCAACTTTTCTCAATGCCAGCCTTAATTGTTTTCTGACATCCAATTCCAAATTTGCCCATGTGTGAGTAAGCCATGCAATGGCCACAGCTGTTTTCTAACTTCAGACTCTTAATGGCCTGGAACTGGATTAAGCAGGGTTGAGAATGGTATGCTACTTTGCGGCAAATGACAAAAAAATTTGCTCAACATAATCCACTCATTATTTGCTTTTCACATTGACAGCCATAATGAAGGCAGGTTGAACAGATCAGACAACGCCTCACTTTGCATCTTCATACCCTCCGGCACAACTTCGAAATATTCTCAGGGATTTAAGGTTACTAATCCCAATATTGTGTCTTACATCTGCTCTAAAAATCTTTCCAGTTCATTGTGCTTGACATACATTATGTATTAGGTGCACATGGGGCTCTTTCATTAGATGTCCAAATCTCTTTACCTAACTGTTCTTGACTTATATCTCCACTTTGTGGTCCTGCAAGACTGTCACATTTCTCACACTGCTGCAGACAGTGATCACAGCCAACTATAATTAGGAATGCTATTTTGACTTTTTTATGCTCTTTATCATTTTTCTAAAGCACTATCTAAAACTCATGTGTATTAGGTGAGATGACAAACATTATATATAAATGGAGAATTTATCCAAGGACTAAGCTCACACTTACTGTGCGCACAAGTGGTCAACATCCTAGGCTGTCATGAAATGCTCTGACAAGCCTTGGCACCCTTAACTATCATTTCAAATGCCCTCTGTTAGCCTCTCTCTCTCTCCATTTGCCTTTTTATGTTGTGTCCTGCCAATCTTGAACTGCTTAGCAACATGTAATAAGTGTGACCATCTGCCCAGTCCAAGGGAAAGATATTCAAAGAAATCACAGAAAAACCCATGCTATTAAAGAAACCCTATAGACTTAGAGTAGCCGCAGCACTTACTACAAACATATAAGTGACTGCCAATAATGAAACTCTAGTTTGATATTCCAGGAACCTGAGAAAAGGAGAAATAAAAATGAGAATGTCTGTGTTCAGACTAAATTTCATTATATGGGGACTTATGGTTAATTGTTCAGTGCTTCTTTTTTTGTATTTGTATAATTTAATTCAAAAACATTGATAATTCAGCATTCACATGATTGGTGACGTGTGTATTATTTTTAAGGCAGTCGTATCAAAATTTTACATTATAGTATGAAACCTTTTGATATAGTTGAATAATTTGCTGTACATCATATGGGCAACAAAATTATTACTTATTCTTTCATTTATGCAACTCAAGTACCATTAAAGAAAAGGTAATGGAAATTGTCTGCATATTCACATAATATATGCAATGCTCAGTACAACATGTATTAAGAACACAGCATAAACAACTGAAACAATAAAGAATAAAACTCAATAGTCCTTTAGTATTAAATTGGATGTAGCTGTCAAGTACGGGATAGGATTGGAGCTCAGGATGACATAGGATGCTTGCAATGTCCAGCCATCATAGATGGTCTAAGCAGAGAGTACAAAGCACAAATTCATCATTGTCAATAGAAAATGTAGCATTAACCTCAAGGATGTGGAAGAAATTATGCATAAGTGCAGCAATCAAGGCCTTACAACTGACTGTGCTTCCAGATGTAGGGTGGCAGAGGCAGGAAGAGTGGAGTATATTTATTTTTACTCCAGCACATCTAATTTATTGTCTTCCCAAAAATGGAGATGGTGGCACCACTGAAGCCTAGACACACTGGAGCATTACAACACAGATTTTACCCTCAGAAATAGACTCAATATCCCTAGTTACATTTGACATTGGCTTTTTTAAGGATGGCACTTTCACTCTATTTAAAAAAAATCTGAAAATGTTAATTTCACCTCTCTATGGTCCAGGGTATGATGTTAATCTGCATCCATCCCTGCCTGTTGGCACTCCAACCTGCAGGGAAAAACTTGGGGGTTGGTGGCAGAATTGGCACTGCAACCACCATAAAAAAACCTCACACTGTTCCATTGCACCTGAGCTAGTGTGGTGCTGGGGTATCACCCGTTGCATGGCTGCAATAGGGTCCTAATCCGGACCCTGAGTTGGTTTGTTGTTTGGTGGGTGCGGCAATGCATTGTATCAGTGCGTGCTCCTAACCTCCTCCTCTATGGTATCTTTGTTCAAATTTAACATGTACCCCCTCCCTCCCCATAGTTGCTGAAAACAACCTTATTTGAATATACTGCCCACATTAACTCAGAATCATTTCCCTTGGCTTATTAAGTTCTTTCTATTAACAGTCTTTTATTTTTGGAACTGCAACACTGACCACTCCCTGATTCCCTCAAAGGTAAAGTGCAAACTGAAAAAAATCTACTATTCTAAAATGAAACGTCAGCCAAGAATCAACATCAGTAAGACTGCTTATCCAGACAAAAAACAAGAGTTCATCAAGCAGCTTGAGAAGCCCCTATCCAGTGACAAAACACAAAGTGTAGAAGATAGATGGAACTTTATTTGAAATATCATCAATAATGCTACCGTCAAGACTTATGGCCAGAAGGAACATGCAAGCGCAGAACGGTTTCAGGCCAGCCCCCCCTTACTTGAGCCTGTCATCAACATAAAACACAATGCACTGATTAAAGACCTACCTGTTCAGCAAGAGCAGGACACTGAACCCAAGGTGGAAGAGCACAACAAAGCTGTTGATGACCTAACATGTGAATAAGCACCAGAGGAAGACGACACACCACCTGAGATCATCAAATGTGGAAAGTCAGCCCTACTAGAACTGCTAAACAAGCTCCCGAGTCTCTGCTGAGGAGAAGGCAGCATGTTCCAGGATATGAGCAATGCCAGATAGTCACAAGGGTGACCACTCAGATTGCAACAGCTACCGGGGCATTTCCTTGTTGAGTACTGTGGGCAAAGGTTTTGCCAGAGTGGTCCCGTCTTGATTCCAAGTTCTCACTGATCGCATTTACCTTGAGTCACAATGCAGATTCATGGCTGAGAGATCTACACTTGACATGACTTTCTCTCTACGTCCCCTCCAAAAGAAATGTCAGAAAAAGCAAATGCCTTTATACATTGCCTTCATCAATCTCACCAAGGCATTTGGCCTTGTGAGCAGGGGAGGTTTGATCCAGCTATTGAGGAAGCTCTGCTGCCCCCCACAACTCCTTAGCATTGCCATCTCTTTCCATGCATACATGCAGGGTGTAGTCATCTACAATGGCAAAACCTCAGAGCCATTCATAATCAAGAGTAGAGCAAAACAAGGTTGTGTTCTTGCACCAACTTTGTTTGGCATCTTGTTTGCGCTCCTGCTAAACGTCATATTCAAACACTGTGCGAAAAGATGTCCACCTACTCACTAGTAGAGACAGAAAGCTATTTAATTTGGGGCGCCTGAGGGCCAGTACTAAGGTTCGCATATTCGTCCTTAGAGAATTGCTATTTGCTGATGATGCGGCACTGGTCTCACACACTGCAGAGGACCTCCAACAACTGATGAATCAGTTTTCCCAGGCCTGCTGTCTATCAAACAAATGTCTTGGGTCAGGACATCCCTACACAACCATCAATCAGCATTGACAATTTAATGCTTGAAATGACCAACAACTTCACTTACTTGGGCTCTAAGATAACCAACTGTAGACAACATTTAAAGTATGTTACTTTGACCTGTAAACTTTATTTCATTGTATCTGATTTTATTCATATGAACAGAAATCAGGCAAATTTAGGTATGACAACTGAACATATAAGGCAAGCTGACTGACAGAATGGGCAGATTCTATAGGTTAGCAATATGACAAGAAGATAAGCAACAAACGGCTGTTTGCTGCCAAGATAGGACATTCAGGGAAGGAAGCGTGGAGTGACCCAAAAGCTCAGTTTCTGGTTTAAAGTGGCTCTTCTATTTTCTGTGAGTGATGAACCAGCAAACCAAACTGTTCTCATGTTTGGAGCTTGCATGATTGTGTTTCGGACTCTTGAACTGTAGGATATGTATAAATGCTTAGACTTTGCCCAGAACAGCAGAGCTCAACTACAGATGGATGGAAGATCTCTCAGCTCCTGGCCATGACTAGAACAACATGCTTTCCCATACTCTGTCTCGAAGTTGGACAAGCCTCGATTGATCATGGTTTGGCCAAGTATAGCTCTCATTCAAGTATTATCCTAATTAATTATCCTATATTAAACAGAATCTAGTATAATTTTCCTTTAGTGTTACTGATTCTTTATTCTGTTTAGAATTACCGACATACTGCAAATGGAAAAATAAAAGATATTGTTGGGTTAATAATGGCTTCAATCTGTAATGAACTTCTTGCCAGGGTGTATACTGCATGCAAGATTCCTAACCACAATGAATTAATTTTGTTGCTTCAGATGATATTGGCAGGGGAAGGACCAGCCATTAAGCAGGGTGGGTACCTGTGGCTGGGTAATCGACATTCTAGCTACAATTGGATAGGGATCTGTTTTTCTCACAGCTGTTAGTTGGCGGGCTTAAGGCTAGGTTTAAAATGTCATTAGAACATATAGCAAGCAATAGGAAAAATGCTGCTTGTGTACACATTTATTTTTCAACTTCAATTTAAAAATCTAAACGAGGAGAAACATGGGGAATTAAGTGACATTCATCATAGCAGAGATCTTGGTTCAGCAGAAAGTATGAGCACAGTTAATTTGAACTGAGGAGCAAACAAAAGATGACAGAAAGAATTGGCTGCCTTATGCCTTATGGATGTACAGACGGTTGTTAAAAGCATAAGTAGAAAATAAGTGTTGTGTTGGGCAACACTGTTGTACACGAACTAACAGTGTTACACAGTTAATTATTACAATAAATGATGTGTTAGAAAAGTTACAAGAAACTGTGCATTATCAAGAGTCTGTGCATACAGATACTGTAATGTGCAAGGCTGTAGTTACCTTGCTGAAAGATGAGTCATCCATAGTTAAAACGAACAGCTTCAATGACTTCTTGCATAGTCCAGAGCCATGCTAAGTAAAATCACAGCAGCGAACACAGCAGTGGCTTGCTATAAAAAATAATAATAATAAAAACTGACTCTGTCCACCCGATAAAAGCACTGTCTCAGGCTGCGCTACTTATCCTTTTACTGCAGCTTTGAAATCACAAAAAAGGAAAAAAAAAAAGGAGCACCAACACTGATATGAGCCATCAAATTTATTAATCTGCTACAGGAACAGAGAACAAAAAAAAAAACAGAGAAAGTTATCTGAACTATTGCTTAATTTACATGTTTGTGTTAACACTTTACTTTTAATTTAAGAGCATTTGCTGAAAAGATTTCAAAATATCTGCTATAAATTTATTTCCAGTGCTCTGAGTTAATTTGGGTTAAAGTACGTAAAGTAATATTTGATGAAATAAAACATTTCCACTTTTGCTTAAAAATGGTCGTACATTTGGGAAACATTGTTACTTCAAGACCTGATAAAGTTTTAAGGAAAAATGTTCTTTTGATATATAGAAAATAAAAGGGAGACTATTTCTTTCCTTTCCAGTGCCTAATGTTTATGCGTGTGTACGGTTGTGTTTTTTGGGAACTATTACAGTGGAGCGTGTGGTGGTACAATGGTTAGCACTCTTGCCTGGCAATAGGAAGTGAAGACTCGTTTATATGATTTTTGTGTCAAGTTGGTATATTCTCTGTGAATGCATAGATATTTCTGGGAATGCTGTCTTGTTGTGGTGCCATGCTGTGTGGCTTCCCAATGATTAGATTTTTCCTTTTCATTGCAAAATCAGATTTCCTTGGAAGCTTTTTTCCTTGTTGTTGTTGACTCAGTTCGCTAATGGAGTCTCCATGATCTTATTGAGTTGAGCTAGATTGTGTTGTGCTCCCTGTTTGATAAATTTAACACCAGCTTGTGCCATAAGAGGCTGTTTGGTGTCTGTTTATTCTGATAAGTTTATATTTATATTGCATGTATAGCAAGGAGTGTGTAAATGTTTTGAATACTTAAGGGTGAATACTTATAAACAAAACACAACCTTGAGTGAGTTTACAGTATGTTGTGAGATGTCTGCAAATGAAATGCAATTTTAAAAGAAGTTTAAGTGAGCATGAGAAAATATAATGTGTGAACGAGTGAAGCAATTGATAAGTGTGCATGAATCTATGCAAGGCACTGTTACAGAGGGACAGTGGAGGTTCCTGTTTGTGGAAAGCTGTTTTTCATCAGTATGCTGAATGTTGTCCTGTTTTGTGAAATAAGGTACTTCTATCTTAGCCAAGTAAGCTACTTGGGAATGAAGTTCGAAAAATCTATTTAGAGATAAAAGAAGAGCATTTTTTGTTGACTGATCAAGGGGTCTGAAGAAGATTAAAAGATCTTGTTCTCGGTCTGGGATAGCAGATGCCCCCCATATGTCATTATGTGTATGTCTATAAATGTATGACTACGAAAAGTATGTGCATCTTTGTGTGTCAGCTGACTAATTAGTAATTTGAAGAAGATCCCAAAAGTGGGGGGCAGCCCAAATAGTAACAGGGGATCATATCTATAGTTTAAACATGATGCCTTCAGGAGAAGAGTAATACATTGGAACTTTTAGAAATGCTCAAGCACATAAAGTTAAAAATGACAGTAATATGTTTAATACTGATGGTAATTAATCTTGTATGCTAGTCAGTGGGCCTAGCCTGTCACTGATGCAGCATTAAATAAGGCAATGACCTACTGACCATGCTGCGTGCCAGTAAAGTCAGCACATAGAGCATAGAGCAAAGTGCTTGTAGCAGTGATCAGTAAGAAATTGTAAGACCTGAATTCCAATATATGAAAGTATAAAATGCATAAACAGATGTGTAACTTCAAATCTATAGATACGCTTTTTCCCCTGATTCAGCAAATACTCTGTGGCCAAGGATGGGACACGCAGGATATCCAAAATACTATGTTGCATGAAACAAGTTTAAAGGGCAAGCTTAAAGGATACTCTGGGCAAAGTAATCATATGTTTATCATACCAATGGGTGGTAAATGTTTGTTTATCAAACACAGTCTCAATAGTAATAATTATCTGACTTCTTTTCTGTGCAAGCTCATTAATTGTACAAGTGTGTTTGACACCCTGTATAATAAAATTGATAAAAAAAAGAACCAGAGCTTTGAATAACATAAATGTGAGGTGCAAACAGACTCTGAATGTTGCCATATTAGACTGGTTTCTTTCTCCAGTCTTCATATAGAATACAGCAAGAGGAAAGGTTTACATATTTTGTTGTACAAGAAAGAGCATTTTGAAAAAGAATAGATTATAAACACCAGTAATAATGAAATGTATTCTACAACTGAAATATGTACATTCATTTATAACTGTTAATGGTTAATTTTATAAAATATTTTGTTGATACATCAATGTATTATAAGTTTAGTGTTCAGTGATACTGCGGTGGGTTGGCACCCTGCCCAGGATTGGTTCCTGCCTTGTGCCCTTTGTTTGCTGGGATTGGCTCCAGCAGACCCCCGTGACCCTGTATTCGGATTCATCGGGTTAGAAAATGGATGGATGGATGTTCAGTGATAATGCACTTATATGGGTAGATTATCAAATCAGTTATACATCAAGAAATATATGTGCCATATGGGAATGATTCAGATGTTTAACATTGGTCTACAGAAACTATGCTTTTGTAATATCTTAAAGAAATTTAAGAGATTTGTATCTTGGTAAAATAAACTACAGTTTTTTTATAAGTTAAAAGGTTTTTCTTTATAGATAAAAATGAATACGCCCATAAGTTAAGTAAAACTGGGAGCACAAAGAAGAATGAAATATGTAATATTCTGTTATAGTGTAAAATATATGTGTTGGATAACCAATGCAATATGCGTATTTTTGTTAAGTGCATTATAATACTGAAAGAAACATTTTCACTAATCTGGTTAACATGTAACAACTTGCAACATTATCTAGTGGTCATTCATGATGTATGATATGAGTTTGGGAACCGAGTGTCTAGGATTTCCATCAATAGAGTTCTGTATCATATTATACTGATGAAGCATTGTTTTATGCTATGTATTTGCTCTACCTTTCCACCCTCCTTAACTCCATTACTATAGCAAGTGTTTTAGTTTGGAAAATCAATGTAATGGTAGTTCAAACCTCTCCAGCTCAGTGGTGGTGTTTTATCAGCAATGAAAAGGTGGTGTTCTATGATGATTCAAAGTGACTGTACCAATGACTCTTGGTGCACTGCGCATACCTGATAATAGCTGGTGAAGAAATGACTTGCTTACCCAGAGTAGGAGAACTGTAGAATAGATAATTGTAAGATAATTGCTGAGTAAACCTGATGACATGATTTAATTGTGCAGACATTAATAAAAGAAGGCAAAGTATGTTATAGACTCTATGACAAGCGGACTTTGAAATAACGCTAAGGTGGAAAATGAAATGACAGCTGTTGGGAGTAAGGATGGTCATGGTTGACTACTACACAGGTTGTGGAATGTAAAGTGTTCCTCTATTGATGGAAAAAGTCACCATGTGTGCATCTCATCACTCTGCAATGGCAAAGACTCGTTAGTTCCTGTACCAGACACGTCACTTAATGGATAATTAACTTCAAAGAGATCAACAAAGCCACCAGAAAAGACTGGGTTGGACAAGGCATTTATAGAAAGGTTAGGCAAGAAAATATTTGAAAGTGTTATAAGAGGGGCACAAGAGTACAAGGCCAGGAATAGTTCACAACAAATTACATTGAACTGTAAACTATAGTGAAGGTTGGGAGGACTGAAAATAGTGGAATGTCTTCTCTTTAAAAATTATGCAGTAATACTAGTAGAAACCTACTATAGTATTCATAGCACTAGATTGGGAAATACTACAATAGCATCTGATGTGTGTTATAACTGTTATACCAAAGGGTGGGCACATACGTTCACACACCTTAGCTGGAAAATGTTATAAGTGCCAAATGACACTTAATTTCACTGACGTGCTTTAGACAAATATTACATCTATATGATTATTTAAAATGTAACGTAGACCATTAGTACCCACTGTAAGGGGCCAAGTATATTATGTTGCAACAATGAAACTAATGTAAAACACAAAACCGATAAAGAAAAAAGTAATTACCATTGCAGAAACAGTAAAAGAGATCTCTACACACCACTGGTGAGGAAAAGCACAATCAACAGCTGGAGGACAGAAGACAACGCAGAATGCGGAGACAGCAAACTCAGACTTCTGATACACATTCAGCCTTTGTCTGCAGCACCTGTGCCATGCCAGGATTGGATTATTGAGCCACTCCAGATGATGCCCACAACAGGACTGATCAACACTACCATTATCTTTCAAGATAGACGGATGTCGACATTTTTGCCACTGCCTAAATCTTCATCAGTTGTCCCTCGCCCAAATCCAGAAACTATATTTCTAATATTACAAGAAAATACTTTCTTTAGCTTAACAGCCTCCTAAACTGTGTGTATTTTCAAAAGGGTCTTTTGGTTACCACCAAGACAGGTACTGACCACTCTCCTTTTAGTTGACTCAGATTGCTTCCTTGGCCTTCCCTGATGTTGTACTAAAGGATGGGAAATAAAGTAGCACAAAAAGGAAACTGAAGAAGATAGATTGTCAAAAATTGGGAACTCAAAACCAAAACATGTGTTTGTCACTCACGCGTGCTTAGGAGGCAGGCTAAGGGCTTAACTGGGAGTAAGACACAGAGAATAGGGTTTTTGAATGGTGCTAATGCCTCTTCTCCTTCCTCCACAGACCAGCAGAAGGAAAGCCTACCTATGACTCTGCCTATTTCCTCCCGGAATAAACCACCTACCAAGACCTCATTTCCAGCTATGACCCCGCCCCTTCCTGTCTCCTCTGTATATAATCTGACCCATTGAATCCTCTTGTTTAGTCTTGATTTAGAATCAGTCTTGAATGACTACTTGTTTGAGATAATTTTTTTGTTTTGGCTACAGTATATGGGGTGGAATCCCCAAACCTTGATCCTCTTTGTTATGTTTTCTTTACCGTGTCAAAAGTCGAAGTTGAAGAAACTAAGTCTAAAGACCTATAAACAGGAAAGTACAAAAAAAGATGTTCTCTTATAAAATTAGACCTATTCCTTTAGTTTTCATATTCTAAGAAAAAGTCAGTTTTACTGGTGATGTAAATAGTGGAATATAAATAGAAGAAAAATGTCATATAAGTCAATTGTCATTTGTTTCTTTCTCCTTTAGCTGGCAACTGTAATGAATGAGTGATGACATGTCATCTTATCTTTGGTGTGCACTGCATAATGATCTCCAGCAATAATAGAATCTTTGAAAGAGTCTCTATTTACAAATGATTTCATAGAAGATGAATCTGGTAAAACGTAATGGTAAATATATCGTATATCATTGCTTGGCTGCATTAAATAATTCAAATAAGTAATGGTTAGAGAAGGAGGAAAATTCCATTGTTTTGGGTTCCAAAGAAGGACAATCAAAAACAGCAAAATAGCTCAAAATTAGATATACAGATTAAAATAATCTAAAGAAGATGGTCTTTGACCAAACATGGTTTAATGATATTGGTAAAAAAAGACTTTAGTTTTCTTAAACCAATTTGTTTTAGTGAACAAATTGTATATATGTGGCAAAGTGGCAAAACTCAGGAATTGATGGTGACTGGCAAGGCAAAGGATAAAAAAGGATTTGGATTAAAATTACATAGTCAAGAGAGACAAATTATTTTACAGATGTTTTCAGAGAGGACCCGACATCGAATCTATTAGGATGCACACCATCTCGCATGAAGAAATGTGGCCTCTCCCAGAAGATATCCCAGTTGTCCATGAACCTGATGTTTGGTTCCTTGCAGAAGACTTTCACCCAGTTGTTTAATGCCAGCAGACAACTATAGTATTCATCCAATCTTCTAGCCAGAGTTAAGGAACTCAAAATGAAAATTCTCACAGCTAGGGTCCTTTCCTTTGTATCATTAATTAGTGCTGTGAAAGCCACCTGAAGAATCTCTGACTGTCGATATCATACGCGAATTACCCCAGCATGTCCCTACTGCCCTGTCCTTGTGCATCTTGAAATCTGCCGGCATTCTTTTTGTAATATCTCATATACAAGCACTGGGAAAACAAAAAACAAAAGATTTCTGTTTTGCACAAGACATATTGAGGTTTCATACAGTAGAATCTCCATTAACAAATACATCACCCAGGGCTGCTGGTGCAGTGGGGGAGCGGAGAGGGTCGAAATGGTTCTGGATGGAGATGCTTGCCTGGGCCAGTGGAGGTGATCTAGCCTTAAACCACTGCCTTTATAGCTGAAACAAGCCAATTCCCTTATCGTTGTCATTGCTCTGAAGGGGCACGGGGGTAAAACTCACTTGAACCTGAAAGTGAGCAGCCTGGCGTGGAGCTGATGTTGCAGAATTGTGTTGAGCTGCGACAGTTTCAGCTGATGATGACTCTTTCAGCAGGCAAGCCTTCAGTTCCCTCATGTGCCTCTGTCTGGACAGGAGTTGCTGAATCTGGTTCTCGAGGGCCTGGAATTCTTCAACAATGTCCGCACTGATATCGCCTTTGTTTTGCAGGAATACTGCAAATGAAACAACTCAGATGCAGTTGAAGTGCAGACTTTCAGCTTTAATTCAGTGGGTTGAACAAAAAGATTGCAAACAAATGTGAGGCAACTAAAGCATTTTAACACAATCCCTTCATTTCCGGGGCTCAAAAGTAATTGGACAATTGACTCAAAGTCTATTTCATGGGCAGGTGTGGGCAAGTTTGTCTTTATGTCATTATCAATTAAGCAAATAAAAAGCCTGGAGTTGATTTGAGGTGTGGTGCTTGCATGTGGAAGATTTTGCTGTGACAACATGCGGTCAAAGGAGCTCTCCATGCAGGTGAAAGAAGCCATCCTTATGCTGCAAAAACAGAAAAAACCCAGCCGAGAAATTGCTAAAATATTATAGGTGGCAAAATCTACAGTTTGGTACATCCTGAAAAAGAAAGCAAGCACTGGTGAACTCAGCAATGCAAAAAGACTTGGACGTCCACGGAAGACAACAGTGGTGGATGATCGCAACCCAGGAGTTTATTAAAGCAAAGAAGTGGAAAATTCTTGAATGGCCAAGTCAGTCACCTGGGGCCTCATGTATAACGCCGTTCTTAGAATTCGCACTATAACATGGCGTAAGCACAAAAGCCGAAATGTGTTTACGCACAGAAAAATCCAGATGCAGGAATCTCTGTGTACTCCAACTTCCACGTTCTTCCGCTACGTAAATCCTGGTCAGCGTGAAAAGTAACGCTCGTGCACGCGCTTTATGTAACGCCCCAACTCCTCCCAGAATTACGCCTCTTTGAATATGCAAATCAATATAAATCGCCCTTAAGCTCAGCCTTCTGTGAAAAGACAATGGGAAAAGCACAGGGGAAAATATAAGAATTTCAGCGAATAGCAAGTGGAGGCAAGGAAACATGTACTATTTGTTGGTTTAAACAGTGGTATAATCAACAAAAGGAAGTTGATCGACTGACATAGCGTGTTGGAGAAACTTGAAAGCTCATGTTCACAAAATCGCACAGTGCCGGAAATAAAAAAGAAGTCACATATCAAAGTCACCGTGAAAAGGCGAGTTGTAGCCCACTGTCTGAGTGTCATATGAAAACTTATTAGACTTTAATCATGTAGTTTATTTTGTCATTAAAGTAGAACATAAACTTCATCTTAAAATCGTTCAATTAACCAGTTTCTCAAATCACATCGTAATTAAAGTATAACATGTTAAATGCTTTGTTTTGTATGTGATCTTCTATGTGTGTGAATCACTACGTGCTTCTTAAACCGGCTCTCTTCCTCCGACAGGACACAGAATCCATTACATTCATAATATTACAGCTCTCTGAATAACTAAAATACTGAGATGTATACGTGATATTATTTTCATGATGATAGGAGTTAAAGCACGTTATTAAAAATGAGTTTCAGGGTAGTGCAGTGATTGTGCGCGACCTTCGATGAAATAATTTATTGCAATAGTACTCAGGGGCGGCTCTAGGCTTGTGGTGGCCATGGGCAGAGGAAAAATCGGTGGCTCCTTCGCCCGCCAATGTCAATATGGTATCTTATGCACGGTGGATGGCCACGTCTGTTGCAGACACTGCATAGCCGCCTCGTGCTAATGACACAAGCATTTAACTTTTGCTGAAAATTGTCGCTGCATTTTTAGCTGTGTTGTTATTTTCTCTTTCTCTTTTATATTCAATAAATATTGGCGTAGCCGCCCCCGCAGTCCTTGCTTTTCTTTCTCCAAGTAACCGATCGCCACACAATCAGCTCTGTAATAGAAGTTAAGCCATCTGTAAGCGTAGAGCACTGATTCTTCAAAACGTTTAAGGAACATTGAAATATCTTCGTAGTAAATGTTTAATTATTCTATCCTTCACGACAGTCCCAGTGAAGAATATAGATTATTTAAATGAAGTTAAAGTTTTATCTGTATAATATAATAAACATATTTTGCTGCATTTCATCTTAAAAATGATATTGTCATCATATGTAAATACGCACTTTATAAAGTGGCTCAGGTTGTGCAATATTATAACTGTAGTGCAAGTTTACAGTGAGGTAATTGCACTTATAAGTAGAAACAGTTCTACAAGGAGCACTTGATTGAGTGCGTACAGGAAAGGCTTTGAAATGTTTTGCCGTGGCTGAGACAGCGTGTCCTTGAAGCTGTATCCCGATAATTCTCTTTCCGATCAGCTGCTGCTGTGATTCACACTCAGATAGAGTGATATAAATACTCCGGGTGGTGCAGTGAGAGTAATATGGAAAAAGATGATCCACTGTGGCAACTCCTAACAGGAGCAGCTGAAAGAAGAAGAAGAAGGTGCAGTGAGAGTTACAATGCTAAAGCAGTTATGGTATTTGGAATACTATGGCAATTCCCTGGACCATTATATTGTTATAAGTTAATTACAATCAGATGTATTACACTAATAAACAATATGCGGTTAGTTTCAGTGTATTTATAAAGCCGCATCAGGAAAATAAAGAGTAATCACACAGGAACAGTAGCACTGCTTTGACGCTGGGTGCCGCCAGTCTGCAAAACCGAGCGGAGACAAGGTATGAGGTACCGTGGAAAAGTGCGTGGCTTTACGCCAAGTGTAGGTTTTATACATCGCAATTTGAATGTGGAAAAGTTCTTACACAACATTTCTGTGCGTACGCACCGTTTATACATGAGGCCCCTGATCTTAACTCAATTGAGCATGCATTTCACTTGTTGAAGACTAAACTTCGGACAGAAAGGCCCACAAACAAACAGCAACTGAAGGCCGCTGCAGTAAAGGCCTGGCAGAGCATTAAAAATGAGGAAACCCAGCATCTGGTGATGTCCATGAGTTCAAGACTTCAGGCTGTCATTGCTAGCAAAGGGTTTTCAACCAAGTATTAGAAATTAACATTTTATTTCCAGTTATTTAATTTGTCCAATTATCTTTGACCCCCTGAAATGAAGGGATTTTGTTAAAAAAATGCTTTAGTTGCCTCACATTTTTATGAAATCGTTTTGTTCACTCCACTGAATTAAAGCTGAAAGTCTGCACTTCAACTGCATCTGAGATGTTTCATTTAAAAGTCATTGTGGTAATGTACAGAACCAAAATTAGAAAAAAGTTGTCTCTGTCCGAATATTTATGGACCTAACTGTATATCCATTTTATTTTAGACATTTAAACAAGTTTGTGTGACAAGAGCAAACTACACTAAATAATAATGCAGGTGATATATATTGTGGAAGAGAGAACAGTAGCTTTTACCACAGTTAGAAATGAATCCTATTTTTAATGTTCTCAAACATATTATACTTAAATTTTGGAAGACTGGTAGCTAAGATGTGAAGAAATACATTAAAAATCCATAGAAAACTGCAGTAGTTATGTGTGTAATGGATGAAGAAAATATCCTGGTATTGTTTGACAAAAGAAAACATTAACAAACAGTGAGGGGTAAAACAGTTTTGTATGAGTAACCAACAATCATCTATCCATCTAATATCAAACCTAGTTCATGAACATACAAACTGAATTGAAGAAACAAGCTAAGTATGAAGACTGGCTCAGTTATGGGATGCACTCTTGACCTGCTAGAGGTAGCAGAAAATGAGAATAAACACAAAACTCCTAGCCTTTATGAACAATACTGCACACACTAGCATGGAGCAGGCAACAAATCATTCAGCAAAAATGTGTCAAGAAATGGTATTGGGGCTCCTTCATACTTACAGCAGCATGCCTTTATAGTGCCTCACTGTGGCTGCTTTCTATGACCCAAGTCAGAAATCTTTTTGCCTTTTTTTGTAATTCTTGTTGGTGTTTGAGGGATTGTTATTATTGGTGGTAGCAATGATTATAATATTTCTAAATTTCTTGTGCTTCTGTAAAAGCTAAATTTCTCTTTGAGGAGAAATAAAATATTATCTATCTAGAATTTATTTCAATTTTGAAAACGAAATAGCATGATGATGCATGGCATTTTTCTTGTTTTTGAAAACTTACCTGCTGGACACAATGGGTTTCCCTATCAAACATTAGAAATCAGCCATTCCTTCATCTAGTCTGACCCAAATGGGAGGTTGGTTGCACAAGGTGAATTTTTATGCTTCAAAAATGTTCCCAAGTACTCCAAGTTACTCTTCTAATGAAGAACATAAGAAGTTTCATTATGCAGGAAATTACCTTTTTCCATTCATCCTATGCTATTTAGATGTATTACTGTCACGGCATGAAAGACCCTTTTGATTGCAAATGATGTACTTGAAAAACTGAACACACTTAAATTATGTTGAAAGAAAAATTAACTTTTTTTTCTTTCTATTGCATTCTGGGTGCTGCAGAGCCAGGGAGCAAATAGTGCAGTGGAATTTGAGGTTCCTCTGGAGTTATATTAAATAAGTAAGCCTTTATTTAATAACCTTTATTATGGACAGTATATGGGCAAATCTGAAAGGAACTGTACTTTCTTAAAGAACATTAGTATTCATTTTAAGAACCCCTGTGAGGAGAAAATCATTTTGTTTTGTATCACTATGTCTGCAATCACCACTGTTAAATTAAATATAGCATCACATTAGCATTTGAAAGAGTATATATATTGAATCACTCTTTTCTTATAGGCACAGTCAAGTATTAACACTGAAAATGTCATTGAGTGATATAGTACCATTGTGCTTATAGAAAATCTTGGGAAAACAATTGTCTGTGCCAATTTCTGGTAAGACTACTGTCACTATTACAGCTAAGGCACACATCACATGAGTGAACTGCAGTGGGAATGTAGCCATCTCCAAAAACCTGGGACATACTGCATGTAATGTATCAACTGTAAACAGCATATCATTCTCAAATCTTCATAGATAGATAGATAGATAGATACATTCTCAAATCTTCATAGATAGTGTGACGGACAGCCGGGTCCCATGCCCGGCCGGGACACCCCTGTTGTGTATATTCCGGGGGAGCCTCCATGGACAGTTCAGTACCTCTGCCGGGACGCTTGGTGGCAGCCTCCATGGCGGACGGTGATTCCCCAACTACCCGCAGGGCTCCATGGGAGATGGAGTCCTCTACAGCCTGGTTGGGGGCTCGGGTGGCCGCTAGGGGGAGCTGCATGGACTCCGCAGCCTGGCTGCTTGAATTCTCAGCCCCACCCGGAAGGGCAATTAGGACCAGGAGTTCAACCACCTGGAACTCTTCCGGGTGGGGTATAAAAAGGGCCAGCCACCTCCACTCGAGGCCAGAATCGGGAGGAAGAGGACGAGGTTGCCTGGGAGGAGTGGTGGAGCAGGAAAGTTTGGTTTGTGTGGGTTTTTGTGCTTGGACTGTGTTGGGCCTGTGGGACACGTGTGCCCACAGCTGAAGAAATAAAAATAAAAGCCTTGAGTGTGAACACGTGCCTCTGCGTGGTCTGTACAGGGTCGGGCGCTATATAGCGCCTTTTCACAATAGATAGATAGATACTTTATTAATCCCAAGGGGAAATTCACATGCAGGTTTAAGGGGAACTGGAACCTGTTACAGCAGAACTGGACACAAGACAAAAAACAACTATAGACAGGACTCCACCGTAGAAGCACTTAAAGAAAAAACCCATGCAAACTCCACACAGACAACAATCAGGCTCAGGATTTGAGCCCTGGATGCACAAGGTAGCACAGTTACCCATTGCACCACTTGTACATATTATATGCTGTATACATATACACATATAAACCAGTTTTGTTTTTTACATTTTTAATACTTTTCTCTAAGCTTCTCCAGTATTTAGCACCATGGGGAAAAGACTAGAGAGTTAGACCACAATTTTGATTTCTGGATCAGGATCACTTGTTTATTCAGTGTGCATGGTTTCCTTGTATTTGTATGTTTTTTTCCTTCACTCTAAGCTTATTCTGTTAGGTTATTAGATGATTCAAATGTTACTTTGGGGTGTGTATATCTGACTGTGCACTAGGCTGGCATCCAGTCTAGAAGAGAACCGTGCTTTGTATATATATTAGTGCCTCTGCGATCTGTTCCTGTATTGAAGACAGAGACATTTTTGCATTTACTTTTGCAATTATTTTTCAATTTACATGATTAAAATATAGCTTTCTTGTTTTCATTACAAGTAACATGCAATATGTTGGACTCTCAATGATACAACATCACTTAAGCCTTTTGAAGACACTACAAACAGCATTCTGCATGCAGGGATGCTTATCAAATTTAATTATCAGAATCCATTCAGAACATCAAGGGGAAAATTTACCAGAATACCAATATAGGACCATTGTCTTTATGTATTTTAAAAAGGATCTTGGGAAGTACTTCAAAAAAGCATGTACGTAATAACCAACTACAAGATGAGACATTTCAAAAGGTGGTCATCCACATTTACTCAACCAATTTAATGTTATCCTCAGTGGCCAAGTGCAAAGATATTACCTGTTAGTTATTGACCAGATCTGGTATACCCTTATAAATCAGATCTAAAATCTTAAGATCTAATTTATAAGGGTATACCAGATCTGGTCAATAACTAACAGGTAATATCTTTGCACTTGGCCACTGAGGATAACATTAAATTGGTTGAGTAAATGTGGATGACCACCTTTTGAAATGTCTCATCTTGTAGTTGGTTATTACCTACATGCTTTTTTGAAGTACTTTCCAAGGTCCTTTTTAAAATACATAAAGACAATGGTCCTATATTCTACTCAGTGCACTAATGTTTGAAGGCATACAACCTCAATCAGAACTACCAATATTTAGTGCAGTAATTAATTTAAAGTTATCTGACATTTAATTGCTGGACACAAGAATCCACAGACTCCTCACTCTCAGTCATTGACACCAAGCCAAAGCTGAGATTATATGTTCCAATACAAAGTGAGGAAGAAGACTTCAGCATTGTCCCTTTACAGAAGACTAGTCATCAAAAGAAGAGAGAATGAGGTTGTCCATACTATCAGAATACATAACTTGGTAAAAAAGCTGTCAAACATTCTCCTCCAAATCTAGTCTATACAGTGAAAAAATAGCAGAGGAGATATTGCAGAAATAACAGCCAGACCATAACTGGAAAGGGAAACCAACTCGTGTTGAGAATGCACACATTGGCTGACTAGTTGTTATTAATTTGTATGAAATTCCTGCCCATCACACCATCACTTGAAATCAATATATTTGCTTTGCAAGATGAGAAAGTAAAAATCTAGTATAAGAGTCAATCTTAGAAAGTTAAGGTTTTGAGTTCAACTCATATTAGTGTCTGCTTAATTTGAATAGAATATAATTTTCTTTCATAGTCATAGACAATGGTATAGTCTTTTCCCCCTATAAGTTAGTAAGAGATAGAACTTTCTTGCTATAACTGAGATACAGTGTGTTAATTGTTTCAGTTGTTGTTTAGAATAGGTCCCAATAAACAGGGACTTGAAAGACCCATTTTCAACTCAGAAATGGGATAGGCATACAGTTTTCTGACCGTCGTCGTTTTGAAATGGTTCAGAAACGTTTTTTCAAGTGATTTGTAACGATCTGAAATATAACAAGATTTAAGCTTTGAACAGAACTTTTCTTAACAAGATTTTTTTTTTTTTTTGCTATTTTAATTTCTTCTTTTTTGTGTGAACTGTTTTATTTTGAATTTTAACTAAAAATTTTAAAAATGAAGATATTTTGTCTGTGGAATCATTTTGGCGTGTCAGGCTTTTGTTGAATCCCATTTTTTAAGTTAGAGCTGCTGAACTTTGGCAATTTTGGAAAAACGCAGTTATACCTAGTATTATACAAAACACATTCTTAAACAAAATAGAACAATATAATATAATTTTGGCACACAGAATATGATGAGACTATTTATCACATTGTTAGGGTTTGTGAAACTCTTTCCAATCCCCCTTATGGAATCTGACTAAGAACAATATCCAGATTCCAAGACAATTGTGGAGATGGAGTTGGAAGGAATATGAAATCTTGGAAAATGTTTTACTTTGGACAGCACAGTGGTTCAGTGAATAGCACTTCTGCCTCACAGTTAGGAGACCCTTGTTCGCTTCCCAGGTCCTCCCTCCGTGGAGTTTGCATGTTCTCCCCGTGTCTGCATGGGTTTCCTCCGGGTGCTCCGATTTCCTCCCACAGTCCAAGGACATGCAGGTTAAGTGGATTTGTTATTCTAAATTGTGCTTGGTGTTTGTATGTACATGCCCTGAAGTGGGCTGGTGCCCTGCCTGGGGCTTGTTTCCTGACTTGCGCCCTGTGTTGGCTGGGATTGGTTCCAGCAGACCCCCGTGACCCTGTAGTTAGGATATAGCGGGTTGGATAATGGATGGATGGACATTTGTCCTTATTAAAGCAAACAAACATGTAACATAAGTCAGATAATTACTAATGATAAAACATAAAAACATTTACAACAAGCAGTTCATAATTGTATCAAATTTAGTGTCTTCTTTGATGTTATAGTCTGTAAAATTCCAGGATCTGAAAGCAGGCTGACCCACATAATTTTGGTTCATATGGCTCATCAAACTATGATGTTTAAAATCAGCCATTCAAAGATCATCCTTTCACCAGTTTCATATCATAACCTCTCTGCCATTTTCTCTGACTCTTGTTCCTGAAGTTTATCTAACAAGCCCTTTATTTGTTGATTTTCAGTGCCAGGCTACGTGGAGCATAGAGCATAGAGACTCCCGGTTTAAAGCAGAAACCCTCTTCCTTCATAAATATAAGCAACACTAGGAGACTATAGTCATTGCATTTGAGATTGCTGAGCAGTAGATACAGTATGTTTCATTTACTAAAGCACTAGACATAACACACAATGAAAAACAAACTCACAACACTGAGGATGCAAGACATCATGTTAAACATACTCAATAAAGAACAAAGCTTAAAGTTGAGCACAAGAAATATACAATAGATCTACAGTGATATCCAAGGCTATTTGAAAAAGTACAACATAAACAAAATTGAAGTAGCTTGACAGTAAATTGGTCAAATACCTAGGAGGACATCAGATAGGTTAAAATTGGAAACGTAAATATGCATTCCTAAAAAAGTGTGTCTTCTAAATTAACCTGAACATTACCATAATGGGAAAGATTTGGGAGAAAGAATGCAGATGTATTAACATATGTGGCAAGTTTAGAGATAGTATGCAGGCTGGTCAACTTGCATTAGTTATCAAAGTAAATGGCTTTTTTTAGTAACTCTGTTGCCTAATGAGTTATGAGAACAGATGAAGAAAGCTGAGTATTTTCAGTCTAAGCAAAAGAACAGTAAAGGGAGAAATGACTGAAGTGTTTAAAATCATGGCAGGATTAAAGTGAGTCAAGGCTGATAACTTTAAAAAAAGAGTTCAACCAGAACACAGGGACACAGCTGGACACTTAAGGGAAAATTTCACAGAAACAGTAGAAAGTTTTTCTTCACACAGATAACCATAGACACATGGGATAAATTACCATGTAGCATGGTAGACAGGAAGACTTTAGGGAGCTTCAGAACTCAACTTGATGTTACGTTGGGGGATTTAAGTGGATAGGAATGGTGAGCTTTATTGGGCTAAATGTCCTGTTCTTATCTAGATTTTATCTAATGTTCTAATAGGCTGATTTGGTTACCACTTGGGTGCATGGAGCTGTCTTTGGTTCCTTCAAAAAATAAAGAAGAATGGTTATTTCCTCTTCTTTGGGCTCCTTTTATGTTCAACAGGAGACGCATGATGAGAAATGGCAGCTTACTTGGCTCTTTTCTGACTTTCCTGCTCTTGGCTGACACCACTGAACACTTTACCTCTCTTGTGACACCACTCTATTCCTCTCTCAAAAAGAGAGGATTAATATTTTGAGTTCTCAGTCCATTTTCTAGTGTTTTTGATGTGATCCCAATATATTTCACAGATGAAGGGGGAGCAAAGTACAATAATGCAAGTTGAAAGCGGTTTAAAAAATACAGAAATCATACCCTCCCAAATTCTATAAGAAATTCTCAACTCAGCTAGGTCCCCTTCTATTAGCAACATTTACAGAAGCTAGAGAAAATAAAATTCTACCTCAAACTTTTCGCCAAACATTAATTACTCTTTCCTAAACAAACTAAGGACTTATTAAAATGTGTATCGTTTAGACCAATCTCACCTCTGAATAACAATGTTAAGATACTCTCCAAAGTCCTAGCTAGAAAGATGGAGAAAGTGTTGCCTTCGCTAATACCACAAGACCAAACTGGATTTATTAAAGGCAGACACTTAGGTTCCAATCTTTGACGCATGTTTAATTTAATATATTCACTCACAAAGTCAAATACCCCAGAGATATTATTATCATTGGATGCAAAAAAAGCATTTGACATGGTTAAATGGAACTACCTTTTTACTACATTGGAGAAATTTGGGTTTGGCCCGAACATTTGTGCATGGATCAAATTACTGTATACCAATCCAGAAGCTTCAGTTTGTATGAACAACATCAAATCAGACTACTTTAAACTACTGTAGATCATGGTACCACACAAGGATGCCCCTTGTCACCACTGCTTTTTGCAATTGCCATTGAGCCACTCACAATTCACTGTTGAAATGCTATGGAGATAAAGAGGGTTATCAGAGAAGGACTGGAACAGAAAGTTTCTCTTTATGCAGATGATATGGTACTGTCTATATCAGACCCACAAAATACTGTGCCTGCAGTTATAACAGCACTTACAGAATTTCAAAAGACTTCTGGCCTCAGAATCAATTTGAATATAAGTCCCAGTGAATTCTCAAGCATACAATATTAGATTGGATACCTTCCCTTTTATCATTGCAGATCAGTTTAAATACCTAGGGGTAAACATCACAAATAAATATAAAGCTCTTTATCAACAAAATTTTGCCATCTGTATGGAAAAAATGAAGCAAGACTTGCATAGATGGTCAGCCATTCATCTCACTTTAGCTGGAAGAATTAACATTGACAAGATGAATATCCTTCCTAAGCTTCTCTTTTTATTTCAAAACATTACAATATACATCGATAGATAATTTTTTGAGAAATTAGACTCAACCATAACCTCATTTATTTGGAATTCAAAACATCCACATATCCAAAGGGCGACCCTACAAAGACCTAAGGCGGAAGGTGGTATGACTCTACCTAACTTTCAGTTTTATTACTGGGCTCCAAACGTACAAGCTATAAAAACCTGAACATGGACAGAAATGGACGAACAGACACAGGCTTGGTCCACAATAAAAATAAAATCCTGCAGTACATCTTTATATTCCTTGCTTTGTACCCCAATAAATACAAGTTATTGCCAATATACTAACAACCCAATTATGCTTCACTCACTCAGAATACGGAACCAATGTAGGACATATTTTAAGACAGAGAAGCTTTTATCTGTGGCACCTCTGCACGAAAACCACCTTTTCCCAGCCTCTCAATCGTACACAGTTTTTAATGCCTGGAAATGCCTGGAAAACATCTGGGATTAAATCACTTAGAGATCTATACATAGACAATGTTTTTACATCCTACGAACAATTACACTGCAAATTTAACTTACCAGCAACACATTTCTTACACTACCTTCAAATTCGAAACTTTGTTAAACAGAACCTGTCCAATTTTCCTCACCTCCCACCTACCACTATACTGGAAAAAATATTGCTCAGTCTCGATGACATAGACAGCATTTCTATAATTTATAAAAGTATTTTACTAGTCCCTCCCTTTCAAAGATTCAAGAGAACATTGGGAAAAGGACCTCTTACTCAATATTTCAGAAAAGGAGTGCAAAGTAGTAATGCACAGAATTCACTCAAGCTCCATATGTGCAAAGCATACAATTATTCAACAAAATTATATATAGAGTGCATCTCTCTCATTTAAAATTGTCCAAAATGTTTCCAGCAAAGATCCAACCTGAGAACAATTCAATCAAGCACCAGCCTCAATAGGTCACATGTTTTGGGCCTACACCAAATTAATGTCATTTTGGACCAAAATCTTTAAATGACAGTTTGGATGTGACAATCCTTCCTAATCCACTAACAGCTGTGTTTGGTGTACTTCCAGATGGACTTAAAGTGGAGAAGGACAAACAAGCTGTAATTGCCTTTACTACACTACTGGCACGTAGACTTATCTTGCTCAAATGGAAGAATCCTGTCTCACCTATTCTAAGTTAGTGGGTAACTCATGTTATATACTATTTGCAACTAGAAAAAGTCTAATTCGAACTTAGAGGATCTCTACAAAATTTTTTTAAAGCCTGGCAGGATCTAATCAATAACATTTTAGAATAAGCATTTAAATTGAGAAAGCAGGTTCTCTCCCGTCTTTTACTCCATTTATCTTTATTCATTTATTATTTCATCTATTCATTTGTCTTTACTAGCATAAAGTTTTAGACTGCTGGCCTAGCTCTCATTTTCAGGGGTGGGGGTTGATTTGTTTCAAACCTTTTTTTTCTTTTTGTAAAACTCGACTTATGTATGTGTATGGAGTGTTATTTGATTTTAATAAATTAAATAAAATTATTATTTAAAAATAAATCATAAACAAATGTAAGTTGCTTTTATTTTAACTGTTTGACACCATCAATCCATCTTCAGTATTTCGCAAGTTGACATGCTAGGAGTTATAAATGTAGAGCAGGAAGCAGCCCATGAAACAACACTGGTCTAATGCTGGCCATATCTTTGTACACACCAAGCCTATGGGAATGAACCTGGGGTTTACAGAGGAAATCCTTGGCAACACTGGAAGGATAAAAAGAAGCCACCAGGGCAAACATACTGCCTACTACTAAAAAATACTCATTAAACACAAACCTTAGGTGGCTATTCTGGAGAATCCAGGGATAAATTTGCACATTGCTTTTGTAAATGTTAAATACTACCCAGTGGTATAATTAATTATTTAAATATCACAAATGTCTACATTATCTAGGATGGTCCATATCATTCAGGTCTTATATAATATTCCTATGTAATAAAATCCTTTCTTCACTCTTTTCATGTGTGATTGTACTCATTTGATATGCATTTATGTCTGTTTCAGTGCTCTCTAAGGGTGATGTTAATTATTAGGGGCTCATCTACTAGTTTGGCTTTGATGACGTGAAAAAAGAGGAAATGCGAGTGTAAGATAAACAAAGAGGAATAAAGGTGTATGACTGATACAGAGAGATGAAAATATAAACAAAACCATTGTGGTAGATAGGGGGTGCTCTCGGTCCCCTGAACCCCTGTCCACGACTCCAGACACCAGGTAAAAGTCCTCAAATCTTGACTTTATTAATACAGCACAGTGTACAAAACACACTCTCCTCCACAATACTCATATAAATCACTAATACTAATCACAAATACACAAATAACCAATCCTCCAGCTCCCAGATGCGTTGCCACCCTTGCACCCAGCTCAGCTCACCATCTGGGAGCTCCCACAGTCCTTTATATTCCCTGACCCGGAAGTGTTCTCAATCCCCAGTCCATGTGATCCTCAACAAGTCCGGGTCAGGTTTCTTCACCCCGAAGCCCATCGCTTCTTCCTATGACGAACTTCCGGGTCATAGGGCACAAATGAGTCTTTGCTCCTCCCTGCAGCTCCCTCTTGCAGCCCCTGTGGTATCCAGCAGGGCTGTGGATGAAAACTACAGTGTCCATGATTCCCTGCTGGTCTTTGGGGCACCTCCATACTGCAGGGAGGGCTCCATCTGCGGCCTGGGGGTATTGGCCGGGATGACAAGCCGGCCACATCTCACAGTATTCCCCAGCGGAAAACCAAGGTTTTGCGCGTCTTGTCCCACACGGGACATCTTCCCCCAAGGAGATCCAAAGACCGGGTCCCGGCGATGCAGTTGCCACTCCCGTGTGAACCTAGGAGGAACATTGTGAAAATAAATATTTTGCTTTTCTGCCCTCCTAGGACAACCTCTCCACTCGTGTCCCGGTCTGCGGCATTCATAGCACAGCCGTGGTCCCCTTGGTAGTCTCTCTCTGTGGGACTTGAAGCACCTAGGTATTTCTGGCACCGCCCCTTTCTCTGCTGGGAAGATTTCCCCTGCCGCCTTTACATTCTTAAGGCCCTTTTCCACCTTGTCAGGAGACTCCTGCTTTATTTGAGAAGTCTCCTGTTTCCTCTGGGGCTTATATACAGTCTGGGTCTCTCTATTGAATGAAGAGAGACCCTTTACTGTCTGCACCCCTTTTACTTTATAAATGACCGGTGGCGGCGTCTTAAGGGCCGCCTCGCTCCGGGAGTCAGCACTGTCTAGCTGCCCCGGATCGATTAACCCTTCCGCCGGCCACACGGTTAACGTATCAGCCTCTCTTGTAGGGCAAGTAGTGTACTGGCACCCGCTATTTATTAAAAGCGGGCCCAGATTACACTGCGTCCCTCTTGTTTTATATACGGTATGAGTTTCACATACCTGTACCGCCGCATCAAGACATACGGGAGGCTCTCCACCAAAACGGCGCACGTAATCTCGCACCTTCTCCAACGGTGCTTTGGCTGCAGCTCCCAATTTCCCGACGATCTTTTCAATGGTCGTCAGGACCTGTAAGAAACTATTTACGGCTCGATCAAGCGCTCGAGTTCCCGCAAGTCAATCTTATTTACTTCGGTCGGCAGGAGACTTACTTCCTTGTTCGTCATTCCTGCCGGCCGGGAGCCAATGAACACGTCCGCTTCTGGCACGTGCTCTGGAGTGTCTCACGGAGGCTTCTGGGACTTGGAGTTCTTTACTTCACAGGTTGAGGATCGGGCCGCTTCTTTTAGCAGGCTGCGGTCTGTCTTTATTATTTTTGTGACCTCCCGATCAGCCATTTCCCGACCCTCCTTACCTTTTTGTGGGGTGAGTGGCGACTCGCTCGCCTCCCCCTTCCCCTTCGGAATGTCCGAGTCCGTTCCTTCGGGATCAAAGGCGCAAACAGCGGGATGCGGTCTTCCTCCTTCCCAGCCAGCACTGGGTTTGTTGCCATGTCCCTCCTCGGCTACCGTCATGCGGAAGTCGACTCCTAGGCGCTCTGGCTTCGACAGGAGCAGGCCGTCATCTTCGAGGCAGTCTCCTTTTTCCCTTGGAGCCTCTGAGTGGTCATCTTCAAGGTACATGCACGGGACAAAGTGAGTAACAATAAAAGGATTTTTAATGTCGTTCCCGGCACGTACCTTAGAGTGATCGTTGCTTTCTGGAGGTTTCTCCGGACTTGTAAGGCCTCTCCTTGACTCCTTCCGAGCGTCGGCCATTGCACATAAGGCACTCCCGCTGGCGTTGTCGCTTTACTTGCCCTTCCTATTCCCCATTTTGGACTCGGTTTTTTCGGGTCTTGGCGATGCTGTGACGATTCCTGACTCCGTCGTCTTTTCAGGGTTCTCTGCCCACAGAAATTTTTTATTCAGGTTCTCCACAATAGATGCTGGAGTATCCTGCCGGCTACGCCACTGTGATAGATAGGGGGCGCTCTCGCTCCCTTGAACCCCTGTCCACGACTCCAGACACCAGGTAAAAATCCTCAAATCGACTTTATTCAATTTCCACAGTGTACAAAGCACACTCTCCTCCACAAGACTAAATATAAATATAAATCACTAATACTAATCACAAATATACAAATAACCAATCCTCCAGCTCCCAGACGCATTGCCACCCTTCCACCCAGCTCAGCTCGCCATCTGGGAGCTCCCACAGTCCTTTTATATTCCCTGACCCGGAAGTGTTCTCAATCCCCAGTCCATGTGATCCTCAATCACTTCCGGGTCAGGTAAAAGTTCTTTTCTTCACCCCGGAAGCCCATCGCTCTTCCTATGACGAACTTCCGGGTCATAGGGCACAAATGAGTCCTCGGTCCTCCCTGCAGCACCCTCTTGTGGCCCCTGAGGTATCCAGCAGGGCTGAGGATAAAAACTACAGCGTCCATGATTCCCTGCTGGTCTTCGGGGCACCTCCATACTGCAGGGAGGGCTCCATCTGGCGGCCTGGGGGTATTGGCCGGGATGACAAGCCAGCCACATCTCACACCATTTTAAAAATTTAGCTAGATATTTGAACTTTATTACCAATCAACATATGTGTAGTTGCTAGGGTTTCCCCTTGTTGTTACATCCATAGGTGACAAAAGTTTATTTAATTAACAGTATAATGTGCAGAATATGACACAATGAAAAAAACTATATCAAGTAGTATTAAATGTTAATATGCTGGACAAAAACTAACATTTTAAACAATGTGACTGCAGAACTGCACTCATGTCCAGTAATATTGTATATAGAGTAATTTTTTTAAAGGAAGCATAATTTAAGTTGGATACAAGTGTTTAGGAATCATGGAGAGACAAAGATGAATCATAGACTATCTAAACAGAATGACTGCAGCAAGGAAAAAATTAATTCATGTGCCAAGTGGTTCTTGCATTTATTTATTCTATGATGGTAATAATCGAAAGAGATGGTTATCTGGTTGAATGTGGTCTTTGATCATAATTCCAGCATGTTTCCTTTCCTTGATGCATCCTGGTTGTCGTTTCAGTACAGTTTTAGGCATACGATTCTTTCTGCTGTCTGAATGACACTCTCTAGTTTATGCTTTTATTGAGCAGATAATTGTCATATCAGACTGTTATTGAGAAAATGAGACTGCTTTCAATGACTACTACATAATACTTAATCGGCACTTATTTGGGAAAGGTTAAATGTTTTAAGGATCCTGATGAAATTTGCACTTATGAGCTTTTTTTGGGAATAGAAACTATGCTTTCACCCAAGTTCAGATTGTGAGTGAAAGTGCTGTCAAAATATTTAAATGTGGAAGGAGGAAATGTTGAACTCTAATAAAGAAGTCAGAAGGTTTTACGACCATAAACTGGGCAGAGTGGTGGAGGGCAGATTTTCAAATCTGTAATAGAAGCTGTTCAGCTGATTAGTTGGTGGGCTGCATGCTTTTAATTAATAATCATTTTTAGAACATATCAGACGGGAAGGCAATCATCAGTGGAATAAATATATTCCATCTTGATCTTATGGTTGATATTTTTATATTTTGTAAACAGGCTTATCTCCATTTTTACAAGAATCCTTCTTCATTGATTGTAACTTTTTCAGCTTTTTGGGAAACCATTGTTTCTCATTATTGTATTTCATGATTGTTTTGTTTTTTTAATTGCAATACAGTTTTTCTTATAAAACCTATGTTAAAAGTGCCTGTATCTGTACACTCGTCTAAACTAGCATATATTTTTTCAAACACTTCCCAAAGAGTAGAGTCCCAGAGATCCTATAATCTTGACTAGTCAACAGTTAGGATATCCACAGCCTCATTGGTCCACATATATTTTTAATTTCTGTCTATGAGACGGCATAAAAATGATTGTATTCAGAATTGCTAAATGGGCCTTGTGGAATGGCATGGTCTGAGCTAATGCTGTAGCCAAGTGTTCCTTCCCTGCTTGGTAGTAGTACACTGCAGCAGCTGCTTGTTTTTGGGAAACTCAGATACCAAGGTTATCAAAATCACATAAATGAATAATTGGAGAATCCCAGTACCGTATATACTCACAGATAAGTTCTCCTGCGAATAAGTCGGGACTTGATTTTTTTGTATAATTTCTGGTATTTTATAATGTCGGTCGTATAAGTCGAATTCAGAAAACTCACGCTATGGTATGCTAACGCCCACCTGATAGAGTAACCACGGAGCAACCTGCCTTTTTTTCGATGTGGATGCAGCAATGCGCTGCATCAGCGTGTGCTCCTAACCTCTCTCTCTTTCTCTCTATTGTGCCTACATGAGCACACGGTAATACCCAAACTATTCTGAAGAAACGTTTAAACTGTTTTGTGTTTTTTGTATCTGACATCATCGTACACCTTTATTGTAACAGCATCCCTTATCTACAAAGGAGCGTACGATCAGAAGAAAATATGAAGCTGGTTTTAAATTAAACATTGCTGAAGTAGCAAAAGAAATTTGTAACTATGCAACTGCAACAAAATTCGATGCGTCTGAGAAACTGATGCAAGATCGGAGGTAGGCAAGAAGATGTAAAAAAAAAAATTTAAGGGTCGCATTTTTGAAAAGGTGTATAAGTCGGGGTCTGATTTTATGATCGATTTTTCGTGTTTCAAGACCCGACTTATACGTGAGTGTATACTGTATTTATTCTCAGAACACTAAAACAAGATGTCCTAAAAGCTGCATTAAATTAGCAAAATTTAATTAAGAGGGAAACGCAAACTCCAATCAGAACAAAAGATCTAAACTCTCTTGGCAAATAAAACAGTTTGCAATTAATCTTAAAAAAATTCAGATTAGATGAGAATCTCCTTGATATTTTGAAATCAGTTCACCGCAAACTGTTAATAAAAAAGCACACTCTGCCACCTTTATGTTTTTTGCTGAGACTGTAACTTCAGTCAGCTATAAGAAAATTATATTCTGGAAGAATGACAGCCATGTTGCTGATTACATTGAAATAACTTATTCAGAAAACGTAAATGAGACCCACACATATAAAACAAATAAAAGACAAAGTCCACATAGGTTGCATTTCTTAATCAGTTAATGAATTAAGTATTTTTTTGCTTTGATTGCTTTGCAGTGCATATTATTGAAGCAGAAAGCCCCTGGAGAACTGTAAGTAAATAAAGGTTCTAAGTAGCCACCTCACTGACTACAGAAGTTTGAATTGTGAAGCAAATGAGTTGTGACCAACAGAGGGCATTGAAGCACACCAAACCTCAGATACAAGTCCCAATATACAGTAAATAAAAGGTTTATTAATACCTTACAAAAATGCTTCAGAATTTACATAAAGCAAAGTACAATTCTTCTTCTTCTCTGTCTTTTCTTCACCACCACACCTCTCAGGTGAGATTGTCCATCCTCCACACACGACTCCAATTCAACTGGATGAGGATGGGTAGCTCCTTTTATCTTGGACCTGGGATTACTTCCGGTGCCAGGACAAAGCCCAATTGAAGCACTTGCAGGTCAATCGAAAGTCCCACAAAGTAGGGAGCTTAACTCCCTGCTGCACAATATGATGGCACCCACAGAACCCGGCAGGGATGCCTCACTGCACTACAGTTCCCAACATTCCTTGCAGGTATCTGAAAGAGTACCAAAGTCCAGGGATGCTGTCACTTAGAAGATCAGGGGAGTGTACAGTTCTGAAAAGGTGCCTCTCCTGATCTCTCTGTTACATTGGCCTCCCGGCTGATTAAGGGAATGGAACCAGTCCTGGCCGGGATGCTTGCCCATGTATGCTGTCCTTTACAGGGTGAATTGGACAGTGGAAGATTCCTGGGCTGCAGATGCTTTTAAATTTGAAAGCTGGAACAAAGTGTCCATGTGCAGGCAAACAAAAAAACTAAGGGAAAAGTGTTTTAAATCCCAATAATTGGTGTAGATGCACAGGCAAAAAATCCTCAGTTATCCCATTCCACTTTCTGTTGAAAAGAAAAAAACTTTACATACATGCATTCGTTTATATATATGTAAAAAGTGCCAGTACAATTTAAATTTATACAGTGGATATAAACAATTTATGTAACCTGCCACAAAATCTTTCAGCCAAATCTCAGTAGAAGAAAACAGTGAAAAGAGAGGGTAATCAGTCTTAAAACTTACAAGCACTTGAAGCACTTCAATTTTGATTGTTGAATAGCACTTCCCAGTGCTCTATAAAAGGGGCCACCTCACTCCATTTGGGGAGCCTGAGTCAGGAGGTGGAGGCATAAGAGGCAGGAGAGAGAGAGAGAGAAAAGAAGAAATCCTTTGTGGTTATTGTGCTTGGTGTACTGAGCTGCTGTGAGAAGCAAAGGAAAAATGCTTTAACACTAAAATAAACGTGCATTGTATTGAACTTCAGCTCTGTGTCTCTTGTCTCTGAGGTTTGGGCAGCTGTATGCCCCCTACTGTCCTCAAGTGACTGTATTTTTGAAAGAAACATTCCCGGTAGAGCTGGTCAAAAGTCATTTCTGCTCATGGAGAAGAGCCCCAGCTCTACTATTCTGCTTTCTTCTATTAGTGCTGTCTGAGCATCGGCCCCTTCTACATGTTTAGCACCCCTGTTGTGCTTAGTGACAGCTTTGGGCACTGTTAACATGGTGTCCTGCTGAGGTGAAATGCGACATGTAAGTAAAAAATCTGTTGTTAATGTCAGAGAAACTGGTGAAAAAACTTTAGCATTGAATCTCTTATTTGCAGCAGATCGCCACAGGGATACGTTAAACAACTAACTATATTTAAAAACAAAAGTGAAAAAACTAAGTGTTACTTGACTTTGGCACCACCTTTAACCATTAATAATATTGTTAAAATTTTAGATCAAAAAACAAGCAAAACAACAAATATAGCAAAAAATAAAAATCTCATTTGTATAAAACAAAACATTCTTAAAACCACCTGATCCAATTCTGGGTTAGAGAAGGCAGGAGAGGAGCCTCATGTTGCAGTTCATTGTATGTTCCACAAATACACACTGTAGAAGACCAGCCCAGCTACAGACAGAAACCAAGGACACACAATGTTATTAATTATTTTCCATCTTTACAGCCCAACACAGTCACAATAAACTTGCAAGACTCAGTAACTTTTCTTCCTGAAGTCTTCTTTCTCCTCTACTCATCTCCTTGCAAGCTTCATCCTCTTCCACCCGACTCCAGCTCCCTGAATGTAGTGAGGCAGCCCCTTTTATAGTGCACCCAGAAGTGCTCCAGGTGCTTCCAAATTAACCTCTGGCAGCACTTCCGGGTGTGATGGAAGCACTGCTCGTGAATCCAGCTCCTCTTCAGGAAGCTCTTCCAGGTGTAGCAGGTGCTGCAGATCTTGGTTCCAGAGCTGTCTGGGTACTCCCTGGCGGTGGCCACGGACCCCAACAAGCTTGAGCTTCAAAGCCCCAAGCCCTTGACCCTGATGCAACCCAGAAAAGCTGCCCTCTCATGTCCCGCTGTATACATTGCTCATCTCCTGGTCCCCTGCTCCTACAGGTCTCCCAGTAGGGCAGATCCCCAAACAACCATCCATCACAGCACTCATGTTTGAATGGGCCAATTTAGCATCACCACTTTACAGTCTCAAGAATGATCTTCTTTCTTGTTGTCTCGTCATTCTCCACATTTAAATCCAGGCTGAAGACTCAGTGTTTTGGTCTAACATGCCCTGATTAGGCCATTAGTAATGTTATTCTGTTAGCCATTTGCTCAAAAATAAAAGCTTGACGGTCATCATAACTGTTAATGAGCCTACTCTTTCTGTTTCTCTTCTCAGCATTCTATTGTGACACTTGGCATATTCCTACTCCTGCTTTGTACTGTACTTGCAGCAGAAACCTAAATATTGTAGAATGCCAAGTAACAGAAGGATAGTCGTTTAGCTTACTTCATCAGGTCTGTCATTTTTGCCTTTTATAACTGACCACGGAATTTCCCAGTGGTTAATTTTCTGCAGAAATTATGTTAGAGATTCTGGTTTCCTCTGTTTCATCAGGTATTCATATTAGTACTTTATTAGTTAATGAGACTTATAACCTTTATAGACTTCAATGGCTTTCCCCCTTTCCACTGTAGTCTTAGTCATTCTTTGACTCTGGTACTGTTTTCATGCTTTGTTTCAGAGACACCAGTCACAGTAGTAGGAATTCTTGCCCTGAAGACCCACAAAGCAATTTGGGCTATATTGAGAATAGGTAGTCTCATATGGCAACAATAAAATAGATACCAGCAGCATCCATTTCATAAGAAAATGTGTTGCTTACACATATTGTAAGATGGATGTCTTTACTGCTAGTGGCACACAACAGTATTAGCTCCTCCATCAAGCTAGACAGATTTGAATTGGCAAAAGGGAAATATCTCCTGCAGTGTCCGTATGCCTCTTATTTCACCCAAAAGACACGGAAAGCATTCAGCCTAAGACACATTCATGCTATTAATCAAATATATTTTAACCAGGTAATTGAAAGAAGTTAACAAACTCATCCATCCATTTTGTAACCTGCTTATCTAGTTGTGCAACATGTGGTACTGGTATCCCAGCAGCACTGAATGTAAGACAGAAATAAATCCTTAGACATGGAGTCAGGGCATTGCAGGTCATATTCACACTCATTCACACACACACATATGCACATATCAGGGACAGTTCAGTCACTGAATTATTTAAAATCCTGTATAGGTTAACAAAGGAAAAATGGAGTATCCAGAGAAAAATCTAAGCAGACGCAGAGTGAGCATGCAAATTATCTAGGGCTGTCTAGCCTAATGTAGCCTAAAGATAGTAACAGTATAACAATGCCACGCAAATTACATTGTGTTCTTCTTTTGCTTTTTTTAAAAGTCTACTGTATTGTGATTGCTAGATAAAAATAATAGGTTAAAAATGGCAAGCAAAGAACTGATTCTTTTCTTTTAACTCCAGTCAAATGACATATATCTTTCTTTATTAAGCAAAATGGTTTTGGAAACTTTATCCTGTAATTCTACTGTCATTGCAATAAGAATGAACAAAGTAAGAAAAAAAATATATCAAAGTTTGGATTATGGATGGATGGATGTTTGCATAATACAGAATTAATCCCCATATCTTATCAAGATATTTTTGGAAAGCAATCTGGTTACCAACTTCAAACAAACAATTCAGTAGTTTATTCCAGATACCCATAAATCTTTGTTGTTTTGGTCTTAAATGAGCTAACTCCTAGGTATCTGCATTTCTGTAAACTAAAAGCTATACATCTTTAAATATTTTTCCACAAGAACAATTTTTTGTTTGATTTGTTGTTGTCTTTGATGCTTTCACAATACTTAAACTAACTATATAATTGAGAAGTAAAGGCAAAATGTTACTGAAGATGAGATATAAGAAACGTTTTCATTAAAGACACACAGATTGGTTATTTGATTCCGTGATTTCAGTAAGCTGGCATCCAGCAAGCATGTATCAGGAACATCTAGCATTCTATCATTGTATTGTACTGTCACAATGAATTTTACACACACAAGTTTTAAACACTTGCCAGAATCAAAACAGGTCACATATTAATTTAACTGTACCACAATAACAGTCATTTTCTGGACATCAGAACTGGTCATGCTTTCAGCAAGACTTTCAGCATGTTATTCATTACTTGTCATCACTTCAATAACTCTAGTCAAATGAGTCCTATTTAGTCCTAATTTTATTTTATTTAAGTTCGCTATTTAAATAGAGAAGACAGTTGGTTACTGAAATATTTTCTGGCTTCCAGAGCCAATCGGGAGACAAACTGTTAGGCATGCATGAATGTAATGGGTAAGAACTACAATTCAGATCTTCGAGTAATTGAATGGAGTGACTCTGGGTTGGGGCAAAGGAAAAATTTGAAATAGTTTTTATTTCTTTTAAAGGAATAAAGAATTTAAGGGTGGGTGCTTCATCATTTTATAAATTGAGCAAACCACTCATCACTCTAAGAGAATATATACTACTAGCTAAGCCGCAGCGTACCATACGCCGCATAATCAGGCCGGTTTTTTAATGATTTTTAAGCACAGGGAGAAAATTAACATTTGATGTAATAAATGTAATGTAATAAATCAGCAAGAAAAGCAACATTGTAACAATGCACAGAACGAACCAACACACAATCGTCCGTGACTGAAAACTGGCAGACCGTCCTCGCTCCTTTTCCTGCCAGACAGAGGGATGGGGGTGCACGGTGCGGAGTCTGGAACTGGAGGAGAGGAGAAGGACGTCCATTCAGCTCCATCCGTCATGCTAGTCTGCTTGACGTAGACTTTCATTGCTCTGTACGGTTTTGGCTGCTTTTCTATATATAATCCACCAAGACGCCCGACCACGGTAGTAGCGAGGTGGGTGTGTACAAAGAGTTGGGACGCAACCAGTGGGAGCGTATGAGTCGCACTTAGTGGGAGTTCCACAGTTTGCAGCCAGAATGGGGTTCAACGGCTTATCCACGCCGGGTAGACACACGCTCAATGTCATGCATAATTATTTATTGAATGCTAAACACTTCTGGAAAGACAAGGTTGTCTAAAACGGGTTGGTGTGAGAATACAACAGTAAGTGAATGAAAAGATGGAACTTTGGAGAGAGCAAAATACAACACAATAGTGAACCCGCGGCATAACAAACGCCGCATAATTATTTATTGATGGTTGAACACTTCTGGAAAGACAGTTGTCTAAAAAGGAAGAGTTTAAGGATACAACAGAAAGTGAATGAAAAGATGGAACTCTGGAGAGAGCAACATATAATTGTCCGTGAATGAAGAAGATGCATGTTTGTCGTGGATGCGAATTGCTGTATGTAGCGTGTAAAACAGTTTGCTATGGTGCACGAGGTCGTGCGTTGTAACCGAAAAGTCATTTTTTAAAGACTGCTTACTTCATTGTGTTTTAACCTCAGTTGTAAAGGATTATTTTAAGGATTCCATGAGATACCGTTTCACACGCTGCATATGGTGACTCACCTCCGCGAGAAACATGCCTCTATGAACAGTCAAGGTGGCTCAGAAGTACATGAGGCCTCCACGACAGACGAATATAAATGACGCTGTTCTTTCTGTGTCGTCGTGTCCGAATTCATGGCCGTGGCTCTGCGAGTTGTCATCGTATCCAATGGTCTTGGAGTTGGTGGGCGTGGCTCCTCCCTGCATGCGCCATAGGTGTCTTACTTGTCGGCAGCTTATTGAATCCACGTGTTTTCCATGGGTGTCTTGCCTTAGTGAATTATATATATAGATGGTGGGCTTATATTAGTTTTACAACTTTTTGCTTCTAACCCAGATGTCTTGTAGGCCATGGTGCCCACAGCAGTTTAGACAGATATTGGTTATTCTAAAGCCATCAGTTTTATATACTTTTAAGGAACTTCCAAACACTGAAGCCCTGCTGGAAATGTTTGTGTTCCACATTTCTAAATTGCTTGATTTTCTAGCTTCCATTTTTTTCAAACAGCATTCTGTCAGTTCTAATCATTGTTGTGGAGAACTAATTGCTTAAGTTAGAGAATAACAATGAGCCTGTTATCTGGTCACCACATGTCGACTTAAAGGGAATTCAGGTAGGTCAAGGATTAACTGTACCAGTTGTTTTTTGTGGCATGCCTCTGAGTTTTAATGTGGTTTCAAAATGATGCTGGTGACTTTAAAACATTCCTAGATTTTGAGTGCAATTATGGACATAAATAGTACATGAGCTAGAGCACATACTACCCTAAATAAAACGAATGTCTTCTGTAAACTATGTATTTGGAACCATCCTTGTTTCTGTGTCAGCTAGATTGTGCACTTTCCATCATGAATTTAGGAATTAACAGTAGCATCACAGAGGATAATCCATAAACTCTGGGCTGTATAAAAATATGTGACTGCATTAAGCACCATGTCCAATTTTAAATAAGGACACTCTTCCATGCAAAGCCTAAAAAATTAATCATTCAGTCATATTTATATGGTCTAGAGCAGTGGTGGGCAATGTTGGTCCTGGAGAGCCGCAGTGGCTACTGGTTTTCATTCCAACCCAATTGCTTAATTAGAAACCAATCCTGGCCAATCTCAGACCTTTTTTAACTTTGTGGTTTCTTAGTCTTCAATGTAAAGTTCTTATATTGCATATTTTATTTCCTTTACAAGGATATGATTCAAATGATTTGAAGCCTAAAACGGATCATTTTCAGTTGGCCACATTTTCTATTAAGTGTTTTAAGTGCATGATGAACACACACAGATGCAAATGGAAACAAGCTAGACGGAGGACTGCTGGCTGCTTTGTCATTTACATCTTATTGCTACTAAGGAGCCATTAAAACAGTGAATGCAGCTGTTCAAGATTGAAATAAGCAATTAAAGGTGGGGAACCTTAACAAGCGATTCCACTAAAATGAAGCATCAAAATGTCACTTAAGCAATAAGTTCTTCATCAGCAATAATTGACTTCTCATCAAGAAGCTGGGCTGGAAAAACCTGCAGCCACTGCGGCTGTCCAGGACCGACATTGCCCACCCCTGATCTAAAGTACTGTTTGTTCATGAGTTCCTCTTTGACTCACTGGCAACAAACAATGATTTATTTTCTTTATTCTTAGAGAAAAGCTTTTGAAATGTTTTGTCAAGATCAAAATAAGATCTGCGTTTTTTTACTTTGTCTGATTTTTAGACTGTTTGCACTGTTTTATTTTGTGTTAAGAGATGACACAAATGTCATGTGAAGTATGATGTCATCAATAGTGGCATTGTGAGGAAGTGTCCAAACTTTAGTCCGAACTACATCTAAGGAAAGAAGTGTCTTTAATTTGAGATTGTGCTGCAAAAATTTCAATACTTTTGAGAGATTGTTGGGCATGAGTTTGTTCAAGTTTCTGATCACAAGTTAGTTTAACTTTTAGATTTTAGTGCTCAGGTCCTCTTGTCTCTCATATTTTAACTTCTGCCAATGTTACAGACCTTTCAATACACCACATGTATGTGGCGGTGTAGGTCAGAGGTCAGCCCCATGTTACTGGGTCTTTCTGAGGAGCCGCTTGAACCTGCTACCACCAATAATGTACTTAAGGGAGGAGCCAGCAGATAAGGATAAACACACAAACATAGCAAGGGGTAGCTGCATAAAGATGCCAAGTGTTTTTATTAAAACAATCAATGTCCAATAAGTGCAGTGCTCTCTTCAATCACTAAATAAATAATCCATAAAAACTGTGCAAAGTGGAGGTTAAAAACAAATAAATAAGAATACATTAAAACAAGGTTAAATACACAGGCAGGAAACTGTCCTTCACAATTCTTAGCCATGATGCCTTCCTTTTAAAACTGACTTTCCTCCATCTTACCCTGATCAGGTCCCGTAGCATGGAGAGACGTCCATCCAACATGCACAGAAAACCTTTTATTGCAGCCTGTGTCCCTGCTGCCAGTCCCATGGCATTCAACAGTGAGCTGCTGAGCCCTGCTCCATTCTTTCCATTGCTGATACCAGGCACCTCCCAGCAAGAACACACTGTCCTCGCTCTGCTGCCAATCACTGGCTCCTCCAGGTGAGAACACACCTTGAACACAATGGTCCCTCCTGCTCCATAGTCGCTCAACAGGAGTGATCCCTCAGCCCCCTCCTGAGTGCCAGGCACACGCTGTTTCCTGGGGCTCCATTCCCATCTGCCTGCTTCCTCCCATCCTGCACCAGCTTTCTCTCATGCCTACCATTTTCTCTTCATCCTTTAACCTCCTTTACTTTCTTCTTTCTTTCCTTTTTCCGATCTTCTCTGTTTTTCCATGCTGGCTCCCCCTTATATGCCTCTGTGGGCATAGCGCCTTAATCGCACACCACAGAAGGCCAAAGACAGACCGCACCCTCAAATGCAGTGTGTATCTCACGTAAATTACCTAACCAGCCTCCTGCAGCTACACGAGCATGCACATCCACAGAGATCGAGATGGCCATTCAATTATTTTTTATTTAAAAATTGTCCGCCTTTTTCTGAGCCACAAACCTGCTATACCAAAGTGTATCCCTGCCACTCAACTTTTAATTTTTTGATCAAAGAGGTCAAGGCAAACATTCAGGCTATAAATATCAGTGCTTTATTTAGAGTGCATATAGCAGCAACAGAAAGAATTGTACAGCTTCCAACATCGTGAAAGCTTAATAGCCACTTTAGCACCTCATCCACTTATTCATTATCATGAAAAATCCCACACATTTTAGAACCACATAACTGATGAAATTAAAATAGCTTTGATATTTTTATCATTAATCGGCAAAGCTTTGGATTGGACATTAAATATGTTAGATTAAAATATTATCAAGTCAAGTCAAGTGGGCTTTATTGTCATAAAATTTACACACATACCTTGGTACATTGTATAGTGGTATGAAATTAGATGTCCCAGGGCCACATTGCAATATTTAGACAATAAATATGGCAATATAACAATACAGAGGGTTGGGTAATGGGAATGTAGAACAAGGAACAACGTCATTAATGACAAACAGCAATCAGTTATATTAAGAGATGTTCAATGGAGAAGAAATGCAAAGGAATTCATAACAGAACAGTAATTGGATATGAAAATATGATATGGGGGCACACGTAGGGACAGGGGGTAACTTTGTGTTCAAGAGCCTGGCAGCCTTGGGAATAAGCTGTACTTTAGTCTGACAGTGTTGGTTCACAGACTCAGATAACATCTGCTCGATGGAATGAGGAAAAACAGATTGTTGGAGGGGGTTGAGATATCCCCCACAATGCTGCAGGCCTGATGGATGCAGAACTTCTGAATATGTTTGTGATGGAAGAGAGAGAATCCCAGTGATGGTCTCTGCAGCGCACACTGCCTGTTTTACGGATCTGCAACCAGACAATATATTTCTAATACCAGACAGTAATGCAGCGTGTCAAGACACTTTCAATGGTGTCACCGTAGAATGTGGTAAGGATATAGCATGGAAGGATTTTCCTCTTCAGCTGGCTCAGAAAATGGAGCCGCTGCTGTGCTTACTTGGTCAAGAAGGAAGTATTGGTAGACAATGATAGATCCTCCACCAGGTCCACAATAAGGAACTTCATGCTTTTCACTTTCTCTAGCACTGAACTCTTAATGTAAAGTGGAGATTTGGTAGGATTGGTCTTCCCATAGTTTGCGATCATCTCTTAAGTTTATTCAACATTGAGAGACAGGTTGTTGCACTTGAACCATTCTACCAGCTTTTTCAATTCCATTGTGTAGTTTGTCCTATTATCACTGTTGATTAGACCTACTACCATCTACTTAATGTGATAATGTTGCTGGAGCTGTATGGTGCTGTACAGTCATGAGTTAGCAAGGTGAACAGTAGTGGGCTTAGCACACATCCTTTTTGGGATTCACTGCTGAGCATTACGGTGGTAGAGATGTTATTTCCAATGCAGAAAGTCCAAATTTCAGTTACAAAGGGAAGAACTGGAGCCAAGCAGTCTCAGCTTTCCTACCAGGTCCTGAGGGATGAGGGTATTGAATGCTGAACTAAAATCAGTAAAAAGCATTTTGATGTAGGTGTTTTTCTTATCCAGGTTAGATTTGAATAGTTGAAAGGCAAATTTTATGGTATCATCGGTTGACCAGTTGCAGCAGTAAGCAAATTTCAGGGGGTCATCTGATGCAGGCAGTTATGTTTTTATGTACCCCATGACCAGCCTATTGAAGCATTTTTTAACATGCAATAAACATTAACAAAAACACATACAACAAATTAATAAAAAACACAATACAACAAATGAACAAAAACACACACAACAAATTAATAAATAAACAAATAAGACAAATTAACATGAAACACAAACTACAAATTAACATGAAACACATAGAACAAATTAGAAATAAAACGGAAGTGGACTCTCAAAACAGAAATGAAATTTTAAGAAAATGAAGAGAAAAGGAGAAGGGAGCTAGAACCTTACACACCCATTTCATCCATTTTGTTATTTCACTATTTTACACTACTGTGTTATGTAATATGTTTTGTCCTTTTTGTGGAGTTTCCATAGTTCAGCGGGCATTATTTTGCCAGAGCAGTGGAAAATCTGTAACTTTTCTGCCGCAAGAATTAAAAGATGCTGTTGGGTCTTCAGTGGAAAAATCAGAAACATCTCACAGAGGCAAGTATCAAGCCAGGCAGTGTCGTTTGCATAAACTTTATCATGGTTTCATAATCAACATTCTTTTTGACTCTGATTAAATGCAGAGACAGGGACAACCCTACAGGAGTTCCTGAGATTTCGAAGCTTAAAACAAAGTGAGCGAATTCAGACATCAGTCAAGCGAAGAATTACTAAAAATGTTCAGGTACGTTTGAAGTTCTGCTATTGACATTGTGGTGTGACTATTCACCAGCAGTGATCTTCACAAATTAATTTATGGAGAATTTTTTATTTTTTATACAATTAGGAGAAATTATCACAATGTTTTTTTTTGTTAGTCAGATTTTTGTGGAATAACACAGGACAGCATGAAGTGAGTGTTTGTTAGGGAGATAAAAACAGTTATAAAATGAAGGCGGTCGGACTCAGGCAGGTGGAACCTGTGACTTCTCATCGAGAGTATTTTAACGGCACTCTAATCCAGTGTTTCTGAACCATTGGTCATTTCACCGACTGACTTGTTCATACTATAATGTATTCATACCTTCAACCCATTTTAACCAGAGGTTCCAACAGCACTGCACAATTATTTTTCCTGTTTATATTCACGTTACTTTGACTAATTCGATGTATATGTGTGGGCCATCAATGAACATCACTAAGTCAAACTGGGTCATAAGGCCATAAAGGTTGAGAACCACTGCTTTAATGCTTCCACGGTTGTACACTGCAGGTCCAGTTAAACTTCCAGACACACATTTGGAGCTAGGAGTGACTTGTCAGCCCCTCCATTTCAGTCAAGTTAGTATTGAAATTTCGAATCATAACATTTTACATATTTTGTAATTCTAATCTGTAACAGCAGCATTACAGCGCACAGAATTATTTTTTATTACGTGACTTAAGTTGAAGCATTTGAAGCTACTTACTCGACTGGCCTTGCAGAGTAGTTGCTCACTGCTTTGACGTAAAAGAACTTTTGTAACAGTGATGTAAGCGACATTTATGTGTTACACTGATCATTTTTATATGTGTCAAAAAAAAGACGCATTGTAATTTCTTTTTCATATACTGCAGTTCTTACTTACTGTTTGACCAGGACAAATACTACAATAGTAAAAATGTCACCACTCCCCAGGATCCTGATTAGAAAGTTTTACCAGTCTAACATTGACCTGACCTTGAAATCTCAGGTCTCCGTGACCATTAAAATGAAATGCATATTCAAGCTATCTACTCAGAGTTATGACCTGTTTATTATCTCTGATGGGAGGTCTCAGTTGAATACAATTTATCTTTAAAAAAACAAACTTCAAAGAGCCTATATACCTGATCAACAGTATTAATTTAACAAATATGTGTTCTGTATTTACACCTATGTGAAATAAAGTATATCCATTCCCAAAAAGTTGATCTTATTATGTTAACAGTGTGATAGTTCAATAGATGTGTACAATAAAGCATTTTTATCCGTAAATAATGTGTGGAGTTGTGAGTGATGTCTTGTAATAATGGAACATATAAAGCCTGATTTAGGGTTTTGTAATATATGATGTACTTTCTGAGGCTTGTCCAGAACTTACATGGTTCTACAGGTTTTGCTTATTTCATAGAACGATTCAGGCAAAAGTGTGACACATGATCAAATAATTCTGCAGTACTTAGTTTTAAAAGTTTTAATAAAATTCAAAACAAAACAGTTCACACAAAAATAAAGTTAAAAATGATTACAAGGAAAGGAAAAGTTGTATATATACAATTAATCCGTTCCAGACTGTACAAACTGTATGTAAATATATTTTTTTAAAGATTTTTAAGCACAAATATAGTTAATTGTACCATAGAATGCACATGGTAATAGTAAACTAAATGTAAAAACATTGAATAACAGAGAAAAGTAACATTGCAAGAGTTTGCACTATAGCCTTACGACCCGATCGCTATAAACACCTTTTTTTAATGAGTTTTAAGCACAGGGGAAAAAAAGGAACTTTTGAACAAATCCGAATTTTATTTAAAAACCAACCATAGGCAACCAAGAAAATAACATTGCAGGAGTTCACGCTAATAGCCTTATGACCCAATCGCTGTAAACACTTTTTTTAAAATGTGTTTTAAGCACAGCGGAAAAAAAGGAACATTAGAACAAATCCAAATTTATTTAAAAACCAACCACAAGCAACCAAAAAAGTAACACTGAAAGAGTTCATGTGAATAGCCTTACAGCCTAATCGCTGTAAACACTTTTTTTAAAAACGAGTTTTAAGCACAGTGGAAAAAAGGAACATTTGAAAAAAGAGAAAAGTAGCATTGCAACAAATCACGCTATGAACAACTCCATGTAAACACTTTTTAATGAGTTTTAAGCACAGGGAAAAAAAGGAACATTTGAAAAACCTGTAATTTAATAAACCACCAAGAAAAGTAACCTTGCATGAGTCGAGTTCTGACATGAAGTGAGGAGGAACTGGGTGGAGAAGAGGTTACAGTTTTGAGGGAGAGTCTGGCTCCGCGATGGAGGGATGTTTTCCTTCATGTGTTTTCTCTGTTGTGATTTCTTGGGTTTCTGGTTTTTTTAGCTGTTTAGCTGGTGGACCAGACTTGGAGGGTGTGCCGGTTCACTGTTCATTAGAAGAAGGCATTTTTTAGGCAGGTTGTTCTCTTTGAGATATCGCTTCACTGCAGGAGCGAAAGCCTCATGCAGCCATTCCAAAAACAAGGTCCTTCTGAACCAACCCTTTGTGTTTGCCCTCCACATCACGGGCAGTCTGGTTTTGTTTACATTGTGCTGCTTGAAAGCATGAGGGTTCTCAAATTGGTAAACGAGTAGCGGCTTGATTTTTACGTCTCCACTAGCGTTAGCACACAGCAAAACGGTTAACCTGTCCTTTATTGGTTTATGGCTGGGCATAGCCTTCTTTTCCTGGGTAATGTAGGTTCTCTTCGGCATCCTCTTCCAGAACAATCCGGTCTCGTCACAGTTGAAGACTTGTTGCGGGATGTAGCCTTCGTCCTCCACTAATTTTGTGAAATTTATCACGATTTCTTTCTCAGCTTCAGCGTCGGGACTAGCAGTCTCTCCATGTCTTACCACACTATGAATGCCACTTCTCTTGCAAAACTTTTCAAACCATCCTCTACTGGCTTTAAATTCCTTACTTTCGCCACTCGTAGAAGGATAGTTTTGCAGCAAATCGCCATGAATCTTCCTGCCTTTCTCGCCTCACTTACACTATTCCCTGCAAGTTGCTTCTCATTCAGCCACACTAGCAACAGTTTTTGCACCTCTTCCAGCACTTGAGGCCTCTGCCTGGTTAACGCTGTAACTCTTTTTGCAACATCAGCTGCTTTAATAGATTCTTTCTGCTTTAGAATAGTCGAAATTGTAGATTTTGACTTCTTGTACTCGGCGGCAAGATCAGTTCTTTACTTCAATTTAAATTTTCTTCAAAACTTTCTTCTCACCACTCTTCAGTTGCTTAGAAGCCATGGTTAACTGCAAAAGCACACAAAATATTGTAGAGCACAAAGAGTTCACAGGTAAAGCACGCACATCTGACTGAGAACAATGTTAAAATTACAGTAATCAGCGCGTACGAATAGGAAGGGAAATGGAATAGAGCACAAAGACTTCACAGCGAAAGCATGCATGCACGTCTGACCGAGAACAATGCAACACGTGCAGAAATCATCAGCACGCACAAACCGAAAGGGAAACTGGCTTGTCCGTATACCGAGTGTGTGGTCGTGAAGCGAGGAAAAAAATTGTATACTGAGACATTCATGAACCGAGGCTCCACTGTATATATATGTGAGTGGCAGAAAAGTAATGAGATTGATTTTTTATTTACCAAAGTTTTTATTTTTTTCAAACATCAATGTTATCCCCTTCAAAGTAGTTCCCTTGGGCAGCTACACACCGATGGAGACGTTGTTCCCACTGTTGGCAGCAGCGCTGGAAGTCTTCAACCGGTATGGTCTTCAGCATGTCCGTTACACTCTTTTGGATGTTTTCTAAAATCCCAAAATGACATCCTTTGAGGATATTTTTCAGTTTAGGAAAAAGGAAAAAGTCACACAGACTGAGGTCAGTTGAATAAGGGGGCTGGGGAACCACAGGAATGCCTTTTGAGGTCAAAAATTCTGTTATAGAGAGGGCAGTGTGACATGGGGCGTTGTCATGATGGAGCATCCATTTGTCTGCAATGTCTGGTCTCACGCGAATGACCCTTTTTCTTAGCTTTTCAAGGACGTCTTTATAAAAAACTTGACAGTTTGTCCTGGAGGAACAAATTCCCCTTTTGTCAAAAAAACAAATCAGCATTGATTTGATCTTCGATTTGCTCATTCGAGATTTTTTTGGTCGAGGAGAGTTTGCAGTGTGCCACTCCTGACTTTGCCTCTTGGTCTCAGGATCGTATTCATAAATCCATGATTCATCACCTGTGATCACACGACTAAAGAAATCTTGCTCATTAGCGATTCTGTCAAAAAGATCAAGACACTTGTTTTTTCGATTTTCCTTCTGCTCAATTGTGAGGTTTTTCGGCACCTTTTTGGCACAGACCTTTCGCATGTGCAAATGTTCAGTCAAAATTTGATGAACGGTAAATCTGTTCAAATTTAATTGTTCACTCAACATTCTTAATATTAAACGACGGTCTGATCTCACAAGAGTGTTCACACGTTCGATGTTTTCATTGGTTTGAAGGCCTCCCTGAACGGTGTTCATCTTCAACGTGTTTTCTGCCTTCCAAAAATGATTTGTGCCAGCGAAAAACTTGAGCTCTGGATAAAGAATGTTCCCCATAGGCCTGTTTTAACTTTTCAAACGTCACACTTGCCGATTCTCCAAGCTTAACACAAAATTTAATGGCACAACGTTGCTCCAAATTCCTCTGTTCCATTTTACGTGACGCACAACCAAAAACACAACTTCGCTAATAGCAGTCACAAAAATCACGTAGTTAACGGAAGGAGTTGAAACTCGCACTGAGCTATGGGAGGGTTCTGATACACGTGCTCTATCAAGGACAACAGCGCAGCGTTGCCAGATCGCTTGCAGTGTTGCCAGTCTCATTACTTTAGTAAATATATATAGTATATAGTAAAAGATAGACAGACAGACACAACACCAATGTCCACAACACATGGTTTTATTTTTATAAACTATTTACAAGTTGGTTCCCCATAGTCACACTTTTTCCTCTCTCTTTGGCCGCTTCCACTCCTCCTTCGCAAGCTCCGTCTTTCTCCTCCCAACTCCGGCTCCTCGAAGGGAGTGAGGCGGCCCCTTTTATCATGCCCCGTATGTGCTCCAGGTGCTGATGATGGTCTTCTGGCAGCACTTCCTGGTGTGGCGGAAGTGCTGCCCATGCACCCGGAAGCACACCAGGCATACACAGTTCCTGGACCAGCAGCACTTCCTGGTGTGGCGGAAGTGCTGTCCTCCAGGGCTGAGGAACCATCCAGGCAGCCCCTTGGTTGGACCACGGACCCCCACGAGGTTGCGCTTCCCAGATCTGACTCCGTGGCCCTGGAGGGAAATCAGGGGGGCTGCCCTCTTGCATTCATGGAAAATATTGCCCCCTTCCGGGTCCTTCCTTGATCCAGGCGTCCCAGTGGGGCAAGGACCCTGGCCACCTGCCACAATATATATTCAAATATTCATTCATTCAAAATGTTTCCACACATTTTTTATCTCCATTTATTAAGAATTTACAAAACAAATGACATCACTTTCTACACAGTCACCTTTTCCCAGAATCGTACCAACTTTTTAATGCTCAATTTCTCCTCCTCCCGCCTTCACCGTCACCAACAAAAATATAAAAATGCGGAAACTTTTTGAACTTCCCTGCTATAAAGTTCATTTAAGACTCGCATATCCTGTTTTATGTCCCCCTATATACATATAGTCATACTTTCAAATGTTCATATGATTACTGTAAAATATGGTTCGAAAACTGCATGCTGCCATTCTATTTGTAAGCTAATGTGAAAGTCCATGCCTCTGTCAGAGAAGCTATTTCCTAACTGCCTAATTAATAATCACAGAAATAGCTAAGAAAGGTCTATTACATGTTAGCTTACGGGTGGTGAAAGATTATACCATTCTGTAAGTAACTGTGAAATTTGTATTCAATTCAAATTAAGCAAACACTTGTGTGAATTTTAACATTAACATTAACTTTCTGAGATTGGCTGTCACATGTACATTATTCTAAAACTATGTGGGGGGGGGAGTAAAGCATTACAAATTAAGTATTAAAGTTTAGCTTAAATATTTTACTTATATTTTTATACGTTTGTAAAAATATTCTGTTTCAGGTCAATGTGGATATTATGAGTGTCCATGATAAAATACTTAAAAAAGAAAAAGGAAAAACATTGCCATAAGTGATTTCATCAGAAAGTTCTGCACAACAGAACATCAGTACATCAGAAGCAAAGCTTAAGACATTTCATCATCTTCCCAATATTTCATATGTTATTCTCCACTCTGGTGGATTAGAAGTGGGTAAGGTTCCTGGATCTGAAGAGAGTTTTACTATACAATCATTCAAAGATGCAATTGGAAAGCCCTTCAGCAGGTTAACATTTTTCATCTGTTCAGAGTAAGACTACAAAACACTCCATAAGTAAAAAATAGTGCAATGCCAATAAAAGAGTCAAATAAATGATAATAATGACTTTATACATGTGCATAATTTCAGATAATCAAGTTGAAATATCAGAAAAGATGATTTAATTTAACTTTGTACAAATTAAGTACAATTTATGTAATTAATAAATTGCTGATTAGTCATTGATTATGAACAATTTAATTTTGAAGGTCAAGGGTATGACACAGACAATGAAGTTATTATTCAACCAAGATGGAGCATGAATAGAGACAGCTTAGAAGACACCATGGTAACTTTTTGTAATAATACTCTCAACATGTGTATTAATCTTGTGTGTCCATCCATCCTTCCCTTCATTACATAACATGTTCATCTATTTCAGGGTTGTGGGTAGCATTTGAAGCAAGGTGGTAATGAGGTGCTAAAACATAAAGCTTCACATTTTTAGCTTGTACAAATCATTAAATAGAAATAATGGAGAGCATTTTTTCTATCTGTTGTAGCCATTATGTCATAGTTCACCAAGACGGGAATCTAAGCCTGACCAACAAAAGGTAATATAGGAATCTTGTGTTTTAACTTGTTTGTCATTGTTTATACAGCTCTTTGCAGTAATAATAATAATATCAATTTTGTATATTTACTATGGGGCTTCGCTCCCAGCTTGCTTTTTTTCTTTGAATTGTTGCTATTTCATTAGTTTCACTTTTATTTCAGAACTTCTATAAAAACAATATTTGGAATCTTTCGAGTCCCAATATGCTGAATCTTTTAAATGAGGTCAATGAGAAGTGTTTAATGACTTTGTACCATAATTCAGAATAGCTTTCTCTGTTTGGAATTTCTGCACAGACAAAACGATCTACATCATCAGCAGTTAATTTTTTTTGCTAAGTGACCAATAAATGCATGTGAGGTAAACTCCATTTTTGAACTTCTCTTGACTTAAACTTCAAAGCCTTACAATATTTATATACTTCTGACATATCACCTATGTCCATATATTCGATCTCTATTCGCCTTTTCGTTATTTCTTTGAGTAATAATTTCTCTTCATGCGATGTTTACTTTCTTTTTTTGACACTGTCGTTTTTTCTGCTTTCATATTCTGTATCTTGCTCTGTATGTGTTTCGCGCCTATGTTTTTTTTTAGTCTTTTCAATTCCAGTTTTCATTATCTCTAATCTGCTCTGCATGTGTGTAGCGCAAACGTCCCGATTGGACGTGCTTTTTTTTCAATTCCACTTGTTCCGGGCTGATAATTACTTTCCTTATTTTCTGAATTTGCATCTAGATTATTCTTTTTCTTTTTTTCCTCTCCAATGCTTTTGCATCTCTTTTCTCCATGCTGCTTTCTTCTTCGCTTAGTCGTCTATGTTTCATGTATAACGTATTGTCCTTATACGCTTTATATGCGCTGAGAGCCCTGGATCTGTGTGTGTCCAAAGCCAAAACACGAATGGGTGTGTCTTGCAAGAATTTCATGTTCTACGTCATCGCGAGACGGTCCTGGGTCAATCTCTTGGCACAGTCTCAAATTTAAGGTCCCCGCGAGATGCTCCGTGGCCAATCTCTCTAATCTCACGGGTCTTTTAAGTGTCTTCCGTGATTTTAATGTGAAGATCACGTATCGTCGCCCCCTACTGTTTTTCTCCAAGATTTTTTTTTATAATAGAGAGATATAGCATTTAACATAAACATTTAACATAAAAAACAGGATGATGGAACAACAGCTATTTTTACACCAGCATGCTCACCACACATTACCTATTAGGTAGTGAAAGGATGAAAGAGATAGTTAGACAATTGGAGACGAGAGATAATTAGCGGAGCAGAATGGCCAGGCTGTGGTGGACAATTTAAACAGAACATCAGGGAACACCCTGCTCTTTTTTTTAAAGATGCCCAGAGGTCATTACTGAGCACAGAGTTGGGACTTCGGTTTTATGTCTCATCCAAAGAACAGTGCCATTTTTACAGTACAGTGTCCCTGTCATTGCACTGGAGAATTGGGATCCACACACAGACCACAGGGTAAGTGCCCCGTGCTGGCCTCACTTACACTTCTTCCAGCAGCAACTCAAACTTTTTAGCTGGTGGTTTCCCATCCAAGTACTGTCAGAGCCTGAACATGCTGAGCTTCCAGTGGATGACCTGTTATGAAGTACAAATGGTATGGCCTTTGCTCATCCTTGAAAAAGGTCCCAATGACACTGTTATACATTCAGTTAATAAATCCCCCAAAATACCTATTTTGTAAAATTTTGTTTAAATTGCAATAGACAATGGTGAGGTGTAAAATGCTTTGAGTAAATGTTGCATGTTTTAAACTTATGTTTTTTGAAGCTTGACTGTATTTGTACCTCAGATTTCAGTAGTAGTAAATGTGTTACCAAAATGCAGCAAAAACACTGCATTCTACAAATAATGTTCTGAGAATCAAATATTAATTTTTCTTTTTTAGATTTCAGCCCCAATTAATGAAAAGCAATTAGACACATGCACAACAGAAACATCCACAAGTTCATCATCTCTGACTAGGTCACAGTGCTACATAATAAATAAACTTTCTTAATTTTGTGTTTCATTATTGATTTTTCTCCCTGTTAACTGAAATTTTGGAAATGCATAATTATTACCATAACACTACTTAGACTTTTATTCACCCATTGTCATTGAGGACAAGGAAAGCTCATCTGAAGAAGAGTCTGAAAACATAGTAAAGTAGGAGACAAATTATTTTCTGTTTCTTTTTTCCAGTGATACTTTATAAATGCCATAAACCATCACCCTTTTTTGTTTTATGAAACTGTTGTAAACTGACTTATGTGTAAATCAGCTGTCACAGGTTTTCATTTGGGAATAGCAATTTGACACCACAATGAAAATTCTTTCTTGATGGATAGTATTTTTCAATATTAATCACATGCGGATGTCCACACACGCATGATTGTTGTAGGCTGATGAATGTATTAGTAAATGCAACCCATAATTGTACTTTTTTTTAATTAAAGTATTAAAGATCCATCAGTTGATGTGAAAGCAATTTTGTCTGATCTGGCCATGCAAATACTACCTAATAAAGTTTCAAGATTCAATAGAAACAGAGGAGATCTTTGGGAAGGAACCCTGCGTGGATTTAAGAGACAACAACAACAGCAACATTTATTTATATAGCACATTTTCATGCAAAAAGTAGCTCAAAGTGCTTTACATAATGAAGAAAAGAAAAATAAAAGACAAAATATGAAATTAAAATAAGACAACATTAGTTAACATAGAAAAGGAGTAAGGTCCGATGGCCAGGGTGGACAGAAAAAACAGAAAAAAAAAACTCCAGATGACTGGAGAAAAAAAAAAAAAAATAAAATCTGCAGGGGTTCCAGGCCATGGGACTGCCCAGACTCCTCTGGGCATTCTACCTAACATAAATGAAATAGTCCTCTTTGTAGTTAGGGTTAGGGTCCTATGATCCAACTTACACAATACTGGTGAAATTTACAGATGATTACGGTGTAAATGAAGATGGAATTGATGCAGGTGGCCCAAAAAAGGAATTTCTACAGTTGTTGATGTGTCACATAAAAGGACACAGTTTACTTGAAGGGAAAGAGAATGAGAAATTTTTATGATGTGACAGTACAGGCAAGTACAATGTATTTACTGGGTAAACCTTACTAATGAAGCATGATACTCCAAATATAAAATACTGTACTCAGTTTGAGGATTTGTCACAGTCATTTATAGTAGTTTTAAAAATGTAATTAGTCATTTGTCATTTGATTGTGGCTATTCAGTTACTGATTAAAATGTATTCAGTGAGTTCTACAATGTTTGTTTGAAACTTTTGTAAAACACAGTTTTGTTTCAAATGTATGTCTAATTTAATATAGATTCTCTGTACACCTACTTCCATACATTACTTATAATAACCATTTACTGAAGTAGTAGGCCTCATAGTCAAGAAACTTAAACATCAAGCAAGGCAGCCCAGTGTTATTCTTTCATTCAATACCTATAACTCCCACTCAAAGGGCAATGAAGGAGATGTAAACTGGTAAAAGCTTTTCAAAAACTTCTAACTTCCTTTTTACAACACCGTCATTTGTAAGAATGATTTTAGAATCATGCAGTCACCTAACCTTATATATGAACCAGAGCCTAGGATGTCTAAAAGTTTCCACCTGCGTCATGCATTTCCCTCATCTGCAGAGAGCAAGCCATTCCTTTCTGGAAAATGAACCACGGCCTCTGATTAGAAGGTACTATTTCTTTATTCTTATTATGTATGTTATGCCAAAAAAGAGAAGGGCACATGCTGAGAAACAGAGTTCCAAAAGGACCAGGAGATAAAATTAAAATAATTTAAATCTTAAACAAGTTGAGGTTAAAGCCAGAAAAGCAACTAATCAAATTACTAAATCCCAATACACAATCCAGAAGCCTAGTCAGTAAATCTGCAAAGGTTCTGAATCTTATATAACAAAAAAAAAAACTTTTTACATGCACGCATTTTCATTTGATTATGCAGAAACTTGTACACTTACAGATCAGCACTACTGCAAACTTGTGAGGTGGTAGTATGACAGTGAAAATGATAATACAGCCACAATCACATGGTAAATTTCAAAATGGCAGATTGTGTGTCTAAAAATATAAAAAATGACAGCATTTTGACATCGGAAAGTAACAAAAAAGGCAATATCAAAACAAAAATAAAAATAGAGAACAATAGCATAAATGGATGCTACACCAATATGCTAGAATTCAACAATGTAACACTAAGACATAGCCCACTGTAGTGTGTGCTAGAGATCAAAGTCAAGAGGGCAAGAAGACAACACTATCTTCAAACAGTACAGATGCAATACTCAGGTGCCCAAATTCAATACTGTGCAATCCCATCTATAAAATTTGCAAGCAAGAGGTTAGTCTAGACCTTTTAAATCACCTTGGTGACCCTCACCTTGATGTGATGGAACATACCCCTGAAACCTTGAGGACACTTTCACCTACTGCAGGAAGTAGATATGGAGGTGGTGTTTTCTGGTGAGTGCCTCTACATAGTAAGGGATGACAGATAGGGCTTAGGTGCAATGGAAGTTGCCTGACAAACAAGTGTGAGACAAATGTAGTCATAATGTAAGTAATTCTATTGAATTTCAAAAGCCCCAATTTCTAGGTCTTCCATTAACAAATACCCCAGTTATGCCTGACATTCTCGCCTTAACACCACTGCAAATATCAGAATGATATGCAATAACAGCATCTTTCTCTTGACCCTTTCTAGAAAGTGTCATGCCTGTTGTGCCAGACTCATATAAACTTGTATTTATATTATGTATACCTCATATTAACACTACCAATCTTGGTTATAAAAATACTTCATCAACTTACTGTTCCAACCTCATAAATTCTTTTCAGTCAGTCCTGATGAAGCAAAGACAGGATGAAGGAACTAATATTGTCATGTGTGCAGAGGACAGTGAAATTCTTACTTGCATGTCCACACAACATGCAACAAGTTGCCACTCTCTGGTGCTATGATAAACAAGAATATTACATAACTTCAACATTTTACAGAAAACACACAAATCAGCTAACCCCTTGTATATACAGTAGAGGACGAGTAGACAATGGAAGGATGCAGGAATATACCACACAAGAAAAATCTATGGACACATGCTCTTGTATTATATATTAATTGGGTTTTTCTTTGAGCGTGTGTGTGTTTAATTTCAAAGGTAATTACAAAATAGACTGTAAAACCATTTTGTCAACTTTTAGGACTTGCCAAGGATGAGTATTACATCATCGGAAGAATAATTGCTGTGTCACTTGTCCATGGTGGCCCTGGTCCACACTTTTTCTCCAGACATTTTGTAGAATACATCTGTGGTAAAACAGATGTTTCACCATCTATTCAAAATGTTATAGATCCAGACATTCAGAATGTGCTTCAGGAGGTAAGAGTTTTAATTTTATTTGATTAATAAATTGTCATTACTGTATATCAGTAATGGAAATTTTGTAAAACTATTGTTTACAAATGGAGTTTAATGGAGTGTACTTTTTAAAAACAAATAGTGTCATCCACATCTTTGTCAATCCTGAGAGACATCATGGCAAAACACAGCACAGTGCTCCTTTTGGCTGGATGTCTTTATAACATAAAAGACATTAGAGAGAGAAAGTATTGTGCAAGATTTTTTAAAATGGTTCTTCTTTTCAAGAAATGCTGCATGCATTGAAAGGTACGTAAAGCATAAAGTTAAGCAAATATGCTGAGCAGTTTTTCGCTTCTCTAAAATGGGCAGATACATTTACTGTATATTGTATGAAATATGACAGTAACAAATATTTTTTAATAGATTGTCAACCCTCAATGTGCTTCAGAAAATTATAGAACGTCCATTGGCGTTTGAACTTTATTTGTGCTTCAGTACTCAAAGTCTCAGCTCTGAGCTGGTTGAAAGCATCTTCAGAGTTGAATTTAGTGAGGTGGGTAGCAACAAGAGACGCGAAGAAGGAAGGATAGCATCTTACTGGGCAGATTATCTACTAGATATTAAAGGTGCCAAACAGTGATTTTCTATTCTTATATAAAGGCATAGAAAGATATGTTTATTGTGCTACATATTAAAGTTATCTAATTTTAATAACTCAAACTGTGCAGATTTTAATTTGAAGGAATTCATGCACCATAGATTACAAAGCAAACAAATTCATAAATAAACTTTTCATAGATGCTTGCAAAAAAATCATATTTATTATTGTAGTACTTGATAGTTTCAGAGGTAACTACTATCATAATTGGCAATAAAATTGTGTAAGTAGTAGATATATTGTCTTAACATCAGAACTAGTGTATTGTTCAGTGTACTGTTCAGTCATAGTTAGGCATGTTTTTGTTATCTGCTTAAAGAAATACTTAAATCAGAAGTGATTTTTAAAAATCTGCTTCTAACTCCGTGTTATTTGTAGTTATCACAGAACAGAATTTCAATCTCATGTTTTTATGGAGAACAAAGGTAAGAAAATTGCTGCTAAAATAGGTGTCAAATGGATTAATGCTGAACAACAGCAAACAATATCAAAACATAAAAACTCAAATTATTTGTGTAATTATTATTTTTTGTTAGAATATTTATTTAGCCTACCTTGATGTTACACCATTAAAAGATATTTCTGTTGTGTTCCCTTTATCCTCCTAAGGTAACATCTCTTCTACAGATCCAACTTTAGAAGATATTGTCATGCTTGCAACAGGACTGAAGATGATTCCACCACTGAGATTTGAGCCAAGGCCAACAATAAAATTCCTGCATGATAATTCCCCGTTTTCAGCTGCCAACACTTGCAGCAATACATTATGCTTGCCGCTACATTCATCATATGGCACTTTCAAATTTCATACAGTATTAGCTTTGGAATTTTGAATTCTCCAGGTTTTGGGCTTTATTGGTCAACAATTTGTTTATCTTTAAATGCAAAATGCTGTTTAATTGATTATTTTATTAATAAGGTTGACAATATAAATGAAGTATTTTGCACATACAAAGTATACATTGTTCAAAGCTGTTGTTACTGCTGGTGTTTACAGATTGAAGTTCTTCAGTCAAACTTTCTGTACTTTTTGCACAACTTAACAAAACTGATCTAAGTGTTTTTTAACTTATACATGTTTTGCTTTGTTTGAAAGCTTGCATCTGCTGTATTGCAGTTATCAAACATTTGTCTTTTCCTTCAATTTAAACAATAAATCAAGGGCATCTTCCCAGACTTGTGGTGTTTGAAGGTTATATTGTTCTTTCACATACAGTATGTGAGGTAATCTTGTATATCTTCATCTCCACAAAGACCAACAGCTTCACATTAGTTCCTCAGGTCCTGAAGCTGCCGCTGTGCAGCGTGAAAACCACAATCCCTTGACCAAAACCTATAATATAGTAATATAAACATTCAATGGCAAAATTAAATCTTTGCTTAAAAATATGATATATACATAAACTGATACTAAAAAAATAAATTAGGACCAGTACCTTAATTTGCTCAGTGGACAAGAAAGTCTGAAAGTTGCTAATTATCCTAATACTGTATATGGAAATGATAAGAACATGTTTGGTAAATGTTGATAAATGACACAATAACTACAAATGTTGCCAACTCTCTTGTTAAAAAAACAAAGTTTGAATGTGCATAGTCTGTATAAACAACAGCATAAATTATTATGCCATAAAACAAAAAGGTGTGTATTTCTTTAAAATAGAAAATATACACATACTATTTAAAGAACCACAATAAGGCAGGAGCAACCCCTGTACATGGTGTCTGTCCATCGTTGGGAGGCAAATCTTCTCCTATAAACCCAGAATCAAGGTTCATCAGTAAGTGGTTTAATCAAATACTGTATGTGTGTCGTTAAGCAGACTAATCAGACTTTATTTGAAACCCCTCACATTGCACAGTGCCAGTGTTAAATTAACTCTCACATTATTTAAGTACCCGTTTAAGACTTAATAAACCTAAAATGTTTAAATTCCACTATTTTATTGACCTTCTTTGGTCGAGGGCTATGCTATAGAGTACTGTGAAAGGCTGCACTGTTTGATCCAGTTTAGAGACACAGAAAACTAGCAGGTGTGAGCAGATGCTTGTAGCGGTTTATTATTGCAGCCGTAAAAAAAGCTCCAGTTTTCATTTTCACTTTCTTCTGTTCTCCCACATCCCTCAACCAGCTAACCACAGCAGAAAGCACCAAAGTTTTGTTAAATCAAGCGGCATCCCTGATGGACATTCAAATAGTAAACTTGCAAATGTGTAATTACTATGTGATTCTACGCTATTTGGCTGTCAGTGCATTGCAAGTTCTGGTAACTGAACAGCTTACTGATGAAGGTCTCATTCCTAGTGAATTTCATAATATTGTAAAATGAATAGGCTGATTCTTACGCACATTCCCACGTGTCACTCATTTCAAAAAAAACCAGTGAGAGTCCAAAAAACGCTATTCTCACGGGTGTAACTTCCTTCTCACCGATAAAAGGTGTTCGAGAAACCATTCCAAGATCTCACTTGTGTTAGGTGCTTGAGAATCCTAAAACCACTCACATGGAATCTAAAGGTGACGGTTTTAACAACTGTGTTGCACTGTTATCAAATCAGTCGTTTTTGTCTTGCGTCCTTGCAAAACCATCTCGTATCGGTTATCACTTTTATAATGATACAAGCGTGTTTTTGATTTTAGCTATGATGGACAACAGCTTGGTTTATGGCTTTACTTATATTTTACCATAAAAAGCACAACATTTGAAAGTGACGACTGCCGTGAATAAATATGATCGCCAAGGCTGGGAAAGGCACAAATAACACCTGTACTAACTATAAAAAAGAACAAATCATTTCTTCAATTTTTTTCTGGTCAATATAATTGTGACACAATTTAACTGTAACTGTCATCCTCAATAGGATCCGTGATCACTTGCTCACCTACCAGCAACCAGAACAGTCTGGTTTTACGCCTAAGAAGTCTACCATCGACCGCATCCTGGCACTGAGGGTTCTCATGGAGTACAAACGCACATATCGGCAGAGTTTCTTTGCAGCCTTTGTCAATATTTAAGTGTTTGACTCAGTTGATCGAGCTGCCCTGTGGGACATCCTGAGGGTTCACGGGATCCCCTCGAGGTTACTGGATATCATGGCTGGCCTGTACACTGGTACTGTGAGTGCTTTGCAGAGTGAAGGCAGGACCTTTGTGTTTTTCCCAGTTGATTCTGAGGTTCGTCATGGGTGTGTTCTTACTCTATTCAGTGCTTGTATGGACTGGGTGTTGGGCAAGGTCGTGGGGTCCAGCAGCTATGGGGCATCTGTTGGTGAAGAAAGATTCATGGATCTTGACTTTGCTGACAATGCTGTGATCTTTGCGGAGTCAATGGAGGCTCTGATCGGGGCGCTCGAGAGACTGAGTGAGGAGTCTGAGTGTCTGGGCTTGCGAGTGTCCTGGATAAAAACCAAGATCCAGACCTTTAATGACATCTTGGGCACAGCCATCAGCAGTGTGTCTGTTTGCGGAGAGAGTGTTGACCTTGTTGAGAGGTTTACTTACCTTTGCAGTGACATTCATGTCTCTGGTGACTCTTCCTATGAAGTCAGGAGATGGATTGGGAGAGCATGGGGGGGTCATGAGGTTGCTGTAAAGGGGTGTGTGGCGCTCCCGATATCTATGCAAAAGGACGAAGGTCCAAGTCTTTAGAGTCCTGGTTCTTTCTGTCTTGCTATATGGTTGCAAGACATGGACGCTATCCAGTGACCTGAGATGAGGACTGGACTCCTTTGGTACTGTGTCTGTCCGGAAAATCCTTGGGTACCGTTGGTTTGACTTTGTGTCGAATGAGTGGTTGCTCATGAAGTTACGAATGAGGCACATTATCTGCATTGTGAGGGAGCATCAGTTACGGCACTACGGTCAAAATGCATTGCAATTAGCAGCTGTCATTTTATCCTTCTTGATACAAAACCATTCAGACTCAGTGCAACTCGGCACAGGGGGGTCTTGGGTCATTTGGTACCCTAGGTTGTAGCGGGGCTATTTAGTAGTAATAGTGTTGTTTGTGTTCGTACCACATGCGTCTTGTTTCCATCGTCCCGTTTACTGTTTGTGTGTGTCAGTAAATGCCGTCCCGGATGATGGAAGGAGACCGCAGCCCCAAACCTGGAAAACACTGGTTTTCAATCAATCAATTACATTCGTCACAGGACTATAAAAACAATCAAGAGGGAACGAAGATAAAAAGGAGAAAGGAGGAGAGAGAGAAGGAGACTTTCATTATACGACCACAAACCACCTGTATCTGCTGTATTCCACATCGTGCATTTCTATCCATTTTATATTTCATTCCACTGGACTTACTCCAACACCCTCATCATGAGAGACCCCGGGGTCGGATCATCATCCACCACCGCCGACGATACCTGGTGAGGCTGTTCCATTTTGTGCCGGGAATTACAAACACTCCATATATCGGTTAACCAGTCATCTGCTTTCAGGACAATTGTTACTCGGACTCAAGTTCACAACCATTCATTTCCGTGTCTCATTCATTTTGTTTTTGGTATTTGTGCTGTTTGTTATATGTTACAAGGGCAAGGGAGGGGTTGTTATATTCTTATAGGGATTTGGATTTGTCACGGTGTTGCTTTGGTGGAGGGATATTTATAATTTGTTTAGCTATTCTGTTTCATTTAATACAATTTATCAGTTTAAGTTTACATATCTGTTTTTCTTTTGTGCTTATTTACACCGTCGATTGTGGGGGAAAAGTTTAATTTGTTAAAGGTACGGCTTGATTAGATTCAACCTCAGCAATTAACCCAGGCCACAGGTCTTGGAGGTGTAGCTGCCGGCCGGGTAAGGGGTCGGCCGTTACATAAATGGTGCCCTCTCTGAGGAATCTTCAAAAAACCATCGCAGTCTGCCTTTATATATAAAAAAAAAAATTTCCTCCGAATAACATCATGTCTGTAGTGCGTGCTGAGCTGGACGACACCATTGCTTCGCTGCGGTGTGAGGAAGGAGTAGCCGGGGCTCGCCACGTCACGGTCAGAGCATGTTCAGCGGTACAGGAGGTGGTAGATTCTTTACAGTCGCTGTACCTTGAAAATCACCATAGACCTGAAGAGGATGGCCAGGAAGATGTTTCACCTCCGAGGGAAGATCTGGCGCCGCAACTTGCTCGTGTAAATAAGAGGGTCTGTGAGGTAGCCGAAAGCGCATTAGAACGCGAAGATGCCTTACGGACCCGCATCAGCAGCTCCCCGGAGGAGATGAAAGAATATGTTAATGAACAACTTAAACTCCTGGAACAAGAGATTGTGCTGTGCCTCCAGAGACAGGATCGACGCTGGCGAGAATCTCTTGAGGGGGATGTCAGGAGGAGTCTCTAGACGTACCGTCAGTCACCTATCCACTCGACACCTCGGGGGTCGCAAGGTGCTATATACGTTACCCGTCCTCCCACCCCTGGGGTACGCCTGGCCTTCCCCAAGCTGGGGGCTCAATATTCTACAGATGATGTCCTCAACTTTGTGGAAGAAGGGGAGGCGTATTTGGCTGTCACACCTTTGACAGTTGAAGAACTTTTGGGAGTGATAGGGGCCTCCCCTTCTGGGCCAGTGAGCAGTTGGTGGCTGACTGCAAAGAAAAACATCACGGACTGGGGATCCTTTCGACAAGCTTTCCTCGCAGCTTTTCTTCTTGAGGATCATGAGACCGAACTTGAAGACAAGCTGCGATCCATGGTGCAACTTCCAACACATTCCATCTGGGACTTTGCCTATGAATATAGGGCTTTGTGTTTAAAGTGGCAGCCGGCTATGTCCGAAGAAGAGGTGGTTCGCCGCATCCTTAATGCCTGTAACCCGCGGCTAGCTAGGTGTCTCAGGGGGGTTGTGGGGTTGGTCGAAGATCTGGTTAGGGTTGGCTCACAGGTAGAGCGGGACTGGGGTAACTCCAAGTCGTACTGGAGTAAAATACAGTCCAGTGCAAAAGAAACCCAGTCCTTAAGACCCCAGCGAGTCAAGCCTAGCCAGTCAGAGGCCGATCTCACGATTATGCAGGTCAGTGCATCCCTCCTGGTCGTCCCAGTGTCGCTGCGGGGGTGGCTGGTGGATGCGGTGGTGGACACCGGAAGCCATCATACCCTAGTATTTACATAGTATATACATAGTATTTGGAGGAAGATTTGCCGACCGTCAGATAAAATGACACCTGCCCCATCTGTCCGATTCTTGTTGGCGGATGGGAGTGAACACAAGGCTTTGGGCACAGTCCCCATGAGGTACAGCGTACTGTCCACCACCTGGGAAATGGAGACCTATGTTCTGGATGACTGGCACCTGTCTGTCCTGTTACTCCTTGGGCTGGATTTTTTAACAGCAATGAAGATGACTATTCATCTCTGTCCCAGGGGGTATACGGTGCCAGGGGAAGGGGTATATGATTTTGTACATAAGCCTAGGGAAGACTTAAGTCTGAAGCCAATCAACTTTTACGCAGCAGTGAGGAGGGAAAATCAAACCTCGGCGGCTGCCCCAGTGGAGGAACAACCTGAAGAGGTCAGGCCGGTACTGAAGAAGTGGTCGGGGGTATGGACGGAGAAATTAGGAGTCGCACGGGGGGTTACCCACGTGATTCATACCTCCGATGAAGTCCCTGTGAGACACCGGGCGTATCGGGTTTCTCCACTGAAGAAGGATATTATTAAACGACATCTAGACAAAATGCTCGCCGAGGGAATAATTGAACCATCATTCTCCTCCTGGGCATCCCCTGTAGTCCTAGTAAAGAAAACTGATGACACCTTTCGTTTCTGCATGGACTACAGGGGTGTGAACGCGAAGACAAACCTGGACGCATATCCCATGCCCCTGGATCATGAAATACTCGAGTCACTGCATGGAACAGCTGTTTTTAGTACATTGGACCTCCGCAGTGGCTATTGGCAGGTGCCGATGGATGAGGGTGGTAAAAAGAAGACGGCCGTAATCACCCCTGAGGGCTTGTTCCAATTTAAAACCATGCCATTTGGCCTAAAGAACGCTGGTGCCACTTTTCAACGGCTCATGGAACAAGTGCTGAGGAGGTTAATCGGGAAAATCTGCTTTGTGTACATTGATGATGTTATTATTTACTTCCCTTCAATTGAACAGCATCTCCAGGACTTGGATACCATCTTTCATCGTCTCCAGCAAGCACACCTCACCGTGAACACAAAAAAGTGTACCTTCATTCAACCCCAAATCCATTTCCTCTGGCATATCGTGTCTGCAGAGGGGGTTGCTGTAGACCCAGAAAAGATTTCGGCCATCTGAGACTACCCCACACCCACAGACATAAAATCTTTACAGCATTTCTTGGGATTGGTGGGGTGGTACCATAAATACATCCCTCGGTTGGCCGACATAGCGGCTCCCTTAAACCAATTAAGAAAGAAGGATGTCCCGTGGGAATGGACCAAAGAATGCCAGGACGCCGTCGAGCAACTAAAAGAACATCTACAAAAGCCGCCCGTCCTGGCCCAGCCTGATCAACGGCTCCCTTTTCAAGTACATACGGACGCCAGCAACCTGGGGCTCGAGACCGTGCTTATCCAAAAAAAGAACCAGGAAGAGCGCATCATTGCATATGCTTCGCGAGCGCGGCATGGTGCCAAGCTCAATTACTCAACAGCAGAAAAGGAGTGCCTGGCGGTAGTGTGGGCCGTGGAAAAATGGAAACATTTTCTGGAAGGGTTGATTTTGAAGTATACACAGACCATCATGCTCTGACCTGGGTGTTTAATCACCCGAAGACATCTTCCCGACTGACCAGGTGCTGCGCCTCCAGAATTTCACCTTCAAGGTGTCGTACCGGAAGGGCTGTAGCAACATCGTGCCTGACGCTTTGTCTAGGGCATCAGAGTCCTCGGGGATGGTGTGCTTGGCAGAAGCAAAGAAGGTATTTCCATCACTACCTAGTACTCTTTATGATCTGGCCCAAGCACAAGCTTCCAGCCCTTTTTGCCAAAATATTCAGAAGAAGCTGGATAAACAGCGCACTGACCGGGTACACTTTGTGGACCTCCAGGGTGTTCTGTATAGATCTGTTCCATCATCCTTGGGGGACCTGCAACAACAACTTGTGGTCCTGGAGGCACTCATCCCCGAGTTTTTGAACTTTTTTCACGACAGCTCTTTAGGCGGTCATCTTGGCCGGACGAAAACCCTCTTGAAGATTCTGGGGGTGGCGTGGTGGCCATCGGTCCGGACAGATGTTTGCCGCCACGTGAAGAACTGCCACACATGTCAACAGCTAAAGAACCCACCTGGTAAGCCATTAGGGATGTTGCAATCGACTATCGCAGTTGGACCAGGAGAGACTTTGGGGGTCGATCTGATGGGGCCATTCCCGATGACCAGCTCACGAAAGACTGTCTTGATGGTGGTAGTGGATTATTTCTCTAAGTGGACCCTGAAGAATGAGATATTCACCCACTGGGGGGTCCCGAAGAACATCATCTCAGATAGGGGTCCCCAGTTTACGAGTTCAGTCCTTGATGATCTCTATAGAGCCTGGGGAGTGAAGAAAAATCTTACTACAGCATACCATCCCCAGGCCAACATGGCTGAACGAGTAAACCGGACCCTGAAGCACATGATTGCCTCCTATGTGGGTGAACACCATCAGGACTGGGATAAATGGCTCCCCGAGCTCCGGTTTGCCCTGAACACCGCGGTGCACAAGGCCACAGGTGAAACGCCTGCTTTGGTAGCACTAGGCAGACAGCTGAAGGGCCCGTTCGACCGACTCTTACCCGGATCCCCTAGTTCACAAATCACCCTTCACAATAACACTTTAAAATTAGAAGAATTTCGGCGGAGAATCCAACAGAGGTTGGTGGAATCGACTACCAGACATGCCCGGTTATATAATGTCCGGCGGAAGGAAGCACACTTCAAGCCGGGAGACTTGGTCTGGACTAGACCCCACCACCTCTCGGATGCTAGCAAGTGGTTCTCCGCCAAGCTTGCGCCTAAATGGTTAGGTCCAGCAGTAATCGTGAGACAAACCGGTCCAGTTAATTTCCAAATTCAAAGGGGTATCGGCACTAACTCCAAGATTGACACTATTCATGTGGCCAATATCAAGCCGTACTTTGGCCCTCCCTTGTCCAAGGTTGGGGGGGTAATGTAGCGGGGCTACATAGTAGTAATAGTGTTGTTTGTGTTCGTACCACATGCGTCTTGTTTCCATCGTCCCATTTACTGTTTGTGTGTGTCAGTGAAGGGGGACAGATGATGGAAGGAGACCGCAGCCCCAAACCTGGAAAACACCGGTTTTCAATCAATCAATTACATTCGTCACAGGACTATAAAAACAATCAAGAGGGAACAAAGAGAAGAAGGAGAAAGGAGGAGAAAGAGAAGGAGACTTTCATTATACGACCACGAACCACCTGTACCTGCTGTATTCCACATCGCGCATTTCTATCCTGTTTGTTTTTCATTCCGCCGGACTTACTCCAACACCCTCATCACGAGAGACCCCAGGGTCGGATCGTCATCCACCACTGCCGAGGATACACGGTGAGGCTGTTCCATTTTGTGCCGGGAATTACAAACGGTTAACCAGTCATCTGCATTCAGGACAATTGTTACTCGGACTCAAGTTCACAACCATTCATTTCCGTGTCTCATTCATTTTGTTTTTGGTATTTGTGCTGTTTGTTATATGTTACAAGGGCAAGGGAGGGGTTGTTATATTCTTATAGGGATTTGGATTTGTCACGGTGTTGCTTTGGTGGAGGGATATTTATAATTTGTTTAGCTATTCTGTTTCATTTAATACAATTTATCAGTTTAAGTTTACATATCTGTTTTTCTTTTGTGCTTATTTACACCGTCGATTGTGGGGGAAAAGTTTAATTTGTTAAAGGTACGGCTTGATTAGATTCAACCTCAGCAATTAATCCAGGCCACAGGTCTTGGAGGTGTAGCTGCCAGCCAGGTAAGGGGTCGGCCATTACAAGGTGATATCACACAAAGTATCAACCTCCTTTGTCTACATGGACACAAATTGTTCTTGCAGTTGTTGGAACACCTAATTTACTGGAAGAAATTTTTTCAGAGCAAAACCAACTGCAAAGTGATGTATTTTTCTCCGTGTATAGTCTTAAAATAAATAATAACACAACGCTGAAAGAGGAAAAATATTGCACACATAAGATCTATGACTACAAAAAGTAATTGTACACACCCATAGAAAGCGGCACAGTTGAAGCAGTGATAGATGTGTCTGAAGAAGCCTTTTCTCTGGTGAATGTAGTATTACTTGGTAGCAGACTGCTTAGCTCAAACAACAGACTCCATACTTTTTACAGATATATTCATTTTATAGTCTTGCAGGCAGTAATACGAGTAGTATCTAAGTTGTAATGTTGCACACACACATGCATTCACACGTTAAAGAAACAGACAAACAGAAGAGGAGGCAGCAGATGCCCCTTCATTTCCATTGTTAGAAGAGGGAGTTCCCAAATGTTAAAGAAATACATTTGAAGTATTATAAAAAGACAATGGTTGTTTATTTCATGGTAACAGATTCTTCTACCTGCAATTGCCTTATTCCTAAATTATATTATGCAATCCAAACTTTTCATGTGATTGAGGAAACATATGGCCTTAGTATTGAATTAAATCTAAATTAGCTATAGATAGATAGATAGATAGATAGATAGATAGATAGATAGATAGATAGATAGATAGATACTTTATTAATCCCAATGGGAAATTCACATACTCTATTCCTAAAGACAACAAAGTGGAAAAACACCTACTAACTTTATAAGCTGAGACCTGATGGCAACTCTTTTATCATGTTATTTGATCACCTGTAACATGCACTTAACACGAAAGGTACCTAACTAACGTCTTAGGTTGTTTTCTCAGTGAGGGATAGAAAGAAATGTCAAAACCAGCTAAAAAACGGTTATCTGTAATCTCTTACGTGTCTCAATGTTCCCTGTGCACTCTGTGTATTTAACTCTAGGGATTCAACCCTAATAGCCTCCTGCATAAACGGTGCGTATGCATAAAAATGTTGCGTAAGCCCATTTTCCAAATCATGATGTATAAAACCTAAACTTGGCGTAAAGCCACGCACATTTTCATGGTAGCTCAAACCCTAGCATAAGCAGTGCTTTTGTTCAAGGTGTGGTTTTCCTTTCTGTTTTAGATCCACATCCCTGACGCAGCTTTATCATATACACTGAAATTAACCACATATTGTTTATTAGTTTAAGAAATCTGATTGTAATTAACCTGTAACAAAATAATGGTCCACGGAATGACCAAACTATTCCAAATACCATAGCTGCTTTAGCGTTGTTACTCTTACTGCACCTTCTTCTTTCAGTTACTCTTTTTTTTTCATATTACTCTCGCTGCACCACTCAGACTATTTATATCACTGTATCTGAGTGTGGAATCATAGCTCTACAGCAGCTGATCAGAAAGAGAATTACCAATATACAGCATCAAGCACACACTCACTTCCTCAGCCATGCTGTCTATTTGTTTCTGATCCACAAGGTTAGTACAGGAAAGGCTCTGAAGCATTTGCTTTATGAGAGCAGTTCAGTTTCATTCCAAGAGCTCTAAACACGCTCAATCAGTCCATCATATGCTCCTTGTAGAACTGTTTGTACTTATAAGTACAATTACCTCACTGTAAACTTGCGATAGTTATAATATTGCACAACCTGAGCCACTTTATAAAATGCAAATTTACATATGAGGATGATATCATTTTTAAGATGAAATGCAGCAAAATCTGTTGTATTACATTATACAAATAAAATGTTAACATTGTTTAAATAATAAATATTGATAATAATTAAATATGTGAGGACACGGTGTCGCAATGCTAGCGACGAGCTGGCGCCCCGTTCAGAGATTGTTCCTGCCTTGTGCTGTATTCTTGTTAGGACTGGTGCGACACTGTAAGGATAGATGGATAGAATAATTAAGTATGTACTACAAAGATATTTCAATGTTCCTTAAAAGTTTAAAAAAATCTGCATTCTAAGCCTACAGATGGCTTGACAGCTATTATAGAGCTGATTGTGCGGCGATTGGTTACTTGGAGAAAGTAAAGGAAGGACAGGAATTGGAGGTTAGTATGTTTGAGACAGACAGTACTGTTGTAAAAAATTATTTCATCGCAGGTCATGCACGGCGCAGCAAGCATCTTGCGGGAGGCAGGAACAATCTCTGGATGAGGCACCAGCTCGTCACTATCACTGCGCCACCATGCTCCAATGTTTAATAACATGCTTTAATTCCTATCATCATGAAAATGATAACAAGTATACATCTCAGTATTTAAATTATTCAGAAGGCTGTAATATCATGAATGTAATGGATTCATTACTAGAGGAAGAGTAAGCCTGTTTAAGAATCACATAGTGATTACATAGAGCACATAGAAGAACAAATACAATACAAAGCATTTAACGTGCTACTTTAGTTACAATGGTATTTGAGAAACTAGTAAGTTAAAGATTTTATGATGAAGTTTATGATGTTCTACTTTAATTACAAAATAAACTACGTGATTAAAGTGGAATTTCAAGTTTAAAGTTCTGTGCTTTTTTCCCACTGTGTGCATATTTTTTTTTCCTTTTCTCTGTACTCTAATAAGCTTCCATATGACACTCAGATGGTAGGCTACGACTCACCTTTTCATGGCGACTTTGATATCTGACAGCTTCCTTTTTTTATTTCAGGCACTGTGTCACTTTGTGGACTTGAACTTTCGAGTTTCTCTGACACCCTCTGTCACTCAATCAACTTCCTTTTGTTGTTTATACCACTGTTTAAACCAACAAATAGTAATTTTTTCCTTGCCTTCACTTGGTATTTGCTAAAATTCTTCTATTTTCCCCGGTGCTTTTGCCATTGTCTTTTCACAGAATGTCGAGCTTAAGGGCTATTTATATCGATTTGTATATTCAAAGAGGCATAATTCTGGGAGGAGTTTGGGAGTTGCAGCAGGCGCGTGCACATGGTTTATTTTTCACACTAACCGGGATTTATGGAGCGGAAGAACGTGGAAGTTGACGTTCGCACAGATTTATGCATCTGGATTTTTTTGTGCATACGAACATTTCCGCTTTTTTCCGTACGCCATGTTTTAGCGTGAATTCTACGCACGCCATTATATATGAGGCTCCAGGACTGTCTTTTATTTTAACTCCTATACTTTAGCATCAGTTTACCACTAATATAGGATTCCACAATGCATCATTCGTAACCCTAAGGACTGACAGCTAGACAAAGAATCAACAATTGTAGCACTATGCAATGCTAGTAATCAATAATCAGACAGAGACATTGAGTTTTAGCTTTTACTTAAATATTGTATTTATTTGCATAAACAATGCAAGCAAATATAAGAAATAAAACAAATTATATAACCTGGGTGGGTTCATGCAGTCTTCATTCAGGTTTAGATGAAATTTCACAGATGGTCCAGTTCCTTAGATTATAGATTATACTGTATATCCTTAATCAAAAAGTGAAAAGAAAGATTTCTTGCTAGAGTCAGAGCTCTTTCTCAGGTGTCCAGCAAATAAGCAGATAGCAAGCTGTACTGCCTATGCCATGAATCACTTGTGAGAAAGTAAATTCCCATAGGGGTGGCTGTGACCTTACTGCCTGCTCATTATTTATTTATTTATTGCTGCTGGCCGACTCCCACCAGTTTGCTATCGCATATTCTTGTTTGTCGGTGCAACTGGACAAATTTCAGCTGCCTTTTATTTAAAAGTCTACCTTATTTTCCTTGATGGTAAAACCAGTTTGTGTATAACTAGTCAGTTTAGCTGTTTCTTTCTTGTCCAGTCCATGCAGTACTAGGATTTCATACCATTTTAATTCAGTTACTTATTGTAGTTTAATTAATACTTACTTGATCTTACACTGACAAGTTCTCAGTCATGTTACTGACTTGTTCACTGATTGAAATACTATGACAAATTGTTCTTCCATATCCCAACATTAACGTCCGGTTTTCCTTTGTGCTGGGCCAGATTAAGGTGGGTGCTATTGATGCTGCAGCATTAGGCCCATTCCTGAAATAGACCCAGATAAAAACAGACGAGAATTTTCTGAAAGCTGAACAGTTTTCATTTGCTATATTAAACTCAAAATAATTCTTAGAATTAAATTTGGAGTCTGACTTTCAGACACCTAGACACAGCGTTACTTCTTATTATACAGTTACTATTGTTCTTTGAGCTGTGACGTAACTATAATGTCATTGTGTTTTTTTGTAAAACAAAGATTTCAAGTTAATGCTATCAATTTTACGTTAAACAGTTTGCTTAGTAATTTAGCTGCGTTTTTTTCAATATTTTGGGGATTCTTGCCTCTTTATTATTGTTCAGTAAGTGTCACATAGTAAATTTTTCACCTTGAAAGTTAGTTGTACAGTAAAAATCGATGGCTATTTAAATGGCTATCTGTAAAGGTAAAACTAAACGCGGGCCCAGCATGGATGTTTAGAATTTTTAAAATCCTCGACAGGATTCTGGTCTATTATGAAATTTAAATCGTGGACAAATTTTAACCTCAAGAGCCTGAACTAAGTGACTTTGGCCCAATGTCTCTGCAAATTCATTTTTTATTACTCTGTTTCGTAAGAGAATTGCAAAATTTTTTGTATTTCATTGTTAGGTTTTCTGCCTTAAGTGCACTTTTCAGACAATTGCTATTGAATGTTGATGTTGCATAGTTTGATGTTAATCTCGAGTTCTTACGATACTACGTTGTTATTATTATTCATGTACAATGAAGGTTGGCTGGTTGCGTCGCAAGCAATTAAGGCTCCTTGGTCGGTTTGAGTGCGCATGTACGGTGAGTGTGAAATGCACATGCACCAACGCCGAGAAAAAAACAGACTTTTTGCACTGCAGCATCAGGCCCAATTTCGTCTTAATCCGGCCCTGCCTTTGTGTACTGTAGCGAAAAATAATTAGTAAATAAAAAAAATTCTTGAGTCATTGGTGTGAATGATTGTACTTAATTTACACCAACTGGTGGAGGCTCATTTTGTGAGAAGCACGGTTCTCCATAGCAAGTTTGGCAAGTCTTAAGAGAACAGTTCCAGTTATCACTTAGGTTAATATACATATAGTAGCTAGTAAATATTTCAATCCCACCAATGAGCACTCAGATAGAAGGTACATTCCCCTCTCTCGTTAAATAACATATAAAAGGTCCCAAAATACAGTAGTTAATCATTAAAAGTCTTGTCTAAACATTTTGGTTACAGAATAAGACTTCTTATACAGTATGTAAACTGTTATCACAGAACAAAGTACAAAGTTAAATCTTATATTTGATCTCATTTCCTAATATAAAGTGATCTGGTACAAATGAAATGAAATAATAAGTTGGTAGCCCAGAATTTTCTGGTAATGACCTCTTTCTTCTAGCTTTAAGTCTGTCTAGCTCATAGTTATTTGACTTCTGCCACTAGAAAAATCACATTTCAGAACGAATGAGCCTAAGAAAATAACAAATTTTAATTGCTTTTTATTAACATTGCAGGATCACGAAGCATGTCTACAAACATCTTTCTCCCCTTAGCTATTTTACAATAAAGATGATCATACCACCTACTTTACCTTCCCCTAATTCAAATCAAAATATACCAAATCCTGATTTAATATAATTAATTACAATGCACCTAAAGGGCTATAAATTGACCAAATCAACCCCATGTTGTACACGTTTATCCAATTGGATCAGCACAATCTTTATGTTGCCTAATGGACGCTACAGTTAAGTCAATTAGTATTTAAAAGAAATTAGTTTTATCTTTGTGGTCTTCTACTTTACTACATTAATTAACAACTTTAGCTGGCAACAGGGAAATGTCATTCTTAATATCCTTAGCAAATGCTGGAAGGATACAATTAAAGAATTAGAGCTAATTAGTACATGGTGGTAGACAATGTCTGAATCTTAAACCATTTAATACAAATATTTAAAAAAAAACAGTGTACAAAATGAAAAATATCTTTCTGTGCAAGAGTTACTGTACACTCCTAATTGTTTTTGTAGCTTTTGATAAGGATTGCTGCCTTAAGAAAATTTGATTTTTAGTCTCAGACCTGCTGAAGCTTAGCAGTATAAAAAAGCATAACAATTAAACAGCCATTTATACAGGAAACCTGGAAAATAATTTTTAATGTTTTCTGTAGTGAGTGGTTTTGTAATGAATGTACTAGAAAAAAATGTAACATTTTAAACTTTTTTTCTAACCAATTTTTAACAGACTTTTTAGGGATTTATACTTTAATATTAATAAGTTGTTGATGAACATGTTCAAGAAATTGATTTTGCCCACCGCTTCTAGGTGTCATTTAATGTCTCAGTTTTTATACACACATTCAGTTGAACTTCCCTCACCTCACATTCCACACTCATATTACACAGAAATAGAAAACTAATTTCTGAAGTTACAGATACCTTGAATAAATATATATAAATGAGAATAAATTACTATCACATAAGAGAGGCCACTTATGTGACATCAGTGACTCCATAAATCAATATAGTCTCTGGTAAGTAATAAACAAGGAAAAAGCAAAACACAATTCACTATAAAGAGAAACAGGAGGTCTAGAATAGATAGTTAAGGAATAACATAAAACAGAAAGAACTGGGCAACATGAGTCTGCTTCAAGACTTGGCAAAGAGGAATGTTTAAATGCTCAATTAACATGAAACTCAATTAAACATTGCAGGGTCCACTCACACACACACACAATCTCATAATGGGCCATTCTGGAATCACCAGTTTATCTAACCAGCACATCAAGCCATATACATAAACACTATACAAGTACAGAACTATATTATACAATTAGCAAAATACCCGCGCTTCTCAGCGGAGAAGTAGTGTGTTAAAGAAGTAAAGAAAAAGAAAAGGAAACATTTTGAAAATAACGTAACATGATTGTCAATGTAATTGTTTTGTCACTGTTGTGAGTGATGAGTGTTGCTGTCATATATATATATATATATATATATACATATACATATACACAAACACATAAATATATATATACATATATACACACACACATATAAACATATATATATACATATACACACACACACATATATACACACAAATACATATATATATATACATACACACACACATATACAGTATAAACATATATATACATACACATACATATCTACATATATACATATACACACACACACATATATATATACAGTCTTTGGGGTGCGAGCAACTGTTGCTGGGGGTGCCAGAATCCATCAAGGAAGAAAAATGAAAAACATTATTTGTACAAAATCTTAATTTATTTATCCATTCCTAAATAATTAAATGGGCAGGCTATTTCGTATCAGTGCAATATGCTGTTTGTTAAAACGGATGACTCCCGCCTTTACGTGCAAGTCTGCATGGATATTATGAACTATCGTATCTGTTCAAGTTCTATTTAAATTTTAAATAGAAGGAATTTTTAATTAGTCGACAGAAATATCTTTGGTAGGAATGTAAGTTAAATGTAGGCATTAGTGCATACATTTTTTTTCACCATACAAATGTAAAGAGTAAATTCGCCTTACATTCCAACCAAAGATATTTCTGTCGACTAAATAGAACTTGAAAAGATATATTTTTTCGAATGTGATCGCGCAATTCAGATTGAGTTGACGCGCATCAACGCATCGAGCCCACGTGCTATTGTGGTTTCGCCTGCGTACCTCAATAAGTCACCCTCCCCTCGCTCTTACTTTTTTACCATTCATCTAATGATTACACTGAGTATGGCTTTACCAAAAAAATCATTGATGGCGAATAAAGTATCCATTATTCATAAAGCTTCAATTGGTGATCTGTCTTTCTGCATTAACCGCATATTTTTTCATACGTCTCAAACCAAGGGGATGCGAGGGTAAAATGAATCGGGAAGCGCTGATATATATGTATGTGTGTGTATATATATGTATATATATATTGAAATAGTTTTACTGTGAAATAATGCAAAGAGTACGCGACACGTGTTTCACCCTAATTTTGGGGTCATCAGGCATACATACTCAGTGCACCCCCTCTCGGGAATCGAACCTCGGCGCTACAGGCAAAGACTCTACCATTGCGCCACGGCGTGTGGTTTATCTATTTGAGAGTATGTAGATCGGGGTATATATATACATATATATATATATACCCGCGCTTCGCAGCGTAGAAGTAGTTTAAAGAAGTTATGAAAAAGAAAAGGGAACATTTTAAAAATAACGTAACATGATTGTCAATATACAGTAATTGTTTTGTGAGTGTTATGAGTGTTGCTGTCACCAAGGATTTGATTATCATTATTTCTTTCAATCAGGTTCGTATTTGCAGGATGTGTTGTGTTCAAGTTACATTCCGTGTTTGTCAATCGTTGTAAAGATAACAGGTTTCATTCATCGATTCGTTTCTTACTGCATCAATAAACAGCTCGTCTTCCTCTTTATCTGAGACGTGACACACTGCATGTACGGGTTTTTTTACACTGTCTTCCTTTAGCGGGACATTGACTTTTTCCACCCCACGACTGTATTTAATGTTAGCTAAGACCCGGCCCTTTTAAACTTTCTCTCGCAGTTTCGCTGAGTTTGTGCCAAACACCACCCTGAGCATCTCATCTTCCTCTGCATAAGCACAGTCCTTCACCCGTGAATATTTAGTGGCAGTGTTTCTATTGGATTGCCGCAGATGGACGGCCTTATATGGGCAGGCACTATATTACGTGGGAGGCGTAACTCCGCCTCCCACCGGCATCAAGAAGAAGTCTATTATAGTATATGGACCAAAAAATAGGTTCCAGTTATGACCATTACATGTAGAATTTCGAAATGAAACCTGCCCAATTTTTGTAAGTAAGCTGTAAGGAATTAGCCTGCCAAATGTCAGCCTTCTACCTACACGAGAATTTGGATTAGTGATGAGTCAGTGAGTCAGTCAGTGAGTCAGTCAGTGAGTGAGTGAGTGAGTCAGTGAGGGCTTTGCCTTTTATTAGTATAGGTTAATGATAACAACTAATAATAAAGACAACAGATATATAGATCTACAGTGTATAAACTACTATGAGCAGATCTGAGGGCCAGGCTGGGCACCACATAGTTCAGAATCTGGAAAGCCAATGGGTTAAAACTGTTGCAGAAACTGTCAGAACTGGTTTGGATGCTACAGTTACTTTTGCCAGATGGAAGGTTGGATGCTGTCCTCCACAATGGTGTAAGTTTTGCAGATGCTATGCTGGTCTTTAATGAGCAAAGATGGCCTAATGTTTCTTCTGTGTGTACTATATGTTGTAGGACCTTGTGGTTAGAGACACTGCTGTTCCCAAACCAGACAGTGATGAAGGTGGTCAGAATGCTCTCAATTACACCTCTGTACAATGCTATTTTCTCAGTCACCTAAGGAAGTGGTGATGCTGCTGCACCTTCCTGGCTATGGAGGTGGTGTTAATTGACCAAATAAGGCTAGTTGCCAGGAGCGCAACAAGGAATTTGGTGCTCTCGACCAATTCCACTGAAGATTCCTTGATATGCAGTAGAGTGTACATAGCATGGGTCTTTCTGAAGCTAAATGTGTCTTAATTGTTTAGAATGTTTGCTAACGAGCTGCCATCTGCGTCAAACGCTGCCGAGAATCTGTGATTTTCCTATCCAGCACTTCTCTCTCCTGGCATGCTCCTCTTCATTTTTTGTTTTCACAGAGCACATGTTCGAGATATTTCTAGATGGGCATCTTTAAGAGGAACAAGGACAGGGTTGTTGGGACCATTGTACTACATGTACAATTACATTTGATGTCAATAATCAGAGGTTCTTAAGGTGGATTTTGCAGTACTAATTCAAGCCATGAAGGAGGAGGACCCCGTTTAAAAGAATCATCATTTTGGGTCCTCTGCCTCTGGCTAGAAGGTCAGATGAATCCTACAGTCATCTGCTGGCCTTGAACAACTAGTTGACAGGCTTTTGCAAAAAAGATATATTTTTTTCGAATGTGATCGCGCAATTCAGATTGAGTTGACGCGCATCAACGCATCAAGCCCACGTGCTATTGTGGTTTCGCCTGCGTGCCTCAATAAGTCACCCTCCCCTCGCTCTTACTTTTTTACCATTCATCTAATGATTACACTGAGTATGGCTTTACCAAAACAATCATTGATGGCGAATAAAGTATCCATTATTCATAAAGCTTCAATTGGTGATCTGTCTTTCTGCGTTAACTGCATATTTTTTCATACGTCTCAAACCAAGGGGATGCAAGGGTAAAATGAATCGGGAAACGCTGATATATATGTATGGAAGGTTGAGCCATGAAGGAGGAGGACCCCGTTTAAAAGAATCATCATTTTGGGTCCTCTGCCTCTGGCTAGATCGTTAGATGAATCCTACAGTCATCTGCTGGAATTGAACAACTAGTTGACAGGCTTTTGCAAAAAAACAACTGGGATCTTTTCTGGGAGAGACTGCATTAGCAAGATGGTCTACATCCTAACAGATTCAACACTCAGGTCCTCTGCGACAACATTTTGATAGTAATCTGTCTTTCCTGACAATGTAATTTTAGTCTTAATGTTTTCCATAACACTTTACTAGGATGTGATAATTCTGTAGTGAGTTCACCTTCTGTAGTTAGATGTGCACTTTATTAGCACTATACTAACTAACCACAGTCTAACTTAAAAAAATGGAAAAACTGGTATAAATGTTAACAATTTAATTACCATTTCACCGTTAGATGTGCACTTTACTAGAACTATAGCAACTGATTATAGATTAAATAATAAATCCACACAAAGTGGCATTAACACAAATAATGCTCTGTTTCAACTTAGCTGTTCTGAGACCTTAAATGTGGCTTTGCTAAATATTAGAGCATTAACCAGCAAAACTTTTTACATTAACGATCCTATCAGTGATAGAAAAATCAACTTTTTTACACTAAGTGAAACGTGGCTCAGCTCAGAGGATGTGGCACTATTATTATATTATTTTATTGAACGTGCTCCTCTGAATTACAGTTTTGCTCATTCAGTTCGCTAAGGGAAAAAAGGCATCTGCTTAACAAATTTTTTCTTGAGCCAATTAAACTGTCAAGATGCCAGTTTTGGTACCCTTACATTTTTCAAGTATCTTGCTGTTATTATTGAAGGAGTGTCCTGGTCTCTATAATTGACAGGTGCTAGACATCTTAAATAAAATGCGTCTTTTACTGAGGAATTCTTAGACATAGTACCTATAATAATAACTAACTATGACAGGTTCCTAATTGTAGGCAATTTCAATTTTCATGTGGATAGCCAATGTGACCCAAAAGCATGAGAATTCATGAAATTACTGCACTCCTTTGGTCTCAGTCAGCATGTCTGCCAGCCCACACATAAGAGAAGACACACACTGGATTTAGTGATCTGAAAATAATTAAAACTTGACATGAGGCAGGTCATGGATATCGGTATATCAGACCAGTTTTACCATTTTTATTTAATGCAGAAATACTGTTAACTACATCAAATGAGAAGTGTATTGTTAAAAAAAGGTTATTTTGGTTCATCTACAGTTTCTTTGTTCATTAATATTCTAAACATAAGTCTGATTGTAGTGGTTACCTCAGTAGCGCTAACACTGTTAACAGTATGGTGGAAAACTTTAATGCTAAGGTGAGAGCTGCAGCTGACATAGTGGCACCTGAAAAGACAGTTAGGAAATCCTCCATCACTAATTTTCCATGGAAGACCCAAAGAGTGTCTGGTTTAAAGAGAACATGCCAGAGAGCTGAGCGTAAATGGAGAAGATCTAAATTGATAGTCCACTATGAAATATTGAAGGCTAAAATAACTGAACATAGCAAAGCAGTCCACCTTGAAAGACTGTCCTATTTCTCTATAATTATAAATAATAATGCTGGTAATACAAGAGTTTTATTCTACCACTATCAATTGTCTTCTAAACCAAGCTCATTCAATGGAATGCCTCCTAAAAACTACTAGTGATCGACCTGAACTATATAGAGTAATTTCTCTACTGAAACTGTCCACCTGTGCCCTTGACCCAATACTAACAGAAGTCTCTGATGTGTTAATTAATAGTGTACTTGACATAGTGAACTCATCATTAGATACGGAGGTCTTCCCTGACTGTCCTTAAGATTGCAGTTGTTAATCTCCTGCTCAAGAAAAGTAATCTCAACTCCTCTGTTTTCGATAACTTTAGACCAATTTCTTACCTGTCTTCCTTAAGTGAAATTCTAGAAAAGGAAGTTAAGCAGCCTAAAGATTACCTGAATAAGCATTATATTCTAAATCAGTTTCATTTAGGTTTTAGAATAAATCATAGTACATAAACGGCACAAGGTAAAGTAATAAATGATTTGCGGGTTAATGCTAAAAGAGGTTATATATCTGTTCTTGTTCTCTTAGACCTGAGTGCAACATCTGACACCATAGACCACAGTATTCTTATACATCGCCTTAGACAACAGGTCGGACTCTCAGACAGCATCTTAAATTGGTTTCAATCTTACTTAACAATTAAAAACTTCTTTGTTAATTGTGGTGACTGTCCTTCGGAGACCCATGATATTGTATATGGTGTACCACAAGGATCTATTCTGGGTCTGTTGCTTTATTCAATCTACATGCTTCCATTAGGTCAGACTATCTCAAAGCACAAGATGAGCTACCACAACTATGCAGATGACACACAACTGTATTTTGTCGATGGTGCCTGATGACCCTGACACTCTTGGCTCTTTCATCCAATGTCTTACTTGTATTTCCGATTGGATGAGTAGTAACTTTCTCAAGCTAAATTAGTTTAGGTCAGGTTGGGGAGCATGCACTAGTATAGCGCATTGCCACACCCACTACACAATAAAACAGCTTGGGATTTCGTAAAATAGGAAGCAACAGGACTCTAAAGACTTGGACCGTCCTTCTGCAAAGATATCAGAAGTGCCACACATCCCTCTCCAGTGACTTCATGACCCCCATAGGCTCTCCCAATCCGTCTACTGACTTTGTGGTAAGAGTTACCAGAGACAACCTCTCAATGCGGTTGACATTGTATATTTAGACAGACACACTGCTGATGGCTAAGATTACAGCATCGTCAGCAAAGTCAAAATAGTTAATCTTTCTTCACCAACATATTTTTTAGTTCTTTGTATGATGCTTAACTGCATCCAGCCCTGCAAATGGTCCTCCAACTTGCAGAAAAAACTTGGGGCTTGGTCTCAGGATTGGTCCTCCAACTACAAAACCTCATGCAGCTCCAAAAAAGCAGACACAACTCCCTTCTGCTCTCTGTGGGAGTAGATCAGCTGTAGCTGCCCACAGGAAGGATGCTCATATTATGTAGGAGATGGAGAAAATCCCATTGGAGCCTCATCCCCAGAAGAGTCAAAATTGGCAGAAAGCCAATAGGGTGAGGCCTGTTGGGGAAAGGAACTGGTATGGTTGTCTCCCACTGCACCACAGCACTTGGGTCCTAATTTTAAGTGGCCCATCTGGTAGGAGCATATCTCTGGCATGAGAACCATTTTCCTCTGCTGTCGGAAGAGCCTCTTACATTTCAGTGGTGCCACTCTCTGAAGTATGCAGACTGGCCAGATCTCTGTAGGTGGATATACCTTTTATTGGTCTGGTCGCTATAATGGCTGTCATGCTTAGGGCATAGCTGTTGCTGTGGTGTATAAGCTACTTCTGATGGTGTCTGATGTCACTTCTTTCAATGAGTGTATTATGAGACTCAAGTTAAGGCACTCTCTAAGTGCCTTGTCTGTTGTCTCAGTGTATGCTCTGACCATGGTAAGTGATAAGTGAGTGAAGGAGACATTCTATGCGCAATTTTGCTAGATGGTTGATGGGTGCCTGCGAGGTGACACTCCTTTGGTCATAGGTTACTTCAATGCAACCACTGGGGCTGACAGGGCTGGCTATGAGGATTGTGTTGGTCCCCATGGGTTTGGTGACTGTGTTGAAAGTGGCTCCATGTTCCTTGACTTTGCAAAAGGTTCATGGCTGTGGATTGATGGATCCTGGTTCCAGTGCCTTGAGCCACATCGTTGGACTTGGTACTCCACTACTGCTGTTGTGGTGAAGGAAGTCCATCACATCCTTGTGGGCAGAAGCTGGAGGCACCTACAGAACTGCAGGGTTTACAAAAGCTCCCAGTTTGTGAATTCTTACTGCAGACTTGTTGTTGCTACTCTGAAGATCCAGCTTGGGTCCAGTAGGCTATCACCTACTAGGAGAATTAGGCTTGACTTGTCCTGTCTCCTATCTCAGGCTGTTTCTAATAAGTCTGCACACAGACTTGAGTACAACTGCTGATCCTAATGTGATGTGGGAGACTTTCAGTGACAAGACTCTGAAGGTTGCTGAGGGTTGTGTTGGTGTGGTCAGTTTTCCCAGAAGGAGGTATTTCATCTCACAGAGCATCCTGGATATTATCAAGATTAGTCACAGTGCACTAATTGATGGCAACTCTGGTCTGTATCAGGACCTGGGAAGTTGTGAGGGCTCAGAGAGCAGATAAGGATGTGTTTGTTAGAGGAATCTGTGAGCAAGTGACACACCATCAATAGTCTAGTGACACACATCCTGCTTACAGAGGAATCGAAGCATCACACACATCTGAATCTGTTCCTCGGAGAGTCACAGTCAGGGTGAGTGATGGAACGGTCCTTACAGATGATGCTACTGGTCTGGCTACTTTGAGCAGCTGTTTAAATACGATCCTTCGGCTAGAATGTTGGACATCTCTGACTCCATAGTTCTTGTGGCTGATCCTCCAACTACCTGTGAACTTGTAACGGTTATCACATATTTATGTGTACTTGTAACTGTTTCTGCCGCTTTTTTCCATTTAGAGGTTATGACAAAGGAATTAACTGACTGTGGGATATCTCTTTTAGGGGAGTAAGGGGCCAAACTATGCCTGGGGTTCCTTGCTAAAACGTACTATGGTGTGACAAAAGGGGAACTGATTTTAAAAAGGCAAGGAGGGGATTATTTTAAAAAAGGAGGGATAAGAGGGAGAAGGAGCGGAAAGTGAGAAGAAAGACTGTTTAAATAAGGAGCTGGTAAGGTGAATGGAAAGAAGAAGCCAGCAGTAAAGCAAGTAAGACTCCGTAATAAGGATGGTTGGGTGCACGGAGAAGGAGTGCCGGCTAACCTAAAAGGACCTTCGGAGCTCACGGTTTTACTTGTCTGTTATGGTGCAGGCGTTGGCCATGGACGGACGATAACGTCGAGACACACGGATGAGATGGACTTCATCCTTCAGCAAAGGAACTGTCGCCAGGCCAGTGGGATCGCTTCTTTTACATATAAATTTGGTAAACGTGTCAGTGGCACACATCAGAATTGGTCGCTGGATTCACTGCAGACTTCCCAGGCCGTGTGAATATCCATCCATCCATCCATCCATCCTCTTCCGCTTATCCGAGGTCGGGTCGCGGGGGCAGCAGCTTAAGCAGAGAGGCCCAGACTTCCCTCTCCCCGGCCACTTCTTCCAGCTCTTCGGGAGAATCCCAAAGGCGTTCCCAGGCCAGCCGGAGACATAGTCCCTCCAGCGTGTCCTGGGTCTTCCCCGGGCCTCCTCCCGTTGGGCGTGCCGAACACCTCACCAGGGAGGCGTCCAGGAGGCATCCTGATCAGATGCCCGAGCCACCTCATCTGACTCCTCTCGATGCGGAGGAGCAGCGGCTCTACTCTGAGCCCCTCCCGGATGACTGAGCTTCTCACCCTATCTTTAAGGGAAAGCCCAGACACCCTGCGGAGGAAACTCATTTCAGCCGCTTGTATTCGCGATCTCGTTCTTTCGGTCACTATCCATAGCTCATGACCATAGGTGAGGGTAGGAACGTAGATCGACTGGTAAATTGAGAGCTTTGCCTTACGGCTCAGCTCCTTTTTCACCACGACAGACCGATGCAGAGCCGCATCACTGCGGATGCCGCACCGATCCGCCTGTCGATCTCACGCTCCATTCTTCCCTCACTCGTGAACAAGACCCCGAGATACTTGAACTCCTCCACTTGGGGCAGGATCTCTCCCCAACCCTGAGAGGGCACTCCACCCTTTCCGGCTGAGGACCATGCTCGGATTTGGAGGTGCTGATTCTCATCCCAGCCGCTTCACACTCAGCTGCGAACCGATCCAGAGAGAGCTGAAGATCACGGCCTGATGAAGCAAACAGGACAACATCATCTGCAAAAGCAGTGACCCAATCCTGAGTCCACCAAACGGACCCCTTCAACACCCTGGCTGCGCTTAGAAATTCTGTCCATAAAAGTTATGAACAGAATCGGTGACAAAGGGCAGCCCTGGCGGAGTCCAACTCTCACTGGAAGCGGGCTCGACTTACTGCGGCAATGCGGACCAAGCTCTGACACGGTTGTACAGAGACCGAACAGCTCTTATCAGGGGTCCGTACCCCATACTCCCGAGCACCCCCACAGGATTCCCGAGGGACACGGTCGAATGCCTTTTCCAAGTCCACAAAACACATGTAGACCGGTCGGGCAAACTCCCATGCACCCTCCAGGACTCTGCTAAGGGTGAAGAGCTGGTCCACTGTTCAGCGACCAGGACGAAAACCACACTGTTCCTCCTGAATCCGAGGTTGACTATCCGACGGACCCTCCTCTCCAGAACCCCGAATAGACTTTTCCAGGGAGGCTGAGGAGTGTGATCCCTCTATAGTTGGAACACACCCTCCGGTCCCCTTTTAAAGAGGGGACCACCACCCCGTCTGCCAATCCAGAGGCACTGTCCCGATGTCCATGCGATGTTGCAGAGGCGTGTCAACCAAGACAGTCCTACAACATCCAGAGCCTTAAGGAACTCGCGTATCTCATCCACCCCGGGGCCCTGCCACCAAGGAGTTTTTGACCACCTCGGTGACTTCAGTCCCAGAGATGGGAGAGCCCACCTCAGAGTCCCCAGGCTCTGCTTCCTCGTGGAAGGCATGTTAGTGGGATTGAGGAGGTCTTGAAGTACTCCTCCCACCGACCCTAGCGCCCAGTGAGGTCAGCAGCGCACCATCCCCACCATATACGGTGTTGACACTGCACTGCTTCCCCCTCCTGAGACGCCGGACGGTGGACCAGAATCTCCTCGAAGCCGTCCAAAAGTCGTTCTCCATGGCCTCTCCAAACTCCTCCCATGCCCGAGTTTTTGCCTCAGCAACAACCAAGCCGCGTTCCGCTTGGCCTGCCGGTACCTATCAGCTGCCTCCAGAGACCCACAGGACAAAAAAGTCCTATAGGACTCCTTCTTCAGCTTGACGGCATCCCTCACGCCGGTGTCCACCAACGGGTTTGGGGATTGCCGCCACGACAGGCACCGACCACCTTGCGGCCACAGCTCCGGTCAGCCGCCTCAACAATAGAGGCACGGAACATGGCCCATTCGACTCAATGTCCCCACCTCCCTCGGGGCGTGGTTGAAGTTCTGCGGAGGTGGGAGTTGAAGCTACTTCTGACAGGGGACTCTGCCAGCCGTTCCCAGCAGACCCTCACAACACGTTTGGGCCTACCAGGTCTGACCGGCATCTTCCCCCACCATCGAAGCCAACTCACCACCAGGTGGTGATCAGTTGACAGCTCCGCCCCTCTCTTCACCCGAGTGTCCAAGACATATGGCGCAAGTCCGGCGACACGACCACAAAGTCGATCATCGACCTGAGGCCTAGGGTGTCCTGGTGCCAAGTGCACATATGAACACCCTTATGCTTGAACATGGTGTTCGTTATGGACAATCCATGACGAGCACAGAAGTCCAATAACAAAACACCGCTCGGGTTCAGATCGGGGGGGCCATTCCTCCCAATCACGCCCTTCCAGGTCTCACTGTCATTGCCCCGTGAGCATTGAAGTCTCCCAGCAAAACGAGGGAATCCCAGAAGGTATGCCCTCTAGCAACCCCTCCAGAGACTCCAAAAAGGGTGGATACTCCAAACTGCTGTTGCGCATATGCACAAACAACAGTCAGGACCCTTCCCCACCCGGCGGAGGGAGGCCACCCTCTCGTCCACGGGGTAAACCCCAATGCACAGGCTCCAAGTGGGGGCAATAAGTATGCCCACACCTGCTCGGCGCCTCTCACCGGGGGCAACTCCAGAGTGGTAGAGAGTCCAGCCCCTCTCAAGGAGATTGGTTCCAGAGTCCAAGCTGTGCGTTGAGGTGAGTCCGACTATATCTAGCGGAACCTCTGACCTCGCGCACTAGCTCAGGCTCCTTCCCTTCAGAGAGGTGACATTCCACGTCCCAAGAGCCAGTTTCTGTAGCCGAGGATCAGACCGCCAAGGTCCCGCCTCGCCACCACCCAACTCACACTGCACCCAACCTCCTTGGCCCCTCCCATAGGTGGTGAGCCCATGGGGAGGAGGACCCACGTTACCTCTTCGGGCTGTGCCCGGCCGAGCCCCATGGGTGCAGGCCCGGCCACCAGGCGCTCGCCATCGAGCCCCACCTCCAGGCCTGGCTCCAGAGAGGGGCCCGGTGACCCGCGTCCGGGCAAGGGAAAACGTTGTCCAAAGTTTTTGCTCTTCATTGGAGGTTTGTTGAACCGCTCTTTGTCTCATCCCTCACCTAGGACCAGTTTGCCTTGGGTGGCCCTACCAGGGGCATAAAGCCCCGGACAACATAGCTCCTAGGATCATTGGGACACGCAAACCCCTCCACCACGATAAGGTGACGGTTCAAGGAGGAGCCGTGTGAATATAGATTTTTAAAACAAAATTAATATAAAAGGGACTGGGGAAAGTGTGGGGATTGTGTGTGTGTGTGTCTAATTTATATTTATATATAGATGTAATATAGGTTTAAGTGTTTAAGTACATTTGAATATATTTGTGCTGTTTATAAATAGGGTATTTTTCCATTTCTTTTCCTTGATTTCTTTTTTTTTTTTCTTTCTTTCCTGTTTTGCCGTTTTCTGGGGAATATATTATAGAAAATTTAAGGGGGTAGCACATTATTCAGGATTTGTATAGTTATTATAGATTGGATAAAGATTGTTTAAAGGGTGCTTATTGTTTTGTTTGATTTATAATATATATATATTTGATTGTTTAAAGAATTGTTGAGGTGATTTTTCCTTTTCTATAAATTCACAAAGGACATCAAATTGGGGCTAAGGTTCTGTCGGTTTCCGTTCCTAATAGAATTAATTTTCCTAAGAGTAGGAGATTTTTGTGTGTGCCGGGCTTCTCATTCAACTTAAGAGGAATTCGCTACAAACTACCCAGTCTCATTGAGATTGCACAAGTGGTGAACCAGCTGAAGGTAGGAAAGGTAGCAGGGATCTGTGGTGTCCGGGGTGAACTTCTTCAGGCTGGTGGCAAGGCTGTCCTCCTGACATTGCACGTTTTTTTTCCATTTGGGAGACAGGCATCATCCCATCTGACTGGAAAACGTGACACAGGGAGAATATGGAAACTCCACAAAGGCAATGACCAGGCACTGAATTGGGACCTAAAGCAATGGATGTGCCACCTTTGTACAACCCAGGGCAATGGATGTGGAACCATTGTAAATAAAATGCAGTTGAATATCACTGACAAATAAAATGCAACACATTTACATGTACCACATATTTACATGTACCAAAATATGAAAATATTTTTATTCTGTTAGAATAAAACTTTACCTTATTAAAAAAAATCAAGTAGGTTGGTGTTACTATTGGCCCTGGTTATATGTACAAAGTGGAAAAAAAACAAAATTGTCCCATAACTATATCTTTAACAATTTTCAATAACTATAATATAAATAATAAGTTTTAAAAATTGTTTAACCATATTGAGAGGAGAACACTTCACCTTGAAATAGTTTTAAAGACACTAATATGGTCAAAATAATAGATTTTATTCAATGTGGTTCATCATTTGTGTCAAAAAGAGAGATCATCAGACTACACATAAAAACCTTGGACCTAGCTGAACAGAAGATCCCCTGACTAAAAGGAATGTCTGGTTTACCCACTTGACCTCTGAAGTGAAAACACTGTTAAATCTGCATACTTACCATTATTTGTCTCTATGTACACCCTAACTTTATCATCAAAACTGAAGAGCTTACTCAATTAGTTAATATGTATTTCAAGCTGGTGTTACATTCTAGGGAAGCCTCCTGTTTCATTTGAAGTCAGGGGATCACCTATAAAATCCTCAGATATTCAGAGTGCCTGGCAGATCCTGGTACAACTATAACCCTGAAGCCTGTCTTGTGAAGGTTAGGCATCCATGAAAAATCCTGAATTGTCTGTTCAGAAGCAATTAAACTGTGTGCTTGACTGATCTGTTATCACCTGCTCATCTATCTAAATTCTAGTCTTGGGAACTTTTTATTCATTTCAAGGGGCAATTTTCAAAGCAGCTTGTGTCACTGTAAAGACATTTAGTTCCTATAGTTGTGCTCACATTAATTTGGTGACAGAAACTACATTCATGCAGTAGCTTTATCAGTTTTCCATGTCCTTGTTAAAATAATTAGAAGTGTTTTCAATTTGCTCATTGTGCCTACCTTTAGGTGCTTTAGTTAATTACATTGAAATTTCTTCCATCTTCCATATCATAATTAGGCATAATTTTTAAATTACAAGAAAAATAACTGGCAGATGCTCCTGTTTGGGTGAAAAAAGTGTTGTGGTGTGGAAGGAATGATGGAAAACAACTTATAAATAAATGAAAAGGAATAGTGCTGAACAGCACAAATAAGTTAAATAACAAGACTGGAATTGCTATCAAGGAACTGACAGCAAGCAACTTTTTTATTTTATATTTTGTAGTTGCCTACAGTTACAATTGTAGGGAAGAAAAATCAAAAGTGTAGCATGCCTTTGATTTGGATTATGCTGGCAGACTATTAAATTCTTTGGGTGTTCAGCCATATTAAGTAGTGAGAAGACAATTCTTTCTGTATGAATGTTACTATTATTTATTTATTTATTCCAGTTTATTTATTATTTTTTTGCTGGATGTTCTTAAAGGAGGTAGGGGTATTTTGCCACTCGCAGAAGATGATAATCGTGAATTTAACATGAAGAATTTTTTTTGCCTCACCTCTCATCCACTTTTTCCAAGCTGAAACATGTAATGTAAGATTAACTTCTAAAGCAATTTTTTTAAAACACAGAATTCGTTTGTTTTACTATACTTTATATATTCGTTTGTACTTGCCCAGCCATGCTAAACAAGAGAAAGGTGTACAAGCAGAGGAAACCAAATGTAATCTAACAGGTTTATGTAAATCAAGAACAAGAACATAATTGATCACTAATTTTCAGTAGATGTATTTTGTGCTAGCTCAATGATTCACAAAGTGGGTGGTACTGCCCCCTCAGCGGTAGTGGAGTGATCCAGGGGGGCGGTAGTGGCCTCAGGAGCAAAAATGGGGCTTTGAACAAAAGTAAGGGGGTGGTAAAAGCATAAAGCACAACAATTAACTACTGAAAAAATTAATAATTAAAAAATTTTTAAACACTTCTCCACTTAACTATGTAAATCTATACTAATAAAAGGCAAAGCCCTCACTGACTCACTCACTCACTCACTAATTCTCCAACTTCCCGTGTAGGTAAAAGGCTGAAATTTGGCAGGCTCACTCCTTACAGCTTACTTACAAAAGTTGGGCAGGTTTCATTTAGAAATTCTACGCGTAATGGTCATAACTGGAACCTATTTTTTCGCCCATATACTATAATAGACGTCTGCTCGATGGCCATGGGAGACGGAGTTACGCCTCCCACGTAATTTAGTGCCTGCCCATATAAGGCCGTCCGTCAGCGGCAATCCAATATAAACACTGCCGCTAAATATTCACAGGTGAAGGACTGTGCCTTTGGAGACGAAGATGAGATGGTCAGGGTGGTGTTTGACACAAACTCAGCGAAACTGCGAGAGAAACTTTTAAGTGCAGGGTCTTAGCTAAAATTAAATACAGCTGTGGACATCGCACGAGATGTACCAGCACAGCTGGGAACCTTCGATGCATGTACACCGAGCGGCTCACGTGAACTGACGCAGTACACAGACAAAAAGCAACAGTTTCAAAGAGTGCTGAACAAAAACCGAATTACACAATTCAGAAGGCAGCAAAAAAATATGAAGCGTCTGACGCATACAAACATATTCATAAGTGCAACTACTGCGGAAACAAAGCACACGGTGGAAAAAGTCAATATCCCGCTAAAGGAAGACAAAAAAAAAACCTGTGCATGCAGTGTGTCACGTCTCAGATAAAGAGGAAGACAAGCTGTTTATTGATGCAGTAAGAAACGAATCGATGAATGAAACCTGTTATCTTTACTGTATATTGACAATCATGTTACGTTATTTTTAAAATGTTCCCTTTTCTTTTTCATAACTTCTTTAACAGACTACTCCGCTGCGAAGCGCGAGTATATATATATATATACCCCGATCTACATACTCTCAAATAGACAAACCACACGCCGTGGCGCAATGGAAGAGGCTTCGCCTCTAGCGCCGAGGTTCGATTCCCGAGAGGGGGTGTACTGAGTATGTACGCCTGATGACCCCAAAATTAGGGCGAAACACGTGTCGCGTACTCTTTGCATTATTTCATAGTAAAACTATTTCAATATATATACATACATATACTGTATATACACACACATACATATATATCAGCGCTTCCCAATTCAAAAAGACAGATCACCAATTGAAGCTTTATGAATAATGGATACTTTATTCGCCTTCAATGATTGTTTTGGTAAAGCCATACTCAGTGTAATCATTAGATGAACGGTAAAAAAGTAAGAGCAAGGGGAGGGTGACTTATTGAGACACGCAGGCGAAACAACAATAGCACGCGAGCTCAATGTAGTGTGCGTCAACTCGATCTGAATTGCGCGATCACATTCGAAAAAATATATCTTTTCAAGTTCTATTTAGTTGACACACAAATATCTTTGGTTGGAATGTAAGGCGAATTTACTCTTTACATTTCTATGGTGAAGAAAAATGCCTACATTTAACTTACATTCCTACCAAAGACATTTCTGTCGACTAAATAAAAATTCCTTCTATTTAAAATTTAAATAGAACTTGAACAGATACGATAGTTCATAATATCCACGCAGACTTGCACGTAAGAGCGGGAGTCATCCGTTTTAACAAGCAGCATATTGCACTGATACGAAATAGCCTGTCCATTTAATTATTTAGGAATGGATAAATAAAGATTTTGTACAAATAATGTTTTCATTTTTCTTCCTTGATGGATTCTGGCACCCCCTGCCAATTGCTCGCACCCCAAAGAGTGTATATATATATATATATATATATATATATATATACGTGTGTATATATGTAGATATGTATATATATGTATATATATGTTCAAATATGTGTGTGTATGTATATATATGTATTTTGTATTTTTCTGTATTTATGTATATATATGTGGATGTATGTGTATATATGTATATATATACTGTATATACAGTACAGGCCAAAAGTTTGGACACACCTCCTCATTCAATGTGTTTTCTTTATTTTCATGACCATTTACATTGGTAGATTCTCACTGAAGGCATCAAAACTATGAATGAACACATGTGGAGTTATGTACTTAACAAAAAAAGGTGAAATAACTGAAAACATGTTTTATATTCTAGTTTCTTCAAAATAGCCACCCTTTGCTCTGATTACTGCTTTGCACACTCTTGGCATTCTCTCGATGAGCTTCAACAATGGTTGGTGAATGGTTTTCACTTCACAGGTGTGCCTTATCAGGGTTATTTAGTGGAATTTCTTGCTTTATCAATGGAGATGGGACCAGCAGTTGTGTTGTGCAGAAGTCAGGTTATTTGGATGATCATTTATTTTTCAACAGAACAATGACCCCAAACACACCTCCAGGCTGTGTAAGGGCTATTTGACCAAGAAGGAGAGTGATGGATTGCTGTCATGAAAATAAAGAAAACACATTGAAGGAGGAGGTGTGTCCAAACTTTTGGCCTGTACTGTATGTGTATGTATATATGTATGGATATGTATATTGTGAACCTCGTCCCGGACACAGACAGGCAGACACGTTAATGTCACCCACAAAGACAGGTTTATTTTCCATTCTTCTGTACAATTCTGCTCACCAACCCCCAATACCCCTCAGTCCAGGCCAATCCAATGCCTTCTCTTTCTTTTTCTTTCTCTTCTTCTTCTTTTTCCTCTCTTTCTTTCACTCTATCTCTCTTCTTCCAACCGCCTCCTGCCTCCTCCAGACGTTGCCACTCTTCCACCCGAGTCTTGTCATCGACTGGAGGGAGGCAGCCCCCTTAAATAGGAACCCGGATGGGCTCCAGCTGCTTCCCGGCATTCCTCCCTTAGACACGCCCCAGTGTGGTGGAAGTGCCAGCTGCGCACCTGTCGTCTTCCCCCCAGCACTTCCTGGTGTGGTGGAAGTGCTGGGTTCCCGGGATATTTAGGCACTGGGGCGCCGCCTGGCGGTGGCCACGAGTCCCTACAGGGCTGGGCTTCCAAGCCCTGAACCCGAGGCTCCCAGCATAACCAGGACGGACGACCCCTCTCGGTCTGGAGGAGGCACAAGCCCTCCTCCGGTCCTCCTGGGCGAGCCCGGCCGGGGACCACAATATATATATGTTTATATGTGTGTGTGTATGTTTATATATATATACACTGTATATATATATATAATATATATATATATATAATATATATATGACAGCAACACTTATCACTCACAACAGTGACAAAACAATTACATTGACAATCATGTTACGTTATTTTCAAAATGTTTCCTTTTCTTTTCATTACTTCTTTAACACACTACTTCTCCACTGCGAAGCGCGGGTATTTTGCTATATATATATATATATATATATATATATACACAATGGCACCCAACGTGGGGCCTACCTCCTGCTAAAAGGGGGAACCCCGTTTTCATAAATATTTTGTGGAAGCAACCCCGCACAGTAGACGAAAACACACTTCCATCGTAGCACGCAAGCCTGCGCCAACGCTTCTGGAAACGCTCGCCTTGTTCCACGCCAGACGGACAACTATATTATAGGGAAGAAGAAGGGCAAACGCGCCCTGAAGATAGCGACGCCTCTACCCGGCGTCGTCGTTGTGGATGCACGGGGCAGCGGAGGAGGCCGCCCAGCATCAGCGCATTCAGTCCCCTGGTCTTGTTTTTTAGTAGGGGACTGGCCAAATCCGCATCTGTGGCCGAAGCACGCTGACCCGTGGAGTGACAACGAGACGGCGACGGGAGACGAAGAAGAGCCACTATCGACTGCAGAATGGCTGCGGGGCGGAAGCTGCCCGGAAGACTCTTCCCCGAAGGCGTCCGCTCATAGGGTAGAGGGAGCGTTGGAAGACCGGAAGTTCCTCCCACAAACAATTACGGAATTGGACGGAGTGTGTTGTGTGCCCGCCGATGAGTACAAGAAGGCGGGACCAACGAACTTCAATCCTGGGACGCTTGAAGACCCAAGGGAGCATGCGCAGGAGTTGGCTTAAGTGACTTGTTGTTGGCTGTACAGGAGTTAGAGAAAGTCTTTTGTCCTGTACAGCCTCTCTTACAGGCATTACGTAACTTGACGGATGTGATCAAGACGCTGGAGGAGACTGCGGACACGCCCCTGAAAGCCGTACTGGGGTGGTTAACGTGGCGCGACGTGGGATTCTCCAGCCAGTCTGATGCTTCGGTACAGGTAAGTGACACCAGTACCGAACACGATTATGGAATCCCTAGCGAAAAGAACCCGGATGTAACAGAAGGGATCCAAGTAGCAGGGGTTCCGACAGTAGATCGGGGGACGAGTACTGAGACCGCAGTACAAGCGGAGACGGGGGGGGCGGTGCCGGCTTGTATGTGTCGACACCCAGACCACCCCGCGCCAGGAAACTGCGGCGCTCGTAACCCAGTCGAGAGGTGTGCAAACAGCACAGAGTCCCTCTTTAATCCATTAGGGGATCCAAGCTGTTGCAGCACTCCAGAGTAATGGGAGGCCCCGGAGAAAAACGAGAGTGTGAGAGAGCTTGCGGGCAGTAAGAGAGCTCTCTCGAAGGCCATGGAGAGCTGCCCCACGCCATGCTGAACCGATACAGGCACGGGCGTTCCCGTCCTGTTTTCAAGCCCGGAGAACACCAGAAAGGCAAGGGGTGCGCCGGTGTTACAGCTGTCATGGAGTTGGGCATTTGTGGAGACGTTGTCCATATGCCCTGAGCAAAGAGGCCATTAGGCGGCACCTGTGTCTTGTTTTTCAGGTCCAGACAGTGGCAGATGGTATGCTGGGACCCCGCCTTGGGAATCTTCTACCCCTCGCAGGACGGGCCGCTTTGCCGGATGGGAATCAGCTGATGAGGGGGCAGTGTCACAGATGTCCGGGGACACTGCCCGGCTGGGACGCCTGGATAGTCCCCGACGTGGACAATATTACTCCTCGGCCACGAGAGGGCAGCCGCCCGGGGCCATTTGGGGGCCACAGGGACAGAGCTGGGACACTCTTTATGAGAGGACATGGCCACCGCCAAGGGGCGCCCGGACAGTCGGAGAAGTCTGGATGGCAGCACTTCCGCCACACCAGGAAGTGCTGCCGGAAGTAATTCCGAGGACACCTGGAGGGCTTCCAGGTGCTTTCCTGACACTTCCGCCACACCAGGAAGTGATGTCAAGGGGAGCACCTGGGGCTCATCCAGGTCATAACAAAAAGGAGCCGCCTCCTTCCAGTGGATGAGCCAGAGTTGGGAGGAAGGAGACAAAGCTTGTGAGGAGGAGGAAGGAGGTCAAAGAGAAAGAGAGAAAGAAAGAGAAAAAAAAGAAGAAGAAGAGAAAGAGGAAGAAAGGAAGAGAGTTGGTGAGAGAAGACATTGTGGTGCTCAAAATAAAAATAAAGGAGAGTGTTTTGGACATCCTGGTGTCGGTCTGTCTGTGTTTGGGGGTACGTTTTCCACAATATATATATATATATACACACTCCGATCTACATACTGCCAAATAAACCAGCAACAGCTGCTCGCACCCCAAAGAAGATATATATATATATATATATATATAAATATATATATATAGATATACTGTAGATATACAGATATATATAGATATATAGATATATATATAGATATGACAACAACACTCATATCAATAACAAAACAATTACATTAACAATGATGTTACGTTATTTTTAAATTAATTAATTAATTTTTCCTTTTCTTTTTCATAACTTCTTTAACACACTACTTCTCTTCTGCGAAGCACGAGTATTCTGCTAGTATATAATTATGCATCATCGCGATTGGCATTCAAGGCCAACAACAGATCTTTACAAGTGTTTTGTCTTGGTAGAGTAATATGTTACTTTGCTTTCCCTTTTTGTATTATTGATATGTAGTCTTTGTCAGAATGCCTCAGATCTCACAGACTTACCGCTGTTTATAAGGTATTGTATCATATAACTTTTCCCCACCTTCCTTTCAACTGTACATTTATAACCTCAGACAAGTAGGAGTTAAGTTACACTTTAAATAATGTATTATTGATAATATTCATAAATAACAATATGCAAAGTATATTTGAATATTGGCAACCATACAACCTAATAAATGCTGAGGTGTAGTTTCAGGCGGCACACAGACTTGTTAGTTACTTTAAATGTCTCTAGTTAAGGTATCATTTTTGGCCAGCTTTATTCAGGAAAGGCCACATGTCTGTTTCAATATGGCTACGAAATTTGCACTTCATTGTGTTGTCCTTTTTAGTTCATGGTGTGTGAGATGCTCCTTCATCAGTTGGTAAGAGAGAGAGGGAGGGTAAAGCAAGCAAATTTATAGATTTTCGGTCCAAACCTTGCAGCCAATAGGGTGTCATGGTATTTAAAGGCTTCTGATACAAACCAATTCCAAACAGTCATACTTCAGACCAATGGGGCACAGAATACCTTCACATCTGCACCCAAAATTTGTTAAGGTGAAGCTTGTCAGCTAGATAGTTGGTCTCTATGTGGGGGTTGACTGAAAGAGTCGTGCAGGGAATCAATTTCCAAACTTGTTTGAGGCACTTCCCCCAATCCTATTGTAAAATTACAAAGAGACTTAGTTCTAAAAGGGGGTGGGGTACTTAACCATACAAATAAAGGCATACTATATATATATATATATATATATATATATATATATATATATATATATATATATATATATATATATATATATATATATATATATCAGCAAAAAAGAAACGTCCTCTGACTTTCAACTGTTTTTACTTTCAGTAAACTTAATGTGTAAATATTTGTATGAACACTAAAAGAGTCAACACCATAAGACATAAACTAAAAATGTTTTACAATGTGTCCCTGAATGAATGGTGGGCTCAAAATTAAAAGTACCAGTCAGTATCTGGTGTGGCCACCAGCTGCTTGAAGTACTGCAGTGCATCTCCTCCTCATGGACTGGACCAGATTTGTCAGTTCTTGCTGTGAGATGTTACCCCACTCTTCCACCAAGGCACCTGCAAGTTCCTGGACATTTCTGGGGGGAATGGCCCTAGCCCTCACCCTGCGATCCAACAGGTCCCAGACGTGCGCAATTCCTTCGACGATAAACACGAATCCGTCCATCACCCCTGGTGAGACAAAACCATGACTCATCAGTGAAGAGCACTTTTTGCCACTCCTGTCTGGTCCAGCGAAGGTGGGTTTGTGCCCATAGGCGGCGTTGTTGCTGGTGATATCTGGTAAGGACCTGCCTTATAACAGGCCTACAAGCCCTCAGTCCAGCCTCTCTCAGTCTATTGCGGACAGTCTGAGCACTGATGGAGGGATTGTGTGTTCCTGGTGTGACTCGGGCAGTTGTTGTGGCCATCCTGTACCTGTCACGTAGGTGTGATATTCGGATGTATCGATCCTGTGCAGGTGTTGTTACACGTGGTCTTCCACTGCGAGGATGATCAGTTGTCCTTCCTGTCTCCCTGTAGCACTGTCTTAGGCGTCTCACAGTGCGGACATGGCAATTTATTGCCCTAGCCACATCAGCAGTCCTCATGCCTCCCTACAGCATGCCCAATGCACGTTCACGCAGATGAGCAGGGACCCTAGGCATCTTTCTTTGGGTGTTTTTCACAGTCGGTAGACAAGTCTCTTTAGTGTCCTGCGTTTTTAGAACTGTGACCTTAAATGCCTACTTTCTGTAAGCTGTTAAGGTCTTAACGACCATTCCACAGGTGCATGTTAATTAATTGATTATGGTTAATTGAACATGCATGGAAAACATTGTTTAAACCCTTTACAATGAAGATTTGTAAAGTTATTTGAATTTTTAAAACATTATTGTTGAAATACACAGTCCTGAAAAAGGGACGTTTCTTTTTTTGTTGAGTATATATATATATATATATATATATATATATTTTTTATTGATTTTTTGGAAATCACACAACATTCCATACAAATAAATCTTTTTACAAAAATAAGATCGAAAACAAATAAACCCAAAAATATTTATCAACTTAAATGCAAAATTTCATACCACAATAACAAGCTAAGTGTTGGCCAGCGTGCACTTTCAAGTCATTGAGATTTTACGCAGTAAGCCCAGCATGCCTCGGCAAGAATGTTATGACTTGTTCACTGTACAATAATATAAATACATGATACGTATGAAATCTATTTTAGATTGTTTCTGAATTGTGTGATGTTTCAGTTCATAATTTGATGTAGTGCAAGTGCAATAAGTACCTAAAAAGTTTTATGCATATCACATACAAAAGTAACTTATTGTTGTTCCAGTACATATAGCAGTTTAAACATGAGTATTTTTATGTTTGAAAAAATATTTTAAAATATATTGGTTTAGGTACATGATAAATTTGCATATTAGCAATTTTGTAAATTTTGTAAATAATATCAAAAAGACATGTAGACAATATATTGAATATTTGAAATTTGACTTTATTCAGTTTCCTACAAGCAAACCATTTCCAAGGTGCCTGCTTTGCCAAAAAGTTTTTTCAGATGAATCTATGACTAGCAGAACATTTAACAAAAGTTCATGCTGATAAAAAGACAAGGATTTATCTATTTTGAAGCAACCAACATTGGCAGGTTTGTTTGCAGAGGTATCCAAACAAAATCATTTTGGGTTCTGCGCCTTTTACAGTATTTCCTTACTGATTGCTGAAGAACGAATCTTGTCAGTTGCAACCAATGGTGGTCCAGCGATAGTAGGGTGCAATCCCAGTTTTGTTGTATATTTTAAAAAGGCGGTGCTACATATAATCACTATACATTGTATGATTCATCATCAACAATTAGTTGCCAAAAAACAAGGGTGATCACCTACATAGGTCATTACATTATGTAAGTACAACAGTTAACAAAATTGGAAGTCGTTCATGGAATAACAGATTGCTTGGACAACTTTGCATTGAAAATGATGAAGAATTCTATCACTTGCTGCTCCATCAAGAAGTTCGTTGGGTATCAAAAGGCTCCTGTTTGAATTGATTTTATAAGCTCTTTGTCTCAGTGTTAAAAGTTTCCTAAAAAACAGAGATGATTCTACTTCTTCTTGTATCATGCCAAACTGAAAGTGGATGTTCAAGGCCAATACTACATCTTCTCCAGCAAGGAGGAAGCAGAAAAGGAATTAAGAAAGCTGATCCCGACACTATTCTGAAACACAATAGTGAGTCGCATCCTTTCAGGACATGGCAAGGAGATATCACCCGCTCTCTGATCCACTTGTAATGATACGGGTATTATAATTATACATCCTTTTCATTACTTGGACGCTTTCTATTTATGTTTTAGTTACAGTTATAGACGTGTGTGTGGAAGAAATTAACTTTTTTTTTTTTTACTACCCTAAAGGAGACTGTTTAACGTCATACCCTTGGTTTATTGTTATTGTTATTATTGCATTAAAACTTACTATGTTTATCCTGGACCACTTTCTAACACCATTCCCTGGGTTTATTATCTTAATACTTTAAGATTGCTGAAGATTATATATTATGCTTATAGTTTGTTAATGATTATATTTTAGGCATATAGTATTTAGATTATATTGGCAATAGATATCTTTACTTTATAATCCTAAAACGGCACTGCGTGGGGGCTTGTTTTGCTTTGGATGAGCTCTGTCTCTAGTATGTCAGAGGACCGAGACTTTGTGAAGTGGGTTCCAGCCTCACGTGGAGAGGCAAAAGGGAGGGGGGGATAATAATTGGGGGAGAGAAGAGAGCAGGCTATATCTAATCTATCCTTTTAATCCTTATAATTATAACTACCAACGTAACAATAGTCTGCATGGCAATAACTCTTGGGGAAATAGGAAATTAAGGTTAAAGCTGTCTCACTTCCAGTTAAGACTATAAAATGGCATCAAAAATTCAGAATCAATGTCTCCATGATGGGACAGTTAACTTTGTTAGCTGGAATGTTAAAGGCCTAAATCAAAAATTAAAGAGAAAGAAAGTACTCTCTCACCTAACAGGTTTAAATGCTAAAATAGTATTTTTACATTTACTAAGCAAGGATCAGTTCTGGCTGCAAAAAGACTGGACTGGTCAAATGTTCCATTCTAGCTTTACAAAGAAAACTAGAGGTGTGGGAATCCTCACACATAGAACAGTCTCATTTGTAGCATCAGATGTAGTATCTGATCCTGAAGGGAGATATGTAATGTCATGGGCAACTTTAAAATTTCAAATTTAACTGTAAAATGATTTTGATAAATGTTTATGCACCTAATGTCGATGATAAGGAATTTATACAAAATGTATTTGCATCCACTCCCAATGTGAACACTCATAAAATTATTATGGCTGGGGACTTTAATTGTGTTTTAAATCTACTCTTAGATAGGACTGCTGTCACAGGGGGGATGACATCTAACACTGCAAAGACAATTACACAGTTTTTAACTAACCACAACTTATCAGACCCCTGGAGGTTTCTAAACCCAAACTCAAGAACATATTCTTTCTACTCACCAGTACATTATTGTTACTCAAGAATTGATTATTTCTTTATAGATAATAATTTCATGCCTAAGAGTAAATCTTGCAAGTACGATGCTATTGTTATTTCTGACGATGTACCTCTGATCTTGAAGCTTAAGTCACTATGCCCCACACCCTCACCTCGCACATGGCGTCTTAACCCACTTCTATTAGCAGACGAGAACTGTACAGAATTTATATCTAAACAATTCAGTTTCTTCCTAGAGACAAATACATCCTCAGAGGTTTCTGCAGGAATACTCTGGGAAACTCTAAAGGCCTTCTTAAGAGGACAGATTATTTCATATCTTTCCCACAGGAATAAATTAGAAACCAAGAAAGTATCAGAGCTAAAAAGTGAAATTACTAGAATAGATGAAGAACATGCCAGGCTGCCAAGCGAGCCTCTACATAGGAAAACGCAGGCTCTGCATTCAGAACTCAACCTCTTGACAACTAAAGAAACTGAACAACTAATTTATAAATCCAGACATCATTACTATGAACATGGAGAGAAAGCTAATAAGCTTTTATCTCAACAAATCCATAAGCAAGAAGTTTGCAATACAATCCCAGTAGTCACCAACACGAACGGAGACAAAATCACTGACCATAAGAAAATAATGCACACATTTAGAGACTATTATACATCCTTATATTCTATCTAGGTTAAAGAAGACAACACACAATCTAATACATTTCTGGATACATTACAGATACCACAAATAGATACTTTTAGTGCGGAGGAACTTGATAAACCTCTGGCGCTTTCAGAATTACTAGACGCTATAAAGTCACTTCAAGGCGGGAAAGCAGCAGGCCCTGATGGCTACCCTGCAGAATTTTATAAGAAATTCTCCGCTCAGCTAGCTCCCCTCCTATTAGCAACATTTACAGAAGCTAGAGACAGTCACATTCTACCTCAAACTTTTCACCAAGGATTAATCACCGTCTTTCCTAAACAAAATAAGGACTTATTACAATGTGCATTGTACAGGCCCATTTCACTTCTGAATAATGATCTTAAGATACTATTAAAAATTATAGCTAGAAGGATGGAGAAAGTGCTGCCTTCGGTAATATCACAAGATCAAACTGGATTTATCAAGGATTGACACTTATCTTTCAATCTTCGATGCCTGTTTAATGTAATTTACTCACCAACAAAGTCAAACACCACAGAAATATTATCATTGGATGCAGAAAAAACATTTGACATGATTGAATGGAAATACCTTTTCACTACATTAGAGAAATTTGGGTTTGGCCCGGACATTTGTGATTGGATCAAACTACTATATACCAATCCAGAAGCTTCAGTTTGTATTAACAACATTTGTTCAGACTACTTTAAACTAGAACGTGGTGCCAGACAAGGATGGCCCTTGTCACCACTCCTATTTGCAATTGCCATTGAACCACTGGCAGTTCACTGTTGAAATCCTAATCAGATAAAGGGAATTATCAGAGAAGGACTGGAACAGAAAATTTCTCTATATGCAGATGATATGGTACAGTATATATCAGACCTACGAAATTCTGTGCCTGCAGTCTTAACAGCACTTACAGAATTTCAAAAGATCTCTGGTCTCAGAATTAATTTGAATAAAAGGGTACTCTTTCCAGTGAATTCTCAAGCATATAATATTAGATTAGACACCCTAGCTTTTATCATTGCAGATCAGTTTAAATACCTATGGGTAAACATCACAAGTAAACACAAAGCTCTTTATCAACAAAAATTTGCCGTCTGCATGGCAAAAATTAAGCAAGACTTAATTTTAAGTGCCTTTCAGGCAGCCTTGGTGTCATAATC